>NC_142008.1:104820382-105175852 GCF_049901715.1 Pseudonaja textilis | reverse complement strand
CCAACCATTGATAAAACAAATCCCATATCATATAAAATTGTTTGTCTTCTTGTTCTCTAATTTCAAATGTCAGTTTACTCATTTCAGCACAGCCCATAATTTTTTAATAACTTCCTCCTGCATAGGTATTTTGTCATTTTTCCAGTTCTTTGCAAATACAATTCTAGCCACTGTTAAAATATTTACAATCAAATATTTCAATTCTTTATTGTATATGTCCGGTATGACTCCCAATAAAAAGATCTCTGATTTAAACTCTATATGTTGTTTTACCATTTTTTCCAAACATGTGTGGATTTTAGTCCAATATCTCTTTGCGTCCGAACATGTCCACCACGTATGGTAATATGAACCAGGTATCCGATGACATTTCCAGTATTTATCCAATGTATTCTTAAACATTCTCACAAGTCTCGTCGGGGGTAGGTGCCACCTGTAAAACATCTTATACAAATTTGCTTTATATGCAGTTGACATTGTCATTTTATAATTCTGAGACCACAATTTTTACCATTTTTCTAAATTAATCCCATATCCAAATTTTTCCCCCAAGCAATCATCTTTTCTTTAACTTGTTCCTCCTCCAATTTAAATTCTAATATATGTTCATAAAGTTTTTTTAATTATCTTTTCATCAGTACCCATCAAAATTTTATCTAAATCAGTCAACTTATCATAAATACCTTCTGCCTTAGAGTCTTTATCAAACCTAGATTGTATTTGCAAATATGAAAACCAATTCATTTTTACACCTTGTTCTTCCAAAGCTTACATAGATTTAAGTTCACCCTTTTCATTCAATATCTCACCATATCTAACTGTTTGTTCCTTTTTATATATTATTGGATAAGAAAAAGCTTCAATAGTTGATATCCATGTTGGAATTTTTAAGTAATATTGTCTTTTTATTGTCTTCTCCCAGTTCAAAAACAATGCCTCTCAAATATAATGTCTTCTAAAATACCCCTGTGTTTTAGTTCCCTTATACCAGAGAAAAGCATGCCATCCCAACAGCAAGTCATGGCCTTCTAAAGTCAGTAACCTACTGTTCCGTAGTGGTATTGTTTATTTAATTGAATAGTCATAACACCTAATCAATAACATAACATAAATATATAACAAGACAAAATACAGACAAGTTAGATATATAAGAATACAGTAATGAAAACATATGTGGAAAACCAGGGAGTTAGAAATCGGATAATAGATCATCCTTGCAGGATACACCAATTTGTTCAATATATTGTGTTCTTAGGACAGCTGCCTTGATTATAAACTTAGCAGTCCTACGAACGATGTGTACATTAGAGGCCCAGAGGAAATATAACAATCTGTGGTTTGATTCCCAATGGGCTGTTCTTTCCAGTAGAAATGATAAATATTTAAGCCTAATAGGGGCCTATATTTGGCAGTTGAACAAAATGTTCAATGGCAGATGAACCATATAAGCAGGTTCTCTTGTAGTATGGTACATGGTGGAAGCTCCTATGTCTAGACATGGAATCCAGTAACTTAAATCTGGCTCTGGTATAGGCTCTTCCCTGTAATTGTGGCATACCCATTGAAAGGTATTTTTCAAGTTGGAAGATGTTTATTTTCTTAGCCAACCATCTTATAGATCTGTTTTTTGCTAATAATTCCATGTCAGTCTGGGCACTAATATCCAAGACTCTATGTTTAAAAATTTCCCTTGCCTGGGAAGCCCTTGACAATAAATATTGGGTAAACCCATTTCTTAAGATGGCTCTGTGGAGTTGACTGGCCCAGTAGTTAAATTGGAACTTATTTAACTATTCAATTAGGCATAGTTTTGGAAGTTTATCCAAATCCATTGATTGTATCTTTAGCCAGTATGTAAATGTTTTAATTATTAAGTGGCTATGTAAGGAGTGGATACCCAATTCCGCTCTGACTGCTGAAGCAGAAGTGTTCTTATCAGTCCCCAATAAGTGTCTTAAAAGCGGGTCTGTGTTTGTTCAAGTGGGAGGCTTTATTTAAACCCCACAGTTCTGCACCATATGTCAGCATTGGAACTATTTTTGCCCTAAATACTTTCAACATAGGGGTCAAAGTGCCTGGGTAATTATGGTTAAATAATTTATATAATCTTTTGGTGCTTATCTCAGCTCTTAATGCACTACTTTTAAAGTGATTAAACCAAGATCCCGTATTAGTAAAGACCACTCCTAAGTAAGAATTTACTTGTTCGATTGACTCCCCATTAATCTGCCAATTATATTTCCTACTTTTTGTGCTGAAAATCAACACTTTGGATTTGCTTTTATTAATATTTAAGAAATTCAAAGTACAATAGGTATTCAGCTTATACAACAGTCTCCTCAGGCCTATTTGTAAATGAGCCATTAATACCATGTCATCGGCATATAAAAGAGTATTAATAAATTTATCAAGAATTTTTGGCATATGCAAATCTACTGTATGCAGGAATCCTGGTAAGTCATTGACATAGAGATTGAAAAGCATTGGAGCTAAAATGCAGCCCTGTCTTACACCAATATTGGTAGATATGCTCTTAGACAGGGCTCCATTTACACCAATACGGATTTTCACATGGGTATTTGAGTAAAGGGCCCTAACCACAAAAAGGAGTCTGGGCTCCATGTTAAGGTCCACCAGTTTCCTCCACAAGATATTTTTGTTTAATGAATCAAAAGCCACACTTAGATCAATAAATGCAGTGAATAACTTCTTACCCATTTTTAAATACCTTGTTACCAAGTGATATAATGTGAAACAATTATCTATAGTAGATCGCTCTGGTCTAAAGCCTACTTGATCCTCCGCCAAAAGATTATTCTCCATAACCCAGATTTCAATTTTGCTCAACAAATGCTTTGCGTACATTTTAGCAACAATTCCAATTAGGTGTTCCTTAGTGTTATCCATTCCTTTACCCACATCAAACTTGTTACCTGGTACTATAGCTCCCAATTGGGCAAGGCAAACCCTCCTCTTATTCTTGCATCTTGTAACAGTTTTAATTTTATTTTTGCTTTTTTACCCTGCCAAATATATTTCAACACAATTCTATTTGAATCTTCAAAAGACTCTTTCCCTAGTTGAATAGGAATTGTCTGGAATAAATATAAAACTCTAGGCAATATATTCATCTTAATTGTAAATATTCTCCCAATCAATGATAGTTGCAGTTTTCCCCATTTTATCAAATCTGTTGCAATCTGCTGTTTGAGTTTAACATAGTTATCTTCCTTCAGTGTACTACATCTTGGTGTAATATGTATCCCTAAATATTTAACCTTGTTCCTGGCCTGTATTTTTTAAATTTCTTCCAACTCTTTCTTTCATCTTGCTAACATATTCTTTGTTAATATTTTTGTTTTGTCTTTATTTTTTCTCAAACCTGCTACTTTTCCATATTCTTCTATTTTTCTATTAATTTGGGTGCTGTTTCCAGTGGGTCTTCTAATATAAATACCAGGTCTTCTGCAAAAGCTTGCAATTTATATTCCTCCTTTTTAATTTTCATTCCTTTTATTTCTCTTTCTTCTCTAATATTCCTGTTCAACACTTCCAATGTTAACACAAACAGCAGAGGCGACAAGGAAAAAATATACAATACTACGGAAAACTGTACTTTTAAGAGAATATTCAAGAAGAAAAAATTAAGCAATATCTACAGAAAGCGAACTTACTTCAAATACCTAAAAATATTGAAACAATGTTAGAAGGAAATCACAACTAGCCAACTAATGCTATCCTAGTGTTATTCCAGTGCCTGGAGGCTATAAGGATTTGTATGAAACTAAATATAATGGTTGAGAGAACTGGCTTCAACTCAACCCAAGCAAAATAGAGTGGCCCCATATTTTTCAGTTCCATGGGTCCAGTGAACTCTTGCTGAGATAGCACTCCTATGGCCAGAATTGCTCCATAATGTGAGGAGGGGTGAATCCTGGACTTCTGGCTTGAGGAAAAGGTGACAGCTATAGCTAGGGTGACCTTTGCACAGATCCATCTTGAGTCCCAATTACATTGATTCATGGACTGGAAGTCTTGTTCACAGCCACTCATGTCTTGATTATTTTCAGGATTACCACAATTTCTTCAACAGGCCTACCCAAAGACTATCCATAAATTACAACTAATCCAGAATATATCCTGGATAATTGATTGTTTGCCCTATATTATATCATTATTGAATGAAGTGCACTAGCTTCCAGATTTTATTTCAATGTGCAATTCAAGGTGCTAATTATCAGCCAAATAGCATGGGATAAGATTATTTTCAAGTCCACCTCTGTCTGGGTGTTATCTGCCTCTCCCACCAACTGTGACAGACTGTGGACATTCCAAGTCATTTCCATTAAATGTTGCTATTCAATGTGATCTAGGAAGCATGTCTTTTCTATAGTTGCCCCTGTCCTGTGAAAAACCCTTTCCCCAGAGATCCAGCAGGATCCTGACCTCTTCACCTTCTGAACACGTCAAAGAGCTGGCTGTTTCCATATGTGTTGGGATATAATGAAACTGGAGTCCAGCAAATAGTATGTTAATGTGCAGGGTAATAATACCCCAAAAGATTGGATTGTTTGATTGTTTGTTTGATTGATTTATCCATCCATCCATCCATCCATCCTATTTTTTAAAAAACCATCTTCCTCAGAAATGGTTGTAGTTTTTTGTTATTTACTTTTAACCATGTTAAAAGTCCAGAATTATTGTTTACCATACAAGTGATTATATAAATTTTTAAACAAATAAATACATCCAAGGTATGGTATTTTTGCATATCATTTCATGATAATATTTTAAGGAAAATGCAAAATGAATGATTGAAACCATAAGAAAAACATTTAACAGTGTTTTATTTCTAGTCCTTTATATTCATGCATGTATGGCTGTGTTTCAATGTATATTCTTTAATATTTTTATAGCAACTTGAAATGTAAAACATGTGAATAGGCTTTCATGGGTGGGATACAAACATTCCATCACTGAATGGACATCTAATGGAATTCTATTATAGTTATACATGAGAAAAAGTAATAAATGACCTGACATCCAAACAATTCATTTCTGTCTTCTAAGGATTTATCTGTGGCAACTTACATCTAAGATCAATTAGTGGAATTGATTTTCTTTTTTTAATCACCCACATTGGGATCATTACCAGAGTTATATTTTCTCACATACTTTTAATTGCTAATAATACCCAGCAGACCTTATTTTTGTTTCAACTATGTTGCTAAGCTTGCCTTCAGTTTCCTGAGAATAATTCTGGGCTTCCAGCCAGCTTGCAAACCTCAAAAGGATATTGATCTACTACTTTCAATTAATTAACTAATTCTGGCTGTAACATCTTACACTTCTGCTAATTTGTGAAATTAAGAACTTTCTTACCAAGTTTGTCTGACGACTGCCTCCAGCTGGCCACAGATCTCATTACTATTGATGCTCAATATTTTATCCACCAATGTTTTATCTTCTTCTTATAGTTGTCTACTATTCCTGCCATCCTAACTTATAATTTTCATAGCTAGAAAAGTGTGCTTTTTGCCATTCATAATAAACATATAAAGACAAGGTACATACAGTAGTTTTAAACTGGATACTTGCCGGATTTTAGGTTTTCTAATAATTATAATATTTAAAAATGGATATATATATTATGAAGCTCTAATTCAATGTCAGATAAAAAGTAGTGGTTTCCTAGGGCTCACATGTCATACCATGATGAGAGATCAGGGAATGAATGGTGAGAGAATCAGGGAGATTTTAATTTCTGAAAGAAAAATATGCCACAATCTTTTAGTTAGGGAAAATTCTCCCCTTCCCACACCATCACCTTGCAGAAGTTCTTGTTGAACAGTTGTTCAGTGGATTTCCCTGTTTAGGTTTCATATTATACTTTTGAAGTCGGCCTTTGTACTACATACACAATATCAGACACAAAAATGGCAGAATGAATCTGACCCAAACACACTTAAAGTTGGAGGTAAATATTATCTGATTCTTTGCATTTTCCTTTTGCTATTTTAACTGTTTGCATCAATTAAGATTATTTCAATTTCTCTAGAAAAGATAGAAATAGAGACAAAATTTAGCATTTTCTTCTCTATTAATTCTTTATATACTTTAACCTCAATTAAAATAACCTCAGTTTAAACAAAATGACTTCCCTACTATCAAAAGTTTTTTTGTGTGTGTGACTTCCTATGATCTCTACATTTCAGCATTGAAAATGGCATCTATCTTGTTGGCTGAAGAGGCTGTTACATATATCATTCCATTCCATATATCATTTCATTCCAGAACAATATCATTCCATTCATGAATAACTAGGCTTTACTCTTCAGATTTGAAATCAACAAGACAAAGTATAATCATAAGGTGATGGTTGATTGCAGAAAGGCCTATAAAAGCTTTCAGGTTGAATTTGTTTGTATGGATTTCCTCTAGATAAATGAGTATCTTTAAATGTCATATTAAAATGGGCCAGGACACCTATTGGTGATTAGGCCTTCAATAATATGTCTCTAAACTGAAATTAGTTGTAATTGTTTACTAATTGCACAATATACAATCATTTGTGTAGTTTCCTATATGTTCTGCAGTCTCTGCACAGCCCTATCAATAATTCTTGCATTTTGCATCTGAAATTATTTTTAAAGAGAATTATGTGGATAAAGTAGCAACTCCCTTCCTATTGTGTAAAATGGTAAGAAATGGACCCATTGTGTGAATATACGTGTTCTGTGTCTGTTCTTCTGATTGACTTTACAGTATCTGAAATATCAGCAAAGCTGATTTTGTACATGCTCTGAAACTGGTAGAAATGCTAGGTGGAAACTGTTAAATTTCATCTGCCTCCACCTATTTTTGGAACTCTTATATCAGATACAAGGGTAAAGCTTGCTGACATTTCTTAGTCTTACATTCAAATAGAGAGAGTCCAAACCAAACTACAATCACAGTGGAATGGACACAGAAAATATATATTTAAGACCACAGGGTCATGTTTGGTTTTCTCCAGATTTGATTTTGGCCTCATGTATAATCCTGAAAAACATATAATTTTTTATTGTGGATCAGAAATAAAGGAGAAAAAAATCATTGTGAGTCATAATTTGCTAGTTCTTTAATTGCTAAGTTGCCTGGTAGAATTTCTAAACGAGCTATCACTGTACCAAAATACATATTAAATATACATAGAGAGCAATTTACTTTTATTTTTAAAGATACAATTCCTTATTTTAATTTTCAGTGCCATTTTTATATTTCTTTTTAAGGTGCATTGAAATGTCACTTAAAAAGTTACAAACTTAAAAAGTTATGAGAAAGGTGCTTTGTTAACAGTTCCCTAAAGGCCTATTAGAATTCCTGAAACTTTATTCCTTACATTAATTGGCAGTCTTGAGAGATTATTAAAAAGCTCCAAGTTTCTAGATCACAAAGTAAAGTTGAATTGATCACATTGGGATTTATCATTATAACCTGGTGTACAAAACCTCACAAGGATTTATTAGAGATGAAGCCATTTGCAAGAAACTCATATGGGAAGGTTGGTCACATTAACACTTTGACAGTTGCCCCTGTGTGACTAATTGTTAAAGTTTTGTTCTTTACAATTCAAAGCATATTGCTATGAAACAAAATGCAAAATGCAATACATAGTGTTTTTGTATTACCTTAAGATGCTTCTATGCCAAAGAAATGATTAGAAAAATGGCCAATCAACTAAATTATTTTATATGTGTGATTTCATTTTCAGGGCTCATATGTTTGAATCATGTGCAATTAATTTACTGACACCATACTTCTGAGCAACAAACATGACTCAATGGCCAAGCACTGAATCAATAAGAATACAATTTCAAAGGGCATGAAGGCTTCCTGCTGCTTTTCATGAGAAAGTGCCCTGTTACATCTTGGCCTCATTTCAAAACAAATAAGATATTGTCAGAACTATATTTTGAAGAAAGGAAATGAATTAACATTCTTCATTTATTTTTTAGCCAATACCTGTTGTATATTCACAAACATGCTACCACGGCATTTCACAATAATAAATAGTGATTCTGAATGTAAAACAAATATGATTGGCTTCTCCTTCTTTTTCTAATCTACCTTTTATCCACAATGACTAAGATTAATAATTTATTGTTAGTTATATCACATCAATAGCACTGTAGCTTAAATTGAGGATAGAAAGACTTTTGTGGGTAGGGAATATCCTTGGAGAGATAATTCCAAATGAGTTGGACTGTGTCTTACAACTACATGAACAAGGCCACAATTTTAAGTTTTTAGTCATTGAGGGTGATGTAAAATAGGCAAGTTAAAATCACACATTGTCCTTTAGCGTCTGAGATTTTTACATTATCTATCTATCTATCTATCTATCTATCTATCTATCTATCTATCTATCTATCTATCTATCTATCTATCTATCTATCTATCTGCCTATATTCAAATTTACATAATCTACTGATATTTGAAAATGTTATTTGTAAATTATGTCTATGATTTTCAGGAATGGATGAGAGGAAAACTTATATGGACATACAAAACTTATAGGGACATACATACAAAGTGATCAATTGCATATGGCTTTAAGACGTGGGTCAAATTCAATTGCATCACATGGCATATTGCAACATTTTTTGCCTTTGCAGTGCCAGAGTGGGCATGGCCTGCACACATGATGCATCCAGCCCACCAGTTTAACATCCCTGCTGCATGACATTGAATTGATCACTCTAGATTATATCTCCTTTTAACAGCTAAACATAAATATATTTAGTATTTAGTATTTATTTGATTTGTCAATCACTTACAAGATACAGATATAAGAATAAATATAGTTTTGAATACATGAGATAGATACTTATAAGAAAAATAAAAAACAATAGGACAGAGATGGTAGGCACTATTGGTGCGCTTATGCATGCCCCCCTACAGGCCACTTAGGAAGGGGGTGAGGTCAATAGACAGTTTAAGGTTAAAGTTTTTGGGGTTTGGGAAGAAACCAGAGAGTCAGGTAGAATATTCCAAACATTGACCACTCTATTGCTGAAGTTGTATTTCTGCAGTCAAGTTTAGTACTATTAACCTTTAGTTTGTATCTATTGTATGCTCTTGTATTGTTATGACTGAAGCTGAAGTATTCATTTGCAGGTAGGACATTGCAATATATGATTTTATATACTATATTTAGATCAGACTGGAGGCGGCGTAGTTCTAGGTTTTCTAGGTCTAGAGTTTCAAGTCTGGTGGTATAAGGTATTCTGCAATGAGTAGAGGAGTGGAGAACTCTTCTTGTGAAATATTTTTGGACTTTTTCAATTGTGTTAATATCAGATACATGATATGGATTCCAGATTGATGAGCTGTATTCAAGTATAGGTCTAGCAAATTTTTTGTATGCTCTAGTTAGTAGTGTGAGATTACTAGAGAAGGATTAGATTAACAAGTCTTAATGCCTTTTTGGCTATGTAGTTACAGTGGGCTCTAGAACTTAGATCATTTGAGATGAGTACTCTAAGGTCCTTGACAAAGTTTGGATCCTCAACAAGGTCTCGACTATTTAGCTTGTAGTTTATTTTCTGATTTTTTTTTCTGCCAATATGTAAGACAGAGCATTTATTTGTTGAGATTTGAAGTTGTCATTTGATTGACCATTCTGATAAATAGTCAAGGTCTTTTTGGAGGGTAGTAGTATTGTCTGTGGTGTTGAATAGCTTTACAACATCAGCAAAGAGAATGCAGTTGCTCTTAATATGATCACAGAGGTCATTTATGTAGAGTATGAAGAGAGTTAGTCCTAAAACACTGCCTTGGGGGACACCACTATTGACAAGTATAGAATTTGATAGGACACTCCCAATTTTGACCATTTGTTGTCTGTTTGACAGGAATGCTTCTATCCAGTTATGTAGGTGTCCAGAGATGCTGTAAGATTTTAGTTTTAGTAGTAGTTTGTCGTGTACCTTTGAATCAAAGGCTTTACAGAAGTCTATGTAGATTGCATCTATTGCTTTGCCCTGATCGAGTTGTGTAGTCCATATGTTTTTGCAATGTAAGAGTTGCAGATTACATGATAGTTTTTTTCTGAAACCAAATTGTTTATTAGAGAGTAGGTTGTTTGTCTCTAAGTGGAGGATAATGGACTGGTTAATAATTGATTCCATGACTTTACAGGTGATGCAGCATAAGGAGATTGGTCTGTAATTTTCAGCTAGGATGGTGTCTCCCTTTTTGAAGATGGGGATGACCGTGGCTTGTGATCATAGTTTTTGCAAGGAGCTGGTCCTGAAAGATTTTTCAAAGATTATGCTCAAATTATTTTTGGCTCCTAGCAACCACATAGATTTATTTTCTCCATGTTGATTTACCCCAAACTATTCTTTCAAGACTCCCAATGGTATTTATCCCCACTGTAGCTTACTTCCTTTTTGAGAAAAGGGTAGAAATCTGAATAGATGGGAAAATGTTTTCACATTAAGTCTAATTGCTATACAGATCCCAAGGGAAGTTTTGGTTATGATTATATAAATACAACTTATTTCATATTTGGTATCTCAGCATGTCCTACTTGTTATTAGACTGGGTAAGTAGAAGTAATAAGTAATAATTTTTAATTTTTTTTAAAAAAATATAGCAAAGTAAGCAGAAAGTTGAGAGTCTGCATATATGAATTATAGGATGGATGAATGGATAACTAAAAATTTACTCTGTATTATTTTTGCATCAGTTTCCATCAGTTCCGAGAGATGGTATGGCAAATATAATTAAATCTTTGCTGATACTATTCTGAGGAAAATATATTTCTCTTCCTCCTTTTGTAAAATATTGTATAGTTTTCATCAACAGACATTTATTCAAAGAAAATGAGTACTTTATATGATTGATCTTCTTTTTGACCAAGGAAATAGTATTTCCAAATGAAAGTATCCATATCACATTAATAAGGAAATCATGGCCATTTTTTTTACTATTCTAAAACAGTTTAAACTAAGAATTTAAAGTGTCAGAGAGTGAAACATGTAAAATAGTTAGAAAGGAAATCATGAAATTTAGAATGAAATATTGTTCTTCAGTTCATATTTTGCTCAATAGTGTGTGTTCAGAAATATGTCATTAAGGAATCAATTCTTGATTATCCCTCCCTAATTTTGTTCAAATCTGAAACCAGAATTGACCAGGGATGTAAAACAATCAAATCCATATTATTGGCCTGAATAAACTCCAATAATATATTAACTGCCATTCATTCTTTCCTCAAATCATTGCTATAGAAAACAAACTACACAACCTTTTTTTCACAGAAAACCCTTGATGTTAAGAAAAAGCCATGATCCATGATGAAAGTCATATCTGTAAATCGTCCATTTTCAGGAAAGTGCCTTTAGGGTTTGCTGAATCAATATTACACATTTAACAGATTTTCTCCTAATTGAAAAAGAAATATCACATCTAAAAATCATATTTTTATTTTTTTCAAAAGAAAATATTATTTTAAAAATATATTAGATCAATCAATCAATCAAAATAGAGCTTAAAAGGAGGTCTTCTAGTCCAATCCCTTTTTCAGGAGACCCTATACCATTTCAAACAAGAGGGTCTCCAGTTTCTTAAACACCTCCAGTGATAAAGCACCCACAACTTCTGAAAACAAGCTCTTCCACTGATTAATTGTTCTCACTGTTGGGAAGCTTCTTCTTAATTCCAGGTTGCTTCTTTCCTTGATTAGTTTCAATCCATTGTTTCTTGTCTTAGTTGCTTTTCTCTGCAGTTTCTCCAAAGTCTCAACTCCTTTTTTGTAATGTAGTGATTAAAACTGGATGCTATATTCCAAGTGTGGTCATACTAAGGTTTTATAAAGGGGTACTAATACTAATAATTTTGCTTCTATGTCTTAACTTAAAGCTATTTAATGTCAGACTGGTTTAACTACTAGGAATTATTTTGTCATCTATTCATAAAGGTATAAAAGTCACTAATGAAGATCATGACATATTAAAAGACTGAAAATTTCACTTGGAACAAATTGCAATATTGTGAAAGAACTAATATTGACAATGTTCTCAAGGCGGTGGAGCAGCGGTCTGTAATGGCTGCTACAAAGAAACCGGCAGCTGGACAAGACTGTGCAGGAGGAAGAAGGAGAAAGTTTTGAAGTGAAAGTTTTTTGGCTGAACCAGGACTTCAAGATACATTTAACATCCCGAAAACCACGATTTTTTGAACGATACATTGTTTCCAGAGGAGATTTTTAAAGCGGCGAATGGAAATGCTGAAAGGGAAAGTTTACTCTCCCTCCCTTACGGAGTTAACAAATGGACATTGAAAAACCTGCTTTTCTATAGAAGGTAAAAATTTAAAGCTCTTTGTTACAAGTGGGAAGGGAGAGGACAAAAAAAAATAATTATATTAAGATCTTGTTGGAGGAGACGCCTTGAAGATTTTGAGACTAGAAGTTAATTGCAATAAGGCTTTAAAATACAGACTGGTGTTTTTTTTTTTAATTGATATTACCCCAGTAAGAGAAAGTGCAAAGGGAAGAACTTTGTGCTCTGTTTGGACTGCTTGATGACTCTGGGACTTTGGGGAACTGTTTTAAGTTTTGAAACATCTTGGTTGTTTTAACAAGAAGAACAGGGGAAAAAAACAAGAAAAGGTTTATAATGGCTTTACCTGTTGATGAACTAAGAAAGGAATATGGAAAAATAAAGAAAGAAGGCAAGGATGCTTTGGGAGAGGCCTTTAACTTTTTAGAAATGGCGCTTGCTATTTATCAGCAAACACAACAACAGATGGAAGAAGAAGAAGAAGAAGAAGAAGAAGAAGAAGAAGAAGAAGAAGAAGAAGAAGAAGAAGAAGAAGAAGAAGAAGAAGAAGAAGAAGAAGAAGAAGAAGAAGAAGAAGAAGAAGAAGAAGAAGAAATAATCTTTAATGAATCAAAAAGTTTGATTAAGAAAGAAAAGAGAAAGAGAGGAAGGAAAATGAAGGACTTAAGACCTAAAAAAACACCCAAGCAAGAAAAAAATAAGATGCAAAATCAATACAATGTTAGAAAGCAAAAGAAAAGAGGAATACAACAGAGAGGGGAAGCTAAAAAGGCAGAGGTTAGGAGGGGGGTAAAAAGGCTAGGTGGGATAAGAAAGGAAGGGAAAAGGGGGAAAAAAGCCATAAAGGTATGAAACAAGATGGGGGGGGGGGAGACAATGTTGCAGTGCACCATTAATAAGTACAGACTGCACTGAAATATTATGTGCATTAATTTTGTGAGTTTTCCTTCACAGGATAAAGAAAACACATGGAATTGCTCAACCATGGACAGCTAAATAGCACGAGGGTGACAGAATTCATTCTTCTTGGTTTTCCAGGTTCACCGCGTTTTCAACTCTTCATCTTCATTCTATTTTTTACAATGTACATCCTCACCATTTTGGGGAATCTCTCCATCATGCTTCTCATAATAACATATCGACACCTCCATACGCCTATGTATTTCTTCCTTTGCAACCTTTCTTTCTTGGAAATATGGTACACAACAGCCTCTATCCCCAAGATCCTTGCAATTTTTCTCGGGAGAGACAGAAGTATCTCTTTCTCTGGCTGTGTTCTACAGATGTATTTCATTTTTTCTTTTGGATGCACTGAACATTTTCTGATAGCTACAATGGCTTATGACAGATATTTGGCCATATGTTATCCTTTGCATTACAGCACTATAATGGATATCAGCCTATCTTGTAGGTTGGCCTGTGGATGTTGGTTGGGGGGTTTCCTTGTTATTTGTATACCTGCCTACCTGATTACAACACTGTCCTTCTGTGGGCCTAATGTGATCAATAATTTCTATTGTAATCTTGATTCCTGGATCATACTGTCATGTACAGATACTCAGTTTATTGAGATAACAGCTTTTTTCATAGCTATTTTTGTCATTGTAGGCTCCTGTTTGATGACCCTTCTTTCCTATATGTACATTATTTCCACAATCCTACGCATCCCTTCCAGCAAAGGTCGACAAAAAGCTTTTTCCACATGTTCTTCTCACCTTGCTGTTGTGATCATTTGGTATGGCTCCACCATATTCCTTTTTGTCAAACCTTCTAAAGAGACCTCTTTAGAAAAAACCAAAGTTGTAAGCATCTTCAACCTTATTGTGGTCCCACTGCTGAATCCTTTCATCTATACATTAAGAAACAGAGAAGTCAGAGATATTTTGAGGAATGTATTTCATAGTAATAGGCAAAATAAAGGTTGATCCTCAAAGACTCAAAATAATTAAAGCAAAAATGTTGTACTGTAAATTTTGAATTAGAACTCTTGCAGTTGTCAGGATTACCAGAATCAATAAACAATACTGATATTTGTTTTCCTGGAAGAGTACATGTTAACATTTTTATTTTTTCCTCTCAACCTCTGACATTAAAATGTTTTGAGTCACATAAAAACCCTGTGAAAATACAAAAAATGGAATTATACTTTTCTTTTCAATATCAGATTCCTGTATTTATTTCCTATCTATAAATATATCTCAGAAAAAATGCTAATTACCTTATTATGAAAATACCTTATTGTTGTGGCTCCGATTCCCGAGCCTGTGCTGTTAGAGGAAGAGGACTTGGAAGATGAGGAGGAAGAACTGGCAATGCCTTCCTCCCCAGGACCTTCCTCTCTGGCAATGCCTTCCTCCCTGATAATGCCTCAGGTTTCATCACACAACCGAGAGGAACAGCCTGAAATTAATCAGGAGGAAGGCATATCGGAGCAGCCCCTGACAGGGAGTCAAGAGGAAGAATGTTGGCTTGATCCTAAGCAGCATTGTAGGGAGAAACGCGAGCAGAAACGTAGGAGGCGTGGGAGGGTCAGAGAATGAGCTGAGTCATTGAGCCACACCCCACAGGGGATAAAAGTGGGTGTGTTGTCAGCTGGAACTTTGTACGGGACAAAGTTTGATCTTACTTCAGGTTTTCTTTGTGAATGATTCTTGTGGTCTGCCTTGTAATTTTCTGTAAGTAGCTTTTTACTTGTTATCAGTTCAGACTTGGCAGGCAGAGCATGTTGGAATGCCAAGGATGTTATCAGTTCCAAAGAATTAATTCTGTGAAGTCCGAGCCACCTTGCCTGCCTGTGTTTGTGTGAGTTTGTACTCTTTCCCCTTTTAGGAAAGAGGAAAGGCGAGACAGAACACCTTATTATGAAAATTATGAAAATTCAGCTGTTCTTTGTTTTACTGAAACCTGAATTAATCCACAAATTCATGGGGACAGCACCATACACATCGCAGGATTTCAGACATTTAGATCAGACAGAATTGAAGAGACATCAAGTAAAACAAAGAGTGGAGGATTATGTTTATATATCAACAACAGCTGGTCTCAGGATATAACTATAATATATAATTTTGTGATGAAAACCTAGATTCTTTACACATCAACTGCAAGCCATTTTACTCTCCATGTGAGTTCTCCTCATTTCTCCTAATAGCTGTGTATGTTCCTCCACAAGCCTGTGTAAACAAGGCACTACAAACTCTTGCTGATCAAATTATGGAGGCTGAAGTCAAACACCCAGGTTCCCTTTCCATCTTTTTAGGAGATTTCAATCTAACAAATTTAAGGAAAGAGCTCCCAAAATATTTCCAGCATGTAAATTGTCCCACCAGAGGCAAAAATACTTTAGACCACTGCTACACAACAGTAAAAGATGCTCATAGGTCTTTACCTATGTGGGCTTTACATTTTGTGGGCTCTTGTATTGTTATTATTGAAGCGGAAGTATTCATTTGCAGGTAGGACATTACAATGTATGATCTTATATACTATATTTACATTGGACCTGTCAGCCTCAAGATATCTTCCACATATTATATCTTCTGCATCCTAACTATTGCATCTCCTCTGCTGCTATGCTATACTATCTCTTTCAGCTGTCATTAGCAACGGGGAGGGAGGGGGAACTTGGAGGGGAAAAGAGCTGGAGGTGTTTTGCATTCTTTTGCTGTGGGTAGCAAGGGGAGGGGGTGTATGAATTCTTGTCTTTAACTTTCCATTTCTTGGCTAGCTTCTATCCCCTCTGCGCAGCTGCGAACTTTTATCAAAATATGTCAAGGTCAACGGACAGAGGCCTCATCACCACCTGAAGATGCCCACATGATCATATTCAGAACTTTTAATTGGAAGAGTCATTTGGACTTTGAGGGGTGGGAACAATTCCATTCCTTTGTATATGTGATCTGCACACCAATTCCTCAGATTCGGAATTAAATCTGTAGCTTCCACTTTGATTTCCAGTAAAAGGATAACTTTGCTCTAACCCATGGAGTCTGAATATTTCTTTCTTGGATTTTGAAGGGAGCACACACTGACATTATTCTGAATCTCCCCATCAGCCCACCTGGAGAAAACATCAACTTTTCTTCCGAGGGGGTTTCACATCATGTCATCTCCAGCCAGTGATGAAGATGACCAGGGAGCTGCGGAGGGGCAGCCAATGCTGTGACCAGAGATGCCAGCTGCCGACCTGCTGGCTGACCTTACTCTGGAAGAAACCCTAGCTGAGATGCCCAGATGGTCATTAGGAGTTGGATGGAGAGATCCAGAAGATGCCCCCCCCTGGGATCACTGTAAGTCGAAGAGGTGTGTGGGAATGGCAGTGGCAAGAGGGGGAGGAGATAGAATGCAGGCTGGATCAATCTGGGAAATTCTTTATGGATGCTTCTGAGAAGCCTGGCATGGCTCCAAAGTATGACGGGGAAGGGGGAGCGAGTTTAGCCTGGGGAAGTTGGGCTGCCCCACCCCCCCTAGCTCAGCCTACGCCAGCACAACAGCCAGCTGCTGCCCGGGGAGCCCCAGAAATAGGTGTGATGCCTGGGAGACACCACCTGCCCCCCTTAGATGTGAAGTTTGGAGGAAATCCCAAGGATTTGGGGTTTTTCCTGGTACAAGTCGGGAGCTATATGGCAGAATATGAAAGCGAGTTTACCTTTGAAGCAGCCAAAGTAAGATGTGTTACCAAAACCCTGGAGGGGATGGCAGCAGACTGGGTGGTGACTTTGTATAATGATAACTCCCCCCAATTGCGGAGCCTCAATGTTTTCATGACTGCATTGAGGAGGAGGTTTGAGGACCCTCTGGCGGAGAGAAGGGCCAGGATCAGAATGAAAACCATAACTCAAGGGGGAAGATCGGTTGCTGACTACACCCAAGAGTTCAGACAGCTGGCATACCACATCCGAGGCTGGTCCCAGGGGGCTCTTATAGAAGCCTACAAAGATGGCTTAAATGAAGATATATACCACATGTGCATCTCCAGAAGGGATCCACATGATTTGCAGTTGTGGTACTTGCTAGCAGAAGAAGTGGAAATAGATCTAGCCCGAAGCAGACGCAGAGGAGGCCCCGCATGGAGCAAACTGCTCCCCCCACATCTCTGAGAGACCCCTAAACCCCAAAAGGGAGGGGTGATGGTGAGAGCCAAATCCACTGCCTGTTTTCGTTGTGGGAAGGAGGGCCACCGGATTGTGGATTGCCGGGTCAAGCTGGATCCAAAGGGAGTGTGGGGGCCAGGGAGGAAGCCCGAAACCTCCCCAACCAAGCCTCGCGAAACCGGGCTAAAGATAGGGGAGGTTGTAGAGGTCACCCCTCCAGCAGGAGAGGAGCTGGGACCTCCGACTCCCCCCGATGAGAGCGAGACCGACTCGGAAGATGACGTCCCAGTAAGTCCTAACCAAGGGCCCATGACCATCCCAATAAAGTTAAGGGTGCCCACCTCAGGGACCAAGGGGGAGATGCTGGTCTTATTGGACTCGGGGTGCACAAGGTGTGTAATTAACATGAAAGTAGTCAAGGGTATGGGCATCGGACTGAGAACTTTGAGAACGCCCATATCCTTTTGCCAACTGGATGGATCTGAGGCGGGAGGTTGACCTTCATGTTTTATAATGGAACCCCTAGAGATGACCATGGGAAACTACTGCGAGACCCTGTGTTTTATTGTGGCCCCTGGGATGGAATAGCCTCTAATATTGGGATTGCCCTGGCTTCAGAAGTGGAATCCCCATGTGAACTGGAGAGAGGGGTGGATACGGATCTGCACCGATCGGCTTCCGGAAGGGGAGGAGCAATCCCCGATGGAAGGGAAGGAGAAATCCCATCCGAAGCTCCAGAGCCTTGCTGAGACAGCTTCTGCAGGTGCTGAGCACGTGGAGGGGGAGGAGAAAATCCCAAAAGAGTACTGAGACTTAAGAGAGGTGTTTAGTGAAGAGGCCTCTGATGAGCTCCCTCCTCATCGGTCAACCGATTGCAGCATTGAAATTCTACCGGGGGTGATGCTCTCAAAACCGAAGCTGTATTCGATGACACCACGGGAGCTGGAGGAATTGAGATCGTTTATCAACAAGAACTTGAAACATGGTTTCATCCAACCCGCCAGACCTCGAGTGGCGGCCCCTGTGTTGTTCCACGAGAAGAAAGATGGCTCCAAACGCTTGGTGGTTGACTACCGAAACCTGAACACGGTGTCCGTGGAGAACATGTAACCCCTCCCTCTGATGAAGGACATGCTAGCCCACCTGGCCAAGGGGAAGATTTTCACGAAGTTGGACTTGAGGGAGGCATACTACCGAATCCGAATTAAAGAGGGAGACAAGTGGAAAACTATGTTCAACTGCCCGATGGGTTGTTTCCAGTTCAATGTTCGCCCTTTCGGCCTACAGGGGGCACCAGCCGTTTTCATGCAAATGATCAATCAAGCGCTCCACGAACATTTATAGAAGGGGTTTTTGGTCTACCTTGATGATATCCTCATCTACACGGAGACTAGAGATGAACATGTGAAACTGGTATGCTCCATGCTGCACAAACTGCGGGCTGCCAAATTGTATGCCAAATTGTCCAAATGTGAGTTCCAACAAGAAAAAATTGACTACCTGGGATATTGCATCTCACCCGAGGGCATTGAGATGGACCCAGAGAAGGTGTGAGCTGTATTGGACTGGGCCCCACCAAGAACCCGTAAACAGCTTCAAAGTTTCCTTGGATTTGCTAACTTTTACTGGCAATTCATCCCGTCTTTTGCTAAAATAGACATTCCCATCACCAACCTACTAAAGACAAAGGGGGAAATGAAGCCAAACCCCAGCCAGCCATTGAATTGGTTCATGGAGTGCCAAGCCGCTTTTGAGAAGCTAAAAAGATTATTTGCTGCAGAACCAGTGCTGAAACACCCAGACATGGATGCCCCTTTCGTGATCCAGGCTGATGCGAGTGATGTGGCTGTGGGACCGGTCTTACTTCAGTTAAATGAGAAGGGGACACTACAACCGTGCACCTACACCTCCCGTAAGTTGACTGACACTGAACAGAGATGGGCTGTTTGGGAGAAGGAAGCTTTTGCAGTCCATTGGGCCCTACTAACTTGGAGGCATTTTCTGGAAGGAGCGAAGCATCCATTTGAGGTATGGACTGACCATAAAAATCTGGAAGCCTTAAAAACACCTTGGAAGTTATCCCCTAAGTAAGTTAGGTGGGCTCAGTATTTCAAGCGATTCAATTTCTCTCTGAAATACATCCCAGGAGGAAAATTTTTTATGGCAGATGCTTTGTCTAGAATGCCTCAATACAACAGTGTTCATAAAGAAGTGATAAGGCCAATTGTGTCAACCACACAGCTGGCTGCCCCAGTGGTTACCAGAGCGCAAAAGAGGAAACAAGAGAGGGATCCGTCCACTGACCTGATAGAATGATTTAAGGAGACCCTGAAAACGGATGAGTGGTTCCTGGCAAATACGAATAACTGCACCGTTCGAGATGGTCTAGCCTGGGTAGGTGTGAAATTGTATGTACCAAAAACCCTGAGAAGCCAAGTGTTACAACAAACTCATGACTCCAAGGCGGCTGGTCACTTTGGGTTTGTGAAGATGCTACATCTGGTGATACAGCAGTTCTGGTGGCCTTCGTTGAAAAAGGACATTGAGACTTATGTAGCGAGCTGTCCAGTTTGCGCCTCAGCAAAAAGACCTCCTGGTAAACTACCAGGTCTGTTGCAAGATGTGGCTAGGCCAACTGCTCCTTGGAGGGAAATTTCCATGGACTTTATAGTAGACTTACCCGAGAGCACCGGGCAAACAGTCATCTGGGTGGTGACTGATTTGTTCTCCAAACAAGCACACTTCATTCCTTGCTCCAAGATTCCCTCGGCGAAGTTGCTGGCCAGATTGTTCATTATACATGTCTATAGACTGCATGGTGTCCCTGAGCGTGTAGTTTCTGACCGAGGGGTCCAATTTACCTCGAACTTCTGGAGGGAATTTTTGAAGTTAATAGGCTCCACCCAGGGCTTAAGCTCTGCCCACCATCCCCAAACTAATGGGGCCTGCGAGAGAACTAACGGGGTGCTGGAGCAATATCTCAGGTGTTACATAAACTATCAGCAAGACAACTGGGTGGATCTACTGCCTTTTGCAGAGGTGGCATATAACAACTCTGTCCACAGCAGTACTGGGTTTACCCCCTTCAAAGTGGCAACGGGGCAAGATTTTGTGCCCATACCTGAACTTCCTCATGAAAGACCCAATGTCCAGTCATTGGACGATTGGATATCTCAACTTCAACTCAATTGGCCGGTTGCTCATAAAGCTTTGGACGAGGTGCACCAGTCTCATAAGAAATTTGCTGACAGGAAGAGAGCCCCACAGAAGTCTTATCAAGTGGGCGACAAAGTGTTCCTCTCAACTAAATATTTGCAGACCATCCAGAAATCGAAGAAGTTGGGTCCTAAGTATGTGGGCCCTTTTCCTATTGAGCAGATTGTGAATCCTGTAACTGTTCAGTTGACTCTACCAAAAACTCTTCGTCGTATTCATCCGGTTTTCCACGTTAGCTTGTTAAAACCCGAACATACCTGTACATTGAGACTGACCCAGACTGATCCCCCCGTACCATTGTTGATTGAGGGTGAACAACATTTCGAGATTAAAGAGATTTTAGACTCTCGGAAATGGAGGGGTCATCTCCAATATCTTGTAGCTTGGAAACATTTTTCCTCATCCTATGCTGAGTGGTTAAATGAGAAAGACATTAGGGCTCCTGAACTTCTCCAGAACTTTTATGCAAAATACCCTGATAAACCATAGAAGTGTATGCAATCGTTAATATATTTTTATGTTATTTTCTTTTGCAGGGACTAATGTCCTTTTTCTAGGGGTCCAAATGTCAGCCTCAAGATATCTTCCACATATTATATCTTCTGCATCCTAACTATTGCATCTCCTCTGCTGCTATGCTATACTATCTCTTTCGGCTGTCATTAGCAACGGGGAGGGAGGGGGAACTTGGAGGGGAAGAGAGCTGGAGGTGTTTTGCATTCTTTTCCTGTGGATAGCAAGGGGAGGGGGTATATGAATTCTTGTCTTTAACTTTCCATTTCTTGGCTAGCTTCTATCCCCTCTGCGCAGCTGCGAACTTTTATCAAAATATGTCAAGGTCAACGGACAGAGGCCTCATCACCACCTGAAGATGCCCACATGATCATATTCAGAACTTTTAATTGGAAGAGTCATTTGGACTTGGGGGGGTGGGAACAATTCCATTCCTTTGTATATGTGATCTGCACACCAATTCCTCAGATTCGGAATTAAATCTGTAGCTTTCACTTTGATTTCCAGTAAAAGGATAACTTTGCTCTGAGTATTTCTTTCTTGGATTTTGAAGGGAGCACACACTGACAGGACCAGAAGCAGCATAGTTCTAGGTTGTCTAGGTCTAGAGTTTCAAGTCTGGTGGCATAAGGTATTCTGCAATGAGTAGAGGAGCAGAGAACTCTTCTTTTGAAATATTTCTGGACTTTTTCAATTGTGTTAATATCAGATACATGATATGGGTTCCTGACTGAGCTGTATTCAAGTACAGGTATAGCAAAAGTTTTGTATGCTCTAGTGTGAGATTTCTAGAGAAGGATTATATTAACAAATCTTAATGCCTTTTTGGCTATGTAGTTACAGTGGGCTCTAGCACTTAGATCATTTGAGATGAGTACTCCAAGGTCCTTGACAGAGTTTAGATCATCAACAAACATCAGAGTTTGGATCATCTGATTTTTTTTGCCAATATGTAAGACAGAGCATTTATTTGTTGAGATTTGAAGTTGCCATTTGATTGACCATTCTGATACATCGTCAAGTCTTTTTGGAGGGTAGTAGTATTGTCTGTGGTGTTGATTAGCTTTACATTGTCAGCAAAGAGAATGCAGTTGCTCTTAATATGATCACAGAGGTCATTTATGTAGAAAATGAAGAGAGTTGGTCCTAAAACACTGCCTTGGGGGACACCACTATTGACAGGTACAGAATTTGATAGGACACTCCCAGTTTTGACCATTTGTTGTCTGTTTGACAGGAATGCTTCTATCCAGTTATGCAGTTATCCAGAGATACCATAAGATTTTAGTTTTAGGAGTAGTTTGTTATGTACCACTGAATCAAAGGCTTTACAGAAGTCTATGTAGATTGCGTCTATTGCTTTGCCCTGATCGAGTTGTGTAGTCCATATGTTTTTGCAGTGTAAGAGTTGCAGATTACAGGATAGTTTTTTTCTGAAACCAAATTGTTTATTAGAGAGTAGGTTGTTTGACTCTAAGTGGAGGATAATGGATTGGTTAATAATTGATTCCATGACTTTAGAGGTGATGCAGCATAAGGAGATTGGTCTGTAATTTTCTACTAGGCTGGGATCTCCCTTTTTGAAGATGGGGATGACCATGGTTTTGGCAAGGAGTTGGTTCTGAAAGATTTTTCAAAGATTATGCTTAGAGGTTTGGCTATGGCAGTGGATAGCTTTTTAAAGAAGTAGGCACATATTCTGTCTGGTCCAATAGATAGGGATGGTTTTAGATTGCGCAATGCTTTTTCAACAATGTCTTCTGTAAAATCGATATGTATTTGATCATTGTAGTTGTCTGTGGTTCAACTAGGAAGTACTGGGCTTGATCCATTGTTTTTTACAAATACTGAGCCAAAGAATGTGTTAAAGAGGTTTGCTTTGATGGTGTCATTGCTGCAGTCTTTGCCATTAGGTCCTTTTAGGGGTGGGATGGACCTTGAGTCTTTTAGTTGGTTGTTTACAAAATTGTAGAAAGCACGGGTGGAATTTGTGCATAGAAGATATTCCTCTTGTTTAATGTGATAATTAGTGCATTCAGTTTTTATCTGGTGGCATAGATTTTTGTATCGGCTTTTGAAGTTGGCAACGTGACCAGATTTGTTTTTTCGCCAAAGTGGTCTTTTTTTGGTTTGAAGCTTCCTTATTGTTATGGGTAATCTCTTTTTCCTGGTTTTGGGAATTGTTATTGGTACATATAGTTTGATGTCTCTTTTGATTTCTAGTAAGAATATGTTGTAATGGTCTTCAACAGTATTGCATCCAGTGAATAGAAATTGCCAGTCAAGGGGAGAGAGATTGTTGATTGTAAGATCATAGTTGCCTTTTTTGAAGTTATAATTGAGGATTTTTATTTTTGTTATTTTTTTTTATTATTTTTGACTTTTGTTGAAAGTCTTTGCTCGTTCTGAGCCTTTGCTATCCTGACTTCGTCTTTGCAGATTCTGGCTATCTGCTGATATTATGCCTTAGTTGTATATCCCTTCCATTTTTTGTACTTGTCCTTTTTTCTTTCAGTTTGCCAGAGAGATCTTTGAGTAGCAACGCTGGTATCATCTTGGATTTCTTGTTTTTCTTTCTCTGTTGTATTGTGCTAGTCTGGGCTTCTATGATCATACTTTTCAGAGTTTCCCAAGATTCTTGAGTTGTTTTCCCCTTTAGGATTTTCATCCATGGAATCTTTCCCAAGTTGTCTCTGAGTTTGTTAAAATCAGCTCTTTTAAAATCCAAGACTCTGGTGTCATTATGTGCTATTTCTTGTGTTTGTGTTATGTTGAATTCTAGTATGACATGGTCACTGTCACCCAAGGTTCCTGCAGTTTCAACTCCCTCTATCGCTTCTTCTCTGTTTGTAAGAATTAAGTCCAATATGGCTGTCTCTCTAGCTTCACCTTCTACCTTTTGGAGAACAGAGTTGTCAGCTAGGTTGATTAGGAACTTATTTGATTTCTCACTTGGTGCAGAATTAGTTTTCCAATTGATATCAGGATAATTGAAGAGTCAATGCATAGCTGTCTTCTGCCTTTTCCTGTTTCTTCAGCAACAATAATGAATAGTCTATACAGACAAGTAATCACATTGATTGGTATGAAGCAGCTTCTGTATTATTTTTATCTAAGCTTGTCTAGATAGTAGCAGGTCTGATAACCATCATGGAGAACATAACTTTGTTCTTTAAACAAAAACAACCCTGCCTCCCCCCCCCCCACCCCAAAAAACAAAACAAAACCCAAACCCATGTCTGGCCACTTTGTAAAAAGTAAATATTGCAAAACTCCATCCATATATATTTGTCCTTCCCATGTTTGATTCCTACCATTTTTATATTTTCACATCCCCAAACATCAACATTAGACTTGGCCCATGCTTATACACAGTATGCTAAGGAGGAAGGATTAAATACATTTCTTTATGTGCAATACTTGTTTTATGACCATACTTTGACCTATATATTAATTAATTTTAAATGCATTTTCCTGGTTTCTAGTTCAATCATGCATTACAAGGATTTTGTCAAATCTGAAATGACTATGAGCTAAACTAAATTTTCTAAAGCTTCATGTAACTATTAGGAAATGAGGATGAACAGGAAAGATACTTATTTTTGCAGTTGCCCTAACTAAACCAAACCTAAATTTGAATGAGGTATATATATATATTGGTTTTAGTGGACATAGTTGAAATTGTTTTTGATATTTCATGCAATTGTATGCAATATCCAATCTGAGATTAAGGACTGAAATGGCTGAAATTGCTCTGAGCTTTTGGAATTTTCCAATATGGAAAAGACTACTCCATACATACATATTTATGCAGCATAATGGTGTTTTATTTCCTGTATGATATATTGTTTGTGTGTTTGTATAATTAAGTTATCTAGTTTCAAAATGTAACAATATACTTGGAATAGTCAGCTATGAATTCCTGTTTTATTAAGGCTTAGCTTATGAAAATAATGAAATTGAATTGACAGTGCTGAATTTTTGTTTTTTTTAACTGTTGCCTCTTTGACTCCTTTGAATATTTAGAAGAATTATTTAATTTTGGGTGGAGAAATTGGAAAAATTATTGATGTCCAAATTCCCATGCTAGTTTTGGTTCCAGCCTACTAATACACTTATTGACTTTCGAAAAGGCTAGGATTAGATTTGTGTTCATTCATCATTAAATATGTCCACCATTCTCCCAGAATTGCCCTATAATTTTTTAAAGGATGTATTCACCATCCATTTTCAAACATTTCAGAGTATAACAATATAAGTACAACAGATGATATTAGAATTAGATAATCTTAATCAATCAATAAATCCATACAAGTACATCTAATTACCCATTTATTTGGGGATTTAATATTATGTTCTTGTTTTTTTAAACCACTGATTCCATATATTTTCCAATTCATTCATTCATTCTTCCATTCATTCATTTTAGAGGCTTCCAATCAGTGGTGGGATTCATTTTTTTTTTATTACTGGTTCTGTGAATGTCGCTTGGTGGGCGTGGCAGGGGGAAGGATATTGCAAAATCTCCAGTCAGAAGTGGTATTTGCCGGTTCTCTAAACTACTCAAAATTTCCACTACCGGTTCTCCAGAACTGGTCAGAACCTGCTGAATACCACCTCTGCTTCCAATTCACAACTCTGAGCAGCATAGAAAACTATTAAGTGCACATTCACTCTCTCCCACACTGAACAGAAAAACCAAGTGACAAGAAAAGACACTAATAATAAATATACTTCCATGATTCCTACAGATGGGTTCAGTCAACACTCTGACCCAATACTGAAGAAATAGCAGGTCTTCAGACAATAAAAAAGAAGCAGTAATATTAGAACCAAATATTGAGAGACAAATTGTTCCACAAAGTGTGCACCATAGCAGAGAAACACATGTCAATGATGACAGATGCATCAGGGCAAGCAGAACTAAAATAAGGTAAACAATTCTAGTAATAATTCAGGCCTGTGGTATGAAGTGCACAAATAATAAGAATATGTTGAATTGTACCCAGAGTTTACTAGAAGCTAGTGCAGTTTATAAACTGATGATGTAACAGGCGTGCCCATAACTACCTATGCCAATGCATTTTAAATCAATTATATCTTCCAAATCTTAAAACACAAACTTATGTAAAGCACATTCCACTAATTCAAATAAGATGTCAATAAGGCATGCTTGACTATTAGCAGAGCCTCCCAATTCATAAGTAGGAAAAATGACTCCTCTAGCAGGAGCTGTAAGTACAATTGGACCCCTGAATTATGCACCAATTGTACTTACAGCTCCTGCTAGAAGGGCCATTGGCAGATAAAGTCAGGAAAATCTTTGCAGAAGTTTATTTTGTGAGCCAATTTTTCCTATTTATGGATTGTGGTCAAGCATGGTGCAGTGAGAACCCATCAAGATGTAAAGCTGGAAAATTCCTAGCATAACAGCAATCTAAAATCCACAAATATTTATCCTTATTAAACTTTAGCAGATACCTGTTCCTTCCCATTCAGATTCCCAAAATTTTTAGGCACTCAAATAGAATCTTGAGTGTATCACTTAGTTGAACAGAAACAGATAAATATAATTTGAAAATTATCATCAAGAATACTGTATAGATAATATCTTAACCTGATAGCAGTTACTCACCAGTTACTATATCATTGCTATCAGGAACTATACCAACTTTTTGGCCAGTTTCTGACCTCATCCCAAGTGATTTGGAATATTGTTAAAATATCTTCTTAAGTTTTGGAAGGCAAATATGCAATTGTCCCAAATTCAGAAAAGCCATGATATTTTATTGAGGATATGTTGAGGGGATTTTAAAAATAAACTGTCAATGTTATTATATTTTATTATAATTTTATTATATTGTCACATTTTATTGCATTTTCCCAAATAAGACAGAACAATGATATGTACAAGAATTTTACATAACTTGGTTGATAAATATATTAAGTATATTTTTCCTTTTAATGAAAGGTCTTTCATTAGCTTTCATTTCAAACCATGCCAATAATAAATATTACTCCATTGGTATGCCTAAAATCATTTTTCTATTGCTCATAAAAATATCAAAATCACTAATACAGATTATCATAAATTAAAAGATCCAAATTGAGAGGAACAGAAAACAATTAATATTGTAAAATAATTCATATTGGTGGTGCTGAGACTATAACATAAATAATAAATATTAGTACTCTTACATTTAAGTTAAATCTTCTGTTCATAAATTTGGCATTTTTTTCCATTGCGGATGGAAAACCTCAACCATGGACAACTAAATATCACAAAGGTTGCAGAATTTATTCTTCATGGCTTCCCAGGCTTGCCACATTTTTAGTTTTCTATCTTCATAATTTTTTTAAATATATACATTCTGACCATTTTAGGAAATCTCTCCATCATCCTTCTCATAATAACACATCAATATATCCACACTCCCATGTACATTTTCCTTTGCAATCTTGCTTTCTTGGAAATATGGTTCACAACAGCCTCTATCCCTAAGATCCTTGACATCCTTTTGGGGGGAAGCAGAAGTATCTCTTTCTCTTGCTGCCTTCTGCAGTTATATTTCATTTTTTCTTTTGGATGCACTGAACAGTTGCTATTAGTTGTGATGGCTTATGACAGATATTTAGCTATATGTTATTCTTTGCATTACAGCACATCATGACTATCAACCTGTCTTGTAAGGTAGCTCTTGGATGTTGGCTGGGGAGTTTCCTTGTTATTTGCATACTCACATACATGGTTACGACACTGTCTTTCTGTGGGCCCAATGTGATCAATAATTTCTATTGTAACCTTGTTTCTTGGATAGAAAAAGAAAACTTGTTTCTTTCATACCTTGTTTCTTTCATACTATCATGTACAGATACACGTTTTATTGAACTAACATTTTTTTTCATGGTTATTATTGTTGTTATAGGCTTCTGTATGATGACCCTTCTTTCCTATATGTACATTATTTCCACAATCCTACGCATCCCTTCCACCAAAGGTCGACAAAAAGCTTTTTCCACCTGTTCTTCTCACCTTGCTGTTGTGATCATTTGGTATGGTTCCACCATGTTCCTCTTTGTCAAACCTTAGAAAGAAATTTCTTTAGAAAAAAACAAGTTAGTAAGTGTCTTCAATGTAATTTTGGTCCCACTTCTGAATCCCTTTATTTATACATTAAGAAACAAAGACATTAGGGATATTTTGAAGAATGTATTTCAAGAGTGGTGTGGTGAGTAGTGGTAGTAGCGTAGAGTAGTAGCAGCTAGTGGTGTGGGAGTAGGAATGGATTTCCAAATAAAAAAATTGGAGTATAAATCCTTCCATTCGCCAATATCCTGTCAGAACTGAAGAAGCTTCTTGGATGAGAAATAAAACATCTTCAAAGAAAAAAATAAGAAATTTCAGTTGCCTCCTGAAAAAAAGCACCTTTGGGAAAACCATGACCTGGATGATTGAGAATCTCTACAATCCCAATTTAGCCTTTTAAAGTTTTAAGATTTTACATTTTAGAGCTGCAAAATTGTATCTACAAGCATCATATTTAGATTATAGTTCAATAAGATTTGGGGGTTTACCATGTTATATTTACCACACTGTGATGTCCCTCTTCAAAATGTGAGTGAATATTTAATTACTCAATGCCACTTGTATCTTGGAAGCAACATTGGCTGTGTCCATTCAGTATCTATGTTGTATTACATAGTATTATGTATCAAAACACATTTTACAGTTTTACGGTTTTATATTTTAGCGTTGCAATACTGCATCTGCAGGCATCATGCTTAGGATGATTACAGGCCATAGGGGATGAGTGCTTACAATATTATATTTACTACATTGTGACATCCATCATGAAATACTATGTCTAATTTTTCAATGCCAAATGTATCTAGTTAACAGTTTTGGTTGTGTTCATTCACATGCACATGTATAAATAAAGGACTAATACTTGCAAATTCATGGAAGCCAGCACCCATTCTACTTGATGAAGGGAATCCAAACGTCTTTCTGAAAAAAATACAAATATCAGGAAAGTTTGCATTGGGCATAGAGTAACTACCGTGTTTCTCCAACAATACGGCCTCCACCAATAGGAAGGCCCAGCATGTTTTATTGGCAAAAAATCAAATTAAGCCCCTCCCCCCAAATTAAGGCCTATATTAAACATGTGAAATGGTGGGGAATGGCGGGGTAGGCTTTACATTAGGAAGTACTTTTGTTGCATACCCAGATATGGTGCTGCCTACATTGGTGGGGCACTTCATATTGGGAGATCTTCTGCCACCATTGCTTTCCCTTCTCCCTTGCTGCCACAGCATTTAGAGCAATGCCACAGCATTTGGTGCAGCCATGCGTGGCCAGCCAGGACTCCTCCCTGCAACCGGCTTCAGGCGCTCCTGTCGCCGTGTTCCCTTTGCCTTCGAAGGTAAAACCAATTATTTTAAAAATGACGCCCTACTACAACAAAGCCTCCCCTGCCCAAGAGGGCAGCCCAACCCCACATGGGGAGGCGAATCTCCCGGGGCCGCAGTGCAGGATCAGCCCATCCTGGGAGAAGCACCCAGCCGCCATCCCTGCCTGGCACCAGGCAGAGCACAAAGAGCTTCACCTGGGGCACCCAGCACAGCTGACAGGTGGGCCCTCCTTCCCGGCGGCAGAGCTCTCGCCAAGGCATTGAGCGCCTCCCTGCTGGGCCCTCCGCTCATCCCACCAGGACCGCGCTGGAGCTGTGCAGGCTGGGCAGAGCTAGGAAAGTGAGCTGTGGGTGCGTGCCTGCTGCCCAAGCGAAAGAGCCAGGCTGACCCAAGCTTGGCTTCCTTCCCAAGTCTCTCCAGCCCAAACCCGAAGGGGCCACCAGGAGAGGCCGCCTGAGGCAGTGATAGTACCCACCCATCTGTGGACAGGGAAGCAAGGTGACGGCCTGCGCCGCGTCCTCCTCCGAGCTGAGCCCCACCGAGTCAGCACCTCTGCCTGCTGCCCATTCTGCTGCAGCATTTGTAGCTGCCAGTGCATTTGGAGATGCATTGGAATGGGGACAGGCTGGGTGAGGGGTGGAAAGGACAGGTGGCTTTGCGCTCTCTCCGCCAGCCAGGGAAGCAGTGCTGCCATCATCTCGCCTCCCTGTCCACAGACGGGTGGGCGCATCACTGCCTCGGTCAGCCTCTCCTGGTGGCACCTTCAGGTTCATGCTGGAGGGACTTGGGAAGGAAGCCAAGCTCAGGTCGGCCCGGCTCTTTTGCTTGGCAAGCAGGCGTGCCCCCGCAGCTCACTTTCCTGGCTCTGCCCAGCCCTCACGGCTCTGGAGCAGCCCTGGCAGGATGAGCGGAGGGTCCAGCGGGGAGGTGCTCACTGCCTTGGTGAGAGCTCTGCTGCTGGGAAGGACGGTGCGCCTGTCAGCTGCACTGGGCACCCCAAGCAAAGCTCATTGCGCTCTGCCTGGTGCCAGGCAGGGATGGCGGCTGGGTGCTTCTTCCAAGGTGAGTCAATCCTGCACTGTGGCCCCAGGAGATTCACCTCAGCACGTGGGCTTGGGCTGCCCTCTCGGGCAAGGGAGGCTTTGTTGTAGTAGGGCGTTGTTTTTAAAATAATTGGCTTTACCTTCGAAGGCAAAGAGAAGGCGGTGACAGGAGCACCTGAAACCGAGTGTCTCTGCAGGGCTCCAGTTGCAGGGAGGAGCCCTGGCTGGACACACATGGCTGCGCCAAACACTGCAGCATTGCTCTAAATGCCACGGCAGCAAGGGAGAAGGGAAAGCAATGATGACAGAAGGTGTTCCAATAGGAAGTGCCTCACCAACGGCGAGGTCAACATCCAAGCTGTTGCCGCCTGCCCACCCGAGGATGCAAGGGGGGAAATTAAGTCACCCCCGAAAAGACGGCCTAGCCGTTTTTTCGGGGGTCAAAAAAAAAAAATAAGGCCCGGCCTTATTTTGTGAGAAACACGATAATTTAGCAGCAGCATAGTGAGTTGTATGTCAGATTGTCACAACATCTACATTTATGAGCTTTTCTTTCTTTGTCAAGGCAATTGGTTTTCATGGCCATCAAAATTCACTTTTATTGTAATGATAACATGAAGCATTCTGATTAAACATAAAAATCCCTTATGAAAGGTAGAATACTCTAACTTTTTCCAGAGATTTTCATTCAGAATTGAATTAAACACTGCATTACTTTTACAGAGATCAGTAGTGGGTTACAATGTTAGTAAATGTATGTCACACAAAATAATGAAATATTAATTCTAATTAAAAGAATATATTTTTTAAAAAGCTACAGGTAGTCCTTGATTTACAAAAGTTCACTTAGTGATTGTTCTAAGTTACAATGGCACAAAAAAATTACTTATGACTATTTTTCACACTTACGGTTTTCAAACTTATGACCACTTACTATGGTAATTTGATCAAAATTCAGATGCTTGATATCTGATTTGTATCTATGACTGTTTTGGTGTCCCAGGGTCATATGATCAGATTTTGTGACCTTCTGACAAGCAAAACCAATTAACATCCATCCAATGGTTAATTTAACAACCTTTAGCAAGAATATTCATAAAATGAGGCAAAATTCACTTAACAAATGACTCATTTAGCAACATAAATTTTGTGCTCAATTCGTAAGTCAAGGACTATCTGTAATTTTAGACTGGCAATTAAAATATTATTTGTTATCAGAAATAAGATATATATTGTCTGCCCTTTTAAAGATGTATTAAAAGAGAAATTAATAGTATTTGAAAGGTTTTAAAAGACCAGTGTCATTTTGGTCTGGGAGATAGAGGAATCAAATTTTTTAAAATATTATTTTGCAAAAGTTCTGCAGCAAATGGAATTTTCACTGGCAAATGAGGAAATGCACTAGTACCACATCTAGGAAGCAGGCATAGCCTGTTCATAGCCTATGTATTCCCCATCTTTGATTTACATTCAATGAAACCTTAGGATATTCCTGAATTTCAGCTCTATTTATGTTGTTGTGTCTACTCTTGTTGAAAATCATTGTAGAATACTCCTTTTGGAGTCTAGACTATTGTATATATAATGTCCTGGTAAATGTTTAAGAACTGGCTGCCATGGCCTACTGATGGTCCCATGGCCTACTGTGGTACATCACTAGCTGCAGAACAGCTGATTGTGCACTAGGCATTGGAGGTCATCTCTGCTTGCTAAATTCCAGAAAAATTAATAATCGGCTCCCATGTGCTGGTGCAATCTGGTTCCAATGCATTATTGTTGCATGTGTCTTGCTATGTACTTTGCATATATACTCTGAATAATTAATTATAAACTGTTGGTGTTGGTTTTTAGCAACCATAAATAGTTAGACCTTCTCTGGGATGATCTATTCCCAACCTAGTCATTTTGGTCATTGAGTGATACACCCATTACTGAGTCCATCAACTTTCCTACTGGTCATCTTATTCTCCTCTTTCCCATATAAAGGAAGACAGAAGAGATTGAAATAATGTAGTGTAAGACTTGCTCTTCAATTCGTTTCCCCACAATTATTAACCAATTATTATTATTAACCAATCCATTATCCTCCACTTAGAGACAAACAACCTACTCTCCAATAAACAATTTGGTTTTAGGAAAAAACTATCCTGTAATCTGCAACTCTTACATTGCAAAAACATATGGACTACACAATTTGATCAGGGCAAAACAATAGACGCAATCTACATAGACTTCTGTAAAGCCTTTGATTCAGTGGTACACAACAAACTACTCCTAAAACTAAAATCTTATGGTATTTCTGGATAAGTGCATAACTGGATAGAAGCATTCCGGTCAAACAGACAACAAATGGTCAAAATTGGGAGTGTCCTATCAAATTCTATACCTGTCAATAGTGGTGTCCCCCAAGGCAGTGTTCTAAGACCAATTCTTTTAATACTCTACATAAATGACTTCTGTGATCATATTAAGAGCAACTGCATTCTCTTCGCTGATGATGTAAAGCTGTTCAATACCACAGACAATACTGCTTCCCTTCAAAAAGATCATCAGAATGGTCAAACAAATGGCAACTTCAAATCTCAACAAATAAATACTCTGTCTTACATATTGGTAAAAAAAAATCAGAAAATAAAATACAAGCTGAATAGTCAAGACCTTGTTGATGATCCAAGCTCTGTAAAGGACCTTGGAATAATCATCTCTAATGATCTAAGTGCTAATGCCCACTGTAATTACATAGCCAAAAAGGAATTAAGAGTTGTTAACCTAATCCTATGTAGCTTTTTCTCTGGTAATATCACACTACTAACTACAACAACAAAACATACACTAACTACATACATACATACATATACTAACTACATACAAAACATTTGCTAGACCAATACCTGAATACAGATCATCAGTCTGAAACCCATATTACAAATCTGATATTAACAGTTGAGAAAGTCCAGAAATATTTCACAAGATTTCTCCACTCCTCTACTCATTGTAGAATACCTTATGCCACCAGACTTGAAATTCTAGACCTAGAAAACCTTGAATTATGCCGTCTTCTGTCTGATCTAAGCATGGTATATAAAATCATACATTGCAATGACTTACCTGTCAATGAATACTTCAGCTTCAACCATAACAACACAAGAGCACACAATAGATATAAACTCAAGGTTAACCACACCAAACTTGATTGCAGGAAATACGACTTCAGCAACAGAGTGGTCAATGTCTGGAATATCTACCTGACTCTGTGGTTTCTTTCCCAAACCCCCAAAACTTTAACCTTAGACTATTGACTTCACCCCTTTCCTAAGAGGTCTGTAGGGGGCATGTATAAGTGCACCAACATGCCTATTGTCCCTGTCCTACTGTTTCTTTTATTTTTCTTATATGTACCTATTTCATGTATTCATAACTATATATATATTTATATATATTATATTGTAAGCGATTGACAAATCAAAATAAATAAATCAAAATAAATAAAACAATCATCTGTAAGACACGCACTCATGAAAGATCACTGTCCAAAAACAACCCAGTAATTTTTCTTAGAGGAGGCCAGACTGGAACTAGCAGACTCACAAACAGAGATTTAAAGTTATGACTCTTGATAAGTTAGTTTCTCAAACACACATTTGCTAATAGCCAGTACTATTACATTTGCTAATTCTTAACTTTTCAGAGCACTATAAGAATTTATTCATAACCCAGTCCTACTTATTCCAAGTTTGGAGCAGCAGCTGTAATTTCATGCTATGGTAATCATACTTCATAAAGTATTACTTTTTAGAAAAAGTTTATGAAGCAATCAAAGTTCTTTCCTCTGGGTGTTTTCTCCCCCCCCTCCCAAAAAACTTTACTTAGATGATATAATAGTAATTAGCTCTCAACTGGGATTAAATTAATTGTACCATTAATGTTCTTGAAATACTTTTGGTCAGTTCACTAGAATCCAATTTGACAATGCAGACCAGTATGCCCAATGCTAGTTACTCTGAAAACTTTTGTGTTCCATTTGTCAATTAAGAAAATTAGCTTTTATCCAAAAAATAGAAGGGGAAAATACAAACCAGTGGAAAACTAAATAGATCTTTATGGTCAGAGATTTTCATGGATATAATGGGTTACTACTCTCTTAGAAGATCAGAAAGGAGAGTCACCAGGATTTTTTTTTACTGAGACAGTTTGTATGAAGGTAAGATAAACTTAATAATGTTTTTCTGTGTAACACTTCTTCTGGAGATCTCTTCTAAAAATTTTACAGTTGTTTGGTATCTGTAGTTTCTTAATCAGAAAATTTATACTTATTTTTGAAGAAGTGTAATGACTCAAATAGGTAAGCGACTGGGGAAAGCATTCCTGACATTGTTTTGATTTAACTCCTGCCTTTAATGTTTAATTTATTTTTTCTCTTTTTATTACTTTTTCAATCTTCCCTTAAGATTTTTGGTTTCACTAAATCCTATGCATTGGGGAAATGTGAATCATTAGGATTCTGAAGAGTAGCATAAAGAAAAAAAATATTTCTCCTCTGAACTTCAGCCAAATCCAATAATATTGCTATAAAAATGTATTGTGTTTATACCCGCAACAATGGATTTCCATGTTAGAATTTAAATGTATATAGTATTTATTTTTATTTATTTATTTATTATTAGATTTGTATTGCTGCCTTTTCTCCATATTGTGTCTTCAAGGTCACACAATCACCCATGTGTTTGCTCAAAAAGGCATTAATCCAAAGTACAGCCAAAACTATTTTGAAACTATACCCTCACTTTGCATATCATACATGCTTTCCCTCCATAAATTTTCCATAAATTTCAATTCTTTTCTAGAGCAAATTACCCTAGAATTATCTTATTCACATTTCACTTTAAAAATATATTCTTTTTTTTCCAATCCATAATATGCACTTCCCAGAACTAATTAAAATAAAGTATGTCACTACATAAAATAACTATCTCTCTCTCCTCCCCTCTCTACTTCCCTACACCTCTCTCTCCCTCCCTCCCTTTCTCTCTCTCTCTCTCTCTCCTGATGTGGTGTTAATAATAGAATAAAGGTATTCTGATGTATGTCAATAATAAATAGGATTTACTTCTCTCTGTATAGGAATGGAGTGATACAATACTGCTTTTCTTTGGTTTTGGCTTGTACTTTATTTATTTAATTTATCCCAGCAACACAAATCCAATGTTTAAGGGGAAAAAATCATCTAAGATATTTAAATCCCCTCCCCATTTTAAATTTGAATCAGTAAAACCTTAAGATTGAATGCATAACAGTTTTGTGTCTTTTCCTGCTAGACACTTCAGTGTTGTGGCTCCGAGTCCTGAGACTGCATTCTTAGAGGAAGAGGATTCGGAAGATGAGGAGGAGGTGGAATTGGGAATGCCTTCCTCCCCAGAACCTTCCTCTCTGGCAATGCCTTCCTATCTGATTATGCCTCAGGTTTCGGCAGATAACCGAGAGGGACAGCATGAGGCTAATGAGGAGGAGGGCATATCGGAGCAGCCTTTGACAGAGAATCAAACAGATGAATGCTGGCTTGATGCTAGGCAGCGTTGCAGGAAAAAGTGTGAGCTGCAACGCAGGAGGCATGGACGAATCAGAGACTGAGCTGAGTTAGTGACACACCCCACAGGGAATAAAAGTGGGTGTGTTTGCTCTGGGAATTCCGTACGGGACAAAGTGTGAATTTTTTTGTGGAGCTTCGGTGTATCCTGTTTCTTGAAAGCTTTCGTGATTAACGTTTCTGTTATCTTGTCGGACTTGGCAGGTAGCGTGTGTGATACTGCCAAGAACATAGCCAGCTCAAAGAAATTACCTCTGTAAATACTGACTCCTCTTGCCTGCTTGTATTTGGTCAGAGTTTGGACTTCTCATCTTCCTTGGAAAGGTGAGACATAACGTTTTTGTCCAGTACCCCACACGTAAACCATCTTTTGACCAAGATGGACCACCAGCAGCAACAGCAGCAGCAGCAGCAATTTCACCAACAGCTGCAGAATGAAAACCAGGCTCTGCAACAGCAGGTGGCCCAATTGACTAATCAACTTGCTCTGCTGCAGGCTCATGCTGCTCCTCCTGCCCCTCCCCATTGGAAATGCTGGTGGCTGTGCCAGATAAGTTTTCTGGGCAGCCTGAGATGTTCCCGGCTTTCATGGGACAGTGCCAATTGTTTATGGCTAGGAGGCCGGAGGATTTCCCAGATGACTGGGCTCGGGTGGGGTTTGTAATAAGCCTCCTTTCGGGCTTGGCTGCCAGATGGGCCACTCCTTTGTTACTCCAGAACAGCCCATTATTAACGGATTATCAGGGGTTTTGGCAACACATGCGCCACATGTATGAGGACCCCATACAGGTGCAGACGGCAGCCAGACGTCTGAAGGAACTTTGCTAAGGGAAGTGCCCCCTGCAGGAATTCATTTTGGAATTTTGGCTGATATGTCTGGATTCCAATTGGAACGATGCAGCCTTGATGGACGCTTTTCAGGATGGCCTATCCGATGAGCTGCGGGATGAGTTGGTTCAAGTGGAACCGGCCCCGACCCTCGATGCTCTGATTGTGCAATACTTGCGCATTGATGCCCAACTTCAATGGTGCAAGACTCAATGCCCCATCCAGGAGCAGCCATCCACATCTATGCCACAGAGCCCTGTACAACCAGTGCTCCGGGTCACCAACATGTCATGGCAATGACTGAGGAGCCAATGGAGTTGGGAGCAGTCAGACCTTGCCTGACGGCCCAAGAGTGAACATGGAGATGTCAAGGAGGTTTGTGTTTGTATTGTGGGGTGCCAGGACATTTTGCTAATTCTTGTCCTATTAAGCGATGGGGGGCACTCAAGCCTGTGCCTGAATCTTGGCCTGATCAGTTGAGAAATGGGGCAGGCCCAACCTTGGGGAAACCCTAGGTCGGGCATGTATCAAACACCCGCCTGAAGTAGCGGAGGTTGACTCTGGGCCCCCTCGGCATCTACTTCTGGACACTCGGGTTTTCTTGGCGACCCAGTCGAAAGGGATTCCTGCGATTGTGCTGGTGGATTCGGGGGCCATGACTAACTTTATGGACCAGGCCTTTGTGGCTCATTTTGAGGTCCCCTTGGTTCCAGTAGACCCTCCGATGAGGGTCGAGACTTGATGGTCGGGAACTTCTTGCTGGACCCATTCAATTCGCTACCCAGCCTTTGTGCCTGGTCATTGGAGACCATGAGGAGGCGATTCACTTTTATGTCACCACGCACCTCCATCTCCCATTAGTCCTCGGCATGACCTGGCTTCAGATTCATGATCCTCAGGTGGCATGGTCGCGGAATGCCATTTCTTTTCTAAGTTTGCAGTGTGTGGACCACACCTGTCACCACCTCTGCCATCTCCACACCTCCTGAACTGTTGGACTTCTCAGATGTGTTTAGTGAGAAGGAGGCAGACCGGTTACCCCCGCATCGGCCCTATGATTGCCTGGTGGACTTAATGCCCAATGTACTGCTGCCTAAGGGACGTTTGTATTCCATGTCTGAGCCTGAGTTGGCCGCCCTACGTGACTTTTTGGACAAGAACTTGGCCCGAGGGTTTATCCGGCCGTTGTCGTCCCCTCTCTCAGCTCCCGTTCTTTTCATCAAGAAGAAGACGGGAGACTTATGCTTGTGCTGTGATTACCGCCGGTTGAACACCCTCACGGTGTGGAATAGCTACCCCTTGCCGCTCATTCTGGAGTTGTTGGAGAGGTTGCGGGAGGCCACTGTCTTCACCCAGCTTGATCTTCGAGGGGCCTACAACCTGGTGCGGATGCGAGAGGGGGACGAATGGAAGATGGCATTTGGCACCCGATACGGCCATTTTGAGTACACTGTGATGCCGTTTGGGTTGACCAACGCCCCCGCGGTCTTCCAGCACCTGATGAATGACGTGTTTTGGGACATGTTAGATCGGTTCATGGTGGTGTACCTGAACAATATTCTGATTTATTCCAGGTCCAGGGACAGCCACCTTCAACATGTTCATCTGGTCTTGCAAGTCTTCAGGAGCATCAACTCTATGTGAAGCTGGAGAAATGCCTCTTCTTCCATACTTCTATAGAGTTCCTGCGGCACATCATCTCTCCTGAAGGCATCACCATGGACCCACGTAAAGTGGAGGCCTTGTGTAGTTGGGAACCCCCTCATCACGTGAAGGACGTTCAATGCTTCTTGGGGTTTGCTAATTATTACCAGACCTTCATCCCGGGTTTTGCCAACCTGATGGGTTGAATAACCCAGCTCCTTCGAAAGAAGGTCCCGTTCCAGTGGGGGCCCCCACAGCAACAGGTTTTTGAGGCCCTCAAGAAGGCCTTCATCGCAGAACCTGTCTTGAGGCATCCTGATCCGCATCGTCTTTTTGTGGTGGAGACGGATGCATCCAACGTGGCTATTGGGGCAGTGCTGTTATAAGCACCAGCAGATAACACAACTTATTTTCCCTGCACTTACTATTCCCAGAAACTCATTCCTTCCGAACGCAATTACACCATCTGGGAAAAAGAGTTGCTGGCTATCAAAGCTGCGTTTGAGACTTGGCGACATCATCTTGAGTGGGCCCGACACAAGGTGGAGGTCCAGATGGACCATCGGAATTTGGAACACTTGTCCACGGCGAGAAAGTTGAATCAGCGGCAGATCCGGTGGTTATTGTTTTATGCCCGGTTCAACTTTTCTGTGACCTATATTCCCAGTGGTCACAATCGGAGGGCAGATGCCCTGTCTCACAAACCTGAGTACCTTTGCCCCGAGAACCCCCTTCCTCCATGGACGGTGCTGCCAACAGAATCCTTGGCTGTAGTCCAGGAACCGGTGGATTTGCAGACTCAGGTGCGAGAGGCGCAGCATCTAGACACTTGGTCACAGCAGAGGATGGGGGAGATTGAACCCGACTCCATATGGAATTTGGAGGAGGGTTTACTCAAGCATAGGGGCCAGTTGTACGTGCCCACGGGACCGCTTCGAGCCCTTATTATGACTTAGTGTCACGACAACCCTGCAGCCGGCCATTTTGGGTTTTTTAAAACCCTCCATCTTGTCACACGGACTTTTTGGTGGCCTCAAGTCTGGCATGATGTCCACATCTATGTCACATCCTGTGTACCATGCAGGCAAGCAAAAGTCATGACGGGTGCACCTTTTGGTCTTCTTCAACCTCTGCTGACTCTGGAAAGACCATGGGGAGCGATTTCCATGGACTTCTTAACTCACTTGCCATCTTCGTCAGGATTTACGACTGTACTTGTGGTGGTTGACATGTTAACCAAAATGGCCCACTTTATTCCATGTCGTAAATTGCCTTCGGCCCGCACTACTGCCCGGTTGTTCTTGCAGCATGTGTTTCGTCTCCATGGTCTGCCGGACAGGGTAGTTTCAGATCGCAGTGTTCAATTTACTGCTCAATTCTGGAAGAGCCTGATGACCGTGTTGCAGGTACAGGTGTGCTTATCGTCAGTGCACCATCCAGAGACTGATGGTGGAACGGAGAAGGTGATTGACATTCTCGAACAATATTTACATTGTTTTGTCAATCACCAGCAGAACACCTCCCAGCACACCTCCACCCAAATGACACCTTTTTATGCGAATGTGGGCTTCCATCCACGGCTTTTTCCATTGACACTTTTAGATCCCCAAACTTAGGCAAGGTCTGTTAAGGAGGAAGGAGTAAATATATTTCCTGGGAAATTGGGTATTTCTTCAGTACTTATTTGTGACTATATATTGATCAAGATTTCAACTAATTTATCAGATAAATTGCTCAATCTATTTTGATTGTGAGATAAACTATAGCTGGTGTGCAGAGATGCAGAAAACCATTAGGTAGTACCAAAGATGAACAGAAAACAGGAGTGGGATTTGACCAGTGTAACTACTGGTTCAGTGATTTATGTTTTGCACGTGTGAAATATCATCAGCTGTGCTGCCCAGACAGCTGAGCAGCACTGCACATGGGTGCACAGTGTTTGAAAAAGCACTATTTTCCTGCTTTTTCAACTGCAGCTGTGCTGCACAAAGCAGCTGAGGTTGACAAAGCAGGAAATAAAGGTCATATAAGAGCCTGGGAGGGCAGTGGGCCAAAACAACAGCTGACACAGAATCAGTCTGTGAAAGTACATAAAACTGAGGTATTATTTTGATTTTAAAGGATGTAGTTGGTAAGGGTATATAACTGAAATGAGGACTCAAGGGGTCAGGGGCTGGCTATTTTCAAACTCTTCATGCAGCTTAGCAATTTTTATTTGATGATTGATACAAATTGATATATCTATGTGTATGTTCCCTAGTTTCAAAGAGTAATCATTTGCTGGGAAGTAAGCTATACATCCAGTGTTAATATTCTTTAATATATTCAAATACAGATAGTTCTTGTTTAGTGATTATTCATTTACAATGACTGTTCAGTTATAACAGCCTTATAAGAGGCTTATGGTCAATTAAAATTGCAGCCATTGCAGTGTCCACATGATCAAATAATGATGATTTGGGTACTTGGAAAATGGTAGTTTACAACTATTTTAGCATCCCAGAAATCATGTGATTGCAATCTGTAACCTTCACCTGGCCAGAAGTAATGATTTTATGTGCTTAATACCTGCAACCAGGAATGCCAGAACTATCATTGCAGACATAACTAAGTTATGTTTTTTTTTAACTTTATGATCATGGGACTTAGTAACAGAGTTGCCAGGCCCAATTATAATCATTAACTGATGACTACTTAACGTATAAATCATAAATGACTCAAACCATGTCTGGCATCTCCTTTTGGTTGCATGTTGTACAATGTGAAAACAAGAGCTATGATAGCAGTACCTATGAAATGTCTTTGCAATGCTGGGAAATCATGGGATGTATGTCTTAAAAAAATAAAAGAGAATAGGAGCAGTTCATCCAATAGGACCCCAAATTATATATCAGTTCACTCTCCAAGCGAGTGCCATTCCATTAAGATCTAAGGATAGAGAATCAGCAGCATCAGGGAAATTTAAAACTCACAACCATTCATCCTTACTAGGCTTCACTGAAATGTGTTCATCCCCACCCAGACTCCCACAATTCTTTAGGTACTGAGACAGAATCTTGATGGCATCACTTAGATGACAATTTGAGTACCATCAGTAGGCTGATAATACCTGATCGCATGCCAGCAGTTTCAGATAGATTAAATAGGACTGGGAGAGAGCAAAGCTCTGAAAGGCCAGACTATAGAGGGCCTGATAGAGACCTAGAACTTGATTTCTGCTCATCAATATAATGAATCAAAGAAGAATACCACTGCTGTGAGTCTCATTTCTGTCCCTGAATTTATCCAAAAGAAAACTATGAATAATGATACTTTTAGTTGCCATTAGAAGTCTTTAGTGTTCTTTGAATTTGGTTGTTTTCTTGAAGACAGTTCATTAACCAAATTAGGTAGCATCACCAGTGCTAGTAAGGAGTGGAGTTTTTTCTTAGTTTATTTCCTAGTGGCTTGCCCTATCAGTATTGATTGGGGTGATCTTAGAAGTGCTTTGACTATATACTCTTTACTAGCACTGATAATGTTACCTAGTTTGAGTAATGAAACATCTGCAAGAAAATAACCAAATCCATAGAGCACCAAGGAACCCTCATTTCAACCCTGAGCTACAAATATTCTCCTTTAATGGAATATTAGGAATTACCTTGGAAGACAGAGGAAAAGTGTCATGATCAAATAAAGGAGGGAGGAGAAATGGGCAGAGAAAGTACTTAGAAAAGAATAGAAAGGGTCTACCCTAACTAATCAAGTGCTAAAAAGAGAAGACAGAAGGTTTGAATGTCCAAATTTGAAATACTTATCTTAGCCTCCCAAGGCTGAAAACATACCAACGTGAGTTAATTGTATTTTATTATAAAGTTATATTATCAGAATCTGGCCAATCTGAAAATATAAATCTGTCATCTTTTTATCACCTGATACTTTGGGTGGATCTTTTCTAGTTTCTTTTGCTCAGGCCCTTCTTCCCTCTTCTATTCCTGATCGTTATCTTGGCAGAATCACTTCCCTTCCTACACATACACAGTTCCAAGAACTTTCTAATAATACATTGCACTGTAAGATCAGGGAGGGGCAGGATAAATACACAACCATCATTCTAACTCCCCCAGAGATCATTTACAATTGCAATCAATGTTCCCTTATTATTTTCTCTATATCTGAATTCTGATTGAAATAGTCTCTGGGGTATCTCTAGGTATCTTCCAGAACCTTCTGAAATTTCAGCCCAACTATCTTCTCCACAACTTTCCCTAAAAAAGGAAGTTTGGAAAGAGGAGGAAAATTGTCTAATATTGTTAAGTGTAGTGATGGTTTCTTGAGGAGAGGAGATGACACTATCAACTCATTCAATGATGAATCAACCTCTACCTAAATTCAAATGACTTCCTGGGCAATCTTGACCAGCCAAGAAGGACATGGATCTAATGCACAGATAGTCCAATTTTCATAGTTTCAAGAACTTTGTTTATTTCCCTGAAACCAACAAGTTCAAACTCTTTTCAAAAGAAACAATATAATACAGTCAGATTGTGCCTTATTCAACTCCATATGATCCGCACAACTGAAATCCATCACAATATGGATCTGAGCAATCTGAGCATTAGATGCTTCTAATGTAGCCTTGAAAATAGGTCTTTAGCTCTTCCTCCCAAGGAGGGTTTTATTCATCCAAATTGTCTGCCTAGCTAGGTTTTGTGAACAACATCTTGGAATAGTCTGACTTTAATTGCTGAATTTATTTATTTGTTTATTTATTTGCTTTCATGGTTACTTAGTTATTAAATTACTTCAGTTGACATTTTATTCCAGCCTCACCTGATTTAACTCTTTAATTATTTTAATATATATTTTTATAATTGATGTTTGCTGAACAACAGAGGAATGAAACTTTCATCACAGAATTTATACTCCTAGGATTTGGGAATCTTTATGGTCTACAAATTATTCTTTTTATGATATTCTTGGCTAATAATAACTTTATCTGGTAACATCCTCATTTTGCTGCTGTATCAACTAATTGAGGCCTCCACACTCCCATGTATTTTTTTTTCTAGGAAATTTCTCCTTCCTTGAAATCTGGTACACAACTTCTATTATTCCAGAGATGCTAAGAACACTCTTAAGAATGCATGAAACTATTTCCTTCTCTGCTTGTATTGCTCCATTTTATTTCTTTGGGTCTATGGCAGTAAGGAACAGTGATGTCCTATGACCATTAGCAGTGATGTCCTATGACCATTATTTAGCTATCTGCAATCCACTTCATTATACAACTATCATGAACATCAAAATCGGTCTTCAGATGGCAGCTGGTTCCTGGATAAGTGGATTCCTGACTTCCATTGCCCCCATTGTACTTACTTTCAGTTTTCCACTTTGTGCCTCCAATAAAATTGATCATTTTTTCTGTGACTTAACTCCTGTTACAAAGCTTTCCTGTTCTGACCCTTATGTTGCAGAGATAATAACCTTCATTTTAGCATCAATGGTGACTATAGGCCCCTTTCTTCTCACAGTAGCCTCTTATGTCAATATTATTTCTACTATTCTTAAAATCCCCTCTGCCCAGGGGAAACAGAAAGCATTCTCAACATGTTCTTCTCATCTCATTTGGTGACATTATTTTATGGCACTCCAGGTACCATTTATGCAGCCCCTTCAGCCAAACAGTCTCCAGTGCTCAATAAACTCTTCTCTTTACTATACTATACACTTTACTATGATGAACCCAATGATTTACAGTCTGAGAAACAAAGATGTCAAAGAAGCTCTGAGGAAACTTACCTGTAAAAACTCCTATTGTACCTGTATCAATAACACAGTGGATCAAGAAACAATGTTTAAGGAAATACCAATGGAAGTGGAGAAAACCTGATACCTGAATGTTGAAGCATGGTCCAATGGTTTAATTAAAGTTAAATGTGTGTTTTATTTATTTACTCTCACTGTTTTAATGAGTGTATGGAATTAGCACATTTGCTGAAAACCTTTGAATGTTAATAATCACAAAATCTCTGGAAACCAGAGTGTTGTAGATTGAGCAATGAGAGGCTAGACCAGGGCATAGATGCAACAAGACTTTATTAAAGCAATAAAGGACTGAACGTGTTAGCCCTGCCTGGAGCAAGCTCACAGCGAACAGCAGCTGACCGAACCCTGCAGCCGGCTTTTATAGCCGGCTGTCGAGGGAAGCCAGCCAATGAGGGGCAGCAAACGCCCCCGCAGCATGAACGGACCTGGGTGGGGACTTTGGCAAGTTCCAGGGACATAACACCCCTTCCCCCCAGACGCGAACACGCATAGTCATTTAAATAAGCGGGTGGTCTGTGCTGGCGCCCCGAGCGTCGTAACTCAGGCGAGTTACCAAGTGTCTCAGAGTTCGAAGAAACAGGTAGGGTTGGTGATGGGGTGCAAACTCGCTCGGAGGTCTGCGCTGGTACCGGTGAAGTGCTTCTGGCTGGCGATGTCGTGGCCCCATCAGATGGTTCAGGCGGAGGACCCATCGGGCAGTCCCGGTCTACTGCCTGCTCCCTCGGCTTGGGTGATGGTGGCGAAGAGCCTCTGGAACGGTCTTCGATGAGGGTTTGGTGAGGCGCCTGGGGGCTTACTTGTGCCCACGATCCGGCACTGGCGAGGGTACCCTGTCGCTTCCTTAGCTGGTCCAGGTGCCTTCTCCAGATGCGGCCGTCTTCCAGCTGGACTCGGTACGACCTGGGACCGGTGATGGCTACAATCACTCCTGGAATCCAAAGTGGGTCTCCGGCATAGTTCCTTGCAAAGACATGTTCCTGCAAGACAAAATCTCTGACCCCCGTCATTGAAGCAATACCCATCAGAAGTTCAGCTGGGGATTTGTTGGTGACCATGCAAGGGGTTGAGTGTTGGCTTAGTAAGAAGTGGGAGAGTCTGTGATGCCAGTCTTCTTTGCTGAATCTGGCTAACGCTTCTTTTGTGGACCTGACGGCTCTCTCCGCCAATCCGTTGCTGGCAGGATGAAAGGGGGCCGTGAAGATGTGTCGGATGCCAAGATTGGTGGCAAAACGGCTGAATTCTGTTGAGGCAAACTGGGGGCCATTATCCGAAACTATAGTGTCTGGTAGCCCGTGTGTCACGAATTGGCGGGTCAAGGCCTTGGTAACCGCTTGCGTGGTGGTCGTGGATAGTTGGGCCACATCGATCCATTTAGAGTATGAATCTACGACCACCAAGAAGGTTTTGCCGTGTATTGGACCCGCTAAGTCAATGTGAAGCCTTGACCAAGGCGCGTTGGCGCTCTCCCACTTTGTGGGGGTGGTGACTGGAGGGAATGGTCTGGATTCCTGACAGGGTTGGCAAGAGCTTACCCACTTGATGATGTCGTCATCCAAGCCAGGCCACCAGACGTAACTCCGAGCCAACGCTTTCATCCGGACGATGCCCGGGTGGCCCTCGTGTAGTGCCTCTAAGACTGGTGTGCGAAGCGAGGCCGGAATCACAACTCTGGTGCCCCACAACAGGCAGCCCTGTAAGCTAGATAGTTCCTGTTGACGGGTCTTAAAAGGTGTGAATTCGGTTGCGAGGTTAGAGCCCGGCCACCCCTCCTCACCCAGTCCAGTACCTGGGCGATTGTTTTGTCCGTCTTGGATTTGGTGGCGATGTCAAGGGCGGTGACAGGAAGGTCGAGCTCGGTGACATCGAAGATGGCATGGACCGGGGCCGGATCCTCAGCTGGAGCTGGCAGGGGGCAGTGGCTGAGGGCGTCTGCGTGGCTTAAAGTTTTTCCTGGGCGGTGGATGAGCTTGTACGAGTATGCCGCCAGGAACAAGGTCCACCTCGTCATTCTGGGAGACAACACTTGGGGAGTCTGCTTGTCTCCGGATAGAAGACCCAGGAGAGGCTTGTGGTCCGTGATTAGTTCGAAGTTGTGGCCAAAAAGGAACTCATGAAATTTCTTTACCGCTGCCACTGCGGCTAAAGCCTCCTTGTCGATTTGACTATAGTTATGCTCTGTTGCTGAGAGCGTTCTGGAAAAGAAAGCGATTGGTGCCTCGGAGCCGTTGGGTAGTCTGTGGCTTCAGACAGCTCCAATCCCAAAAGGGGATGCATCCGCTGCTAGTACTAATGGGAGATGTGGGTCAAATTGAATAAGGACTGCGTCTGATGTGAGCAGTGATTTGACTGCATGAAAAGCGGTGTCTTCCTTGTGTCCCCAGTGCCAAGGTGATTTTTTATCTAAGAGCCTGTGTAAAGGCTCTGCTACTGATGCTTTGTGAGGTAGGAATGATGCATAGAAGTTCAATAATCCCAAAAAGGCTTGTAGCTCGGCTTTAGTGGTTGGTGTGGGTGCCTCATGGATTGCCTTGACTTTGGATTCTAGGGGGTGAATGCCTGAGGCGTCAATTCTATAGCCCAGAAAGTCCACCTGTCTAGTGGCAATGGCACATTTCTCCCTTTTTAATTTGAGGCCGTGCTGTCTGAACCTGTCTAACACTGCTCTGACTCTCTGGAAGAGTTGGGGCCTGTCCCTGGCCGAGACCAATATGTCGTCGAAGTAGGGTACTACGCCAGGGAGGCCCTGAAGTATACGCTCCATGAGGGATTGGAAGATGCCAGGGGCAACACTTATGCCAAACTGGAGATGCCTGCACCGGAAGGCACCCCTGTGGGTCACAATAGTTTGTAATTCGGCTGTTTGGTTGTCAACAGGGAACTGTTGATACGCTTGTGACATGTCCAATTTGGCAAAAATGTTGCCAGGCTCAAAAGTGTGCAATAAATGTTGAATGACCAGGACTGGGTAAGCGCTAACTTGTAGAAAGCGGTTAATTGTTGTTTTGTAATCTGAACAAATTCTCAGACTGCCGTCCTTTTTAAGGGGTGTGACAATTGGCGTCTCCCATTTGGCGAAGTCTGTCGGCTCAATGACCCCTTGCTTTAATAATTTATCCAGTTCCGCGTCCAGTTTAGGCCGAATGGCGAATGGGACTCTACGAGGTTTCAGCCGGACTGGAACTGCTTGGGGGTCAACTGCAAATGAGATGGGAGTACCGTTATAACACCCCAACTCATCGCTGAATACGTCTGAGTAGTCAGTGAATAAGGAGTCAGTGTCAGAAGCTGAGACAGCATGGACTCCTGTTAACCCTAGGCCGAGGTAGGGGAACCAATCAAGCCCCAAGAGACTAGGGAGGTTGCCATTAACTACCACTAGAGGCAGGTGGCCTTTGAAAGCTTTAAAATTAACAAGGAACTTGCCTTTGCCGAGTACTGGAATGTCCTTCCCTTGATAGTCTCTCAAGGTGAGCTGACACTTCTGGAGCTGGTCTCTGGATAGTCTGGGCTGGATTTTCTTGAGAGTGCTCCAAGAGATGATTGAGAGCGCTGACCCCGTGTCAACCTCCATACGACAAGGTTTACCTTCTAATAAAACGGAGAGTGTGATTTTACTAATAGAATGACAGGTGTGGTTAGCATGGTAGCAAGTGTGACAATTTAGTACTTGCCTTTGGGGTCCAGAATGGGAAAAGGAAGGAACCTTTTGTGCTGAGTTGTGTGTGGCCTGGCAGACTCTGGCGATGTGGCCTTTTTTGTGGCAATTGTTGCAGGTGGCCCCTTTGAATTTGCACAAAGCTCTCGAGTGAGGTCCACCACAGGATAGGCACAGGATGATGTGTTTGGGTGCGCTGTTGCTTTCTAGCCTGGTTCCTACCTGTGGTTGTTTGGCATGAGCGAGGCGGTGGATGTCTGTTTGATCGTTGGGATCATCTTCGTTGACCACCTCTTCTGAGTGGATGGTGGCACAGCTTTGTTTGGGAACGGGACCTTGAATCTCAGTGGCTGACTGGGTTGCCAGTTCTGCAGCCAAGGCTTCCTCGACGGCCTGGGAGAGGTTGAGATCCTTCCTGGAAAGCAGTCGCCTTTGGAGGTGAAGGTCCTTGACCCCACAGACGAGCTGGTCGAGGAGCATTTCATCTAAGTAGTTCCCGAACCCGCAGTGGAGAGCTGCAGTCCTCAAGGCGTCCATGTACTGGTTGACGGTTTCCTTTTCAGCTTGCTTCCTCATCCAGAAGGTGAAACGCCTCGCGATCTGTGAGGGTCTAGGGGAGTAATGATTGGTGAGGATCTCCAGCAATTCTGCCCAGGGAACATTCTTTAACTCACGTGGAGCAACGAGTGCTGTGGTGGTATCAAAAACGATGGCTCCACAATAACTGAGGAAGAATGACTTCTTTCTGTGCTCCCCAGCATCAGCCAGACCAATGGTGTCGATGTAGTGGTTAAAACGATTTTTGTATGACTCCCACTTTTCTTCATCAGGCTTGAATGGTGGGAAGGCTGGGTTGGAGTTCATGTTGTGAACTCCTGCAGGTTACACTGCTTGTGAGATCTCTCTGGGACAACAAAATGGCCCTTAGTGCTCTTGTCAGGCTAGTGACTTCAGCTCTTGAGAGGTTCCACAGAATCTCTCTGTTCTCTCTGGGTTACGCTATGGCTCAGGCTGCAACGGTCGTTGGCAGCGTTATTTGAATTTCGTGCTCCTGGAGAGCGTAGGCGGCAATGGCTGACCGCCGCTGACAGTGATTTGAATCTCGCGCCCTGTGCTGGCATCGGAGACTCCCGGAATGACAGCACCATGCTGCACTCCGACTCGAATTCAAACGACAGCCGTTTGAATTTCGCGCTCTTTTGAGCTGAGCGGCTGCGGCTCGCAGCGCTTCACTTTCCCTGTAGCTTGCTAACCGAGCGACTACAGACGCTCTTCCTTTCGCTTTTGCTGGCCGAGCTCTCCGGCGGCGCGGCTGCGGCTCAGCAATTGAGTGATTTCAGCTGTTGCAGATTGCCTCTGGTAGCCATCCCACCCTCGTCGCCAGTGTTGTAGATTGAGCAATGAGAGGTTAGACCAGGGCATGGATGCAACAAGACTTTATTAAAGCAATAAAGGACTGAACGTGTTAGCCCTGCCTGGAGCAGGCTCACAGCGAACAGCGGCTGACCGAACCCTGCAGCCGGCTTTTATAGCCGGCTGTCGAGGGAAGCCAGCCAATGAGGGGCAGCAAATGCCCCCGCAGCATGAACGGACCTGGGTGGGGACTTTGGCAAGTTCCAGGGACATAACACAGAGAAAATCATTAATTATGCAAGAATACCTATAGAAGTGGTGTGCCTGACATATAAATCATTTAACTCACATCAAAGTGAGTTAAATGATTTATACATGATTATCCCTATCCTACCAAAACAAGAAAAAAAAACCTTGCAAAAGATGGGTTCTGGAATTCATTCCATTTCCTTAATACAAGTTTTATGTTGGGTCAAATGACTGAGAGGAGGTGACCCTGAAGCTTTTCTTAGATGAGCATATTGGAAATTTATTTTATTTTTTTAAAAGCTTTGGGGGATGCAGGGCATTGCACAGCTAGATCCAATCTATTTTAATTCTTGTCTTCCTTTCTTTTTTCCCCAGCACACCAAATGTACTGCATCTTCCTTCAATTCAATTCAATTATTACTGCATATTAATATAATGGCAAAATCCATCTTCTTAGTTTTTAACTTCTTTTTAATATTCAATTAGTATTTCTGCAAATTATATTATTTTAGTTTTTAATTATAATTCCATAAAATTTATTTTTCTTTCTTTTTAATCATCCTAGTTTTTTTTATTACTTTGAAGTTTAGAATATTGTGGTCCTTCCTTCTACAGATACTAGTATAATCAGCCTAATGCAAAACTTTTTTTCCCAGAAGATTGGTATGATAGTATTATGAATTCTTGGCTGTGGTATTTGTGTTTAGATCAAATATTAACAGATTAACAGATAATCAGAGTTGGAAGAGACCTTGCAGGTCACCTAGTCCAACCCTCCACCCTACATCATTTCTGACAAATGGCAGTCCAATCTCTTCTTGAAAGTCTCAAGTGATGGCACTCCCACAACTTCCGAGGGCAATCTATTCCATTTTTTTGTGTGGTATTAATACTTCTCTTAATCTTGATTGTATCCATCTCTTAATACAATTTAGGATTGCATTAGCTTTTTGGCTGCTGCTGCACACTAGTAGAACTTTTAATACTGCACACTAGTAATACTGCACACTAGTAGAACTTTTAATACTAGTGGGCTGGATATAGCCATTACAACACATAATATTGTGTCTTTTATTAAAAAAAATAGCTAATTGTTATGCCTCTCTAGCACTGATATCCTCCAGAGGGTTGGATTGCAATTTATAGAAATTTATGCTAATGAATAAAAGTTGTAGTTCAGCATAGCTGTTGGCAAAAAGTCACCTTGATCCAGCTCTCTAGAAGGCGGGACAATAAAAATAGTGAGAATAAGGCAAGTATTAGCAGTGTTGTTGTTTTTTAATCCTGAATATTCAAATTGTTAAAAAATTATCAGAGCCAATATCATCCTGCTCATTATAATGAAGATCTATAGAAAAAATATTTGCTGTTATTTATAAAAATTATGGCTTACTAAGATATAATAGAAGAATCTCTGATTAATTACCTGGGGAAAAATTATTGGAGATTTGGCAAACCCATAGTCTCATTTCAAATAAAATAAAATAAAAGGCTTGTTTTAAAGCCAGTAATTTTTAATTTGTTAACAACCTCCCCCCCCCCCCCCCCCCCCAAAAAAAAAATTGCAGAATGGTCCATCCTTATAGTTTGGAAGGTTTACAGGGCTATAAATATACCTTGTAAGATAAGACAAAGAAAGGCAAAATGTGGGAGTTCTCAGAACAAAAATGGAACATGGTTAAGTATTTGTCCTTTTTTTTTCTTACTGAAACTCCATTCACTTAATTTTAATCAGTTCAGAAATTGACACTAGCAATTATAGCTATTATATAATAATAATTCTATAATATTATATAATAATATTATATAATATAATAACAATTATATAATATTATATAATTATACCTGTCAACAGTGGTGTTCCCCAAGGCAGTATTCTAGGACCAATTCTCTTCATACTCTACATAAATGACCTCTGTGATCATATTGAGAGCAACTGCTTTCTCTTCGCTGATGATGTAAAGCTACTCAACACCACAGACAATACTACTACCCTCTAAAAAGACCTTGACTATGTATCAAAATGGTCAATCAAATGGCAACTTCAAATCTCAACAAATAAATGCTCCGTCTTACATATTGGCAAAAAAAAATATCAGAAAATAAAATACAAGCTAAATAATCAAGACCTTGTTGAGGATACAAACTTTGTCAAGGACCTTGGAGTACTCCTCTCAAATAATCTAAGTGCTAGAGCCCACTGTAACTCCATAGTCAAAAAGGCATTAAGAGTTGTTAATCTAATCCTACATAGCTTCTTCTCTAGTAATATCACACTACTAACTGGAGCATACAAAATTTTGCTATACCTGTACTTGAATACAGCTCACCAGGCTGGAACCCATATCATGTATCTGATATTAACACAATTGAAAAAGTCCAGAAATATTTCAAAAGAAGAGCTCTACTCATTGCAGAATACCTTATGCCACCAGACTTGAAACTCTAGACCTAGAAAGTCTAGAACTATGCTGCCTCTGATCTGATCTAAATATAGTATATAAAATCATACATTGCAACGTCCTACCTGCAAATGAATACTTCAGCTTCAATCATAACAATACAAGAACACACAATAGATACAAACTCAAGGTTAACCAAACCAAACTTGACTGCAGAAAATATGTTTTCAGCAACAGAGTAGTCTATGTTTGGAATACTCTATCTGACTCTGTGGTTTCTTCCCCAAACCCCAAAAACTTTAACCTTAGACTGTCTACTATTGACCTCATCCCGCTCCTAAGTGGCCTGTAGGGGCCGTGCATAAGCACACCAATCGTGCCTTCCTTCCCTGTCCTATTGTTTCTTTTTATTTTTCTTATAAGTATCTATCTCATGTATTCAAAACTATGTTTATTCTTATACTTGTATCTTGTAAGTGATTGACAAATCAAATAAATACTAAATACTAAAATATCTGCAGGCTGATTTTTTTCAATGATGGTGGATTTACCATACAGTGTTGTCAGTGAGGAAAATGGGCTTAGCTTATTTTATATTTATTGTGTAACCAATACATTAAAAAATCTAATGTGAAAAAATAGTGCACAAGGAATATTAAATATCAAAGAGGTTTTCTGTTAGACCTAAAAGATGGGGAGGGATAAGCAGGGAGGAAGATCAACCATCTGCATTATGATACTGTCCCATAGGAGACCAGGCCAACTGGCAGAGCCATTTCTACAAGTTCTTGTGGAAGGTCAGGAGGATGAGGGTCAGAACTGACCTCACTCCAGGGGCAAGAAGTTCTAAATGGCAGGAATTAATTTATCTTGATGGATCAGTCAATACACCAAAAACATAGCTTCAATTCTTTTATGGTATTGTATTGTTTTATTTGACCAAAGTCAGTCCTGTTTGTCAAGGAAATGATACATATTTTGATAATCTTGTAATGTTAAGACTTAGTGTAATCCAGATACTCAGAATTTGAATGCATCAGGTTAAATATTTTTGCAGGATTCAGTCTGGATCAGTGATGGGGACTAGAGGCTTAGTCTTTGGAGCTTTCAGATTTATGCTGGAGTTCTATGCTAGGGGGATAGAGAGAAGATTCCCACACCCGTTTCACTTATTCTTTTGGTTTTTACTCTTCATTTAAACTTTTCTAATTTTAATTGTTTTGTATTAACCTTTTAGCATGCCACTGAAACAGTGAAATGAACAGCATATTTAAGAAATAAATAAAGAAGGCATCAGGGTTGGTTGTTGTTGTTTAGATTTGGTTTGTGTGTATATGTGTGTCTGTTTTGTGGGTGTGTTCCCCCCTCCAGAAGCAATCATATGCAGTCTTTTGCAATACAGATAAACTTTATTTTAACATACTAGGGTTGAAGGCAGGATTATTATTTTTTCTGAAATATCTGTTAAATATACAAATACGTAACTGTGATACTCCTGTAAATCACAGTGTATAAAATAAATCATTCCATTGCTCAGTATACAATGCAGTGAATATAAGAGAGCATATTTTTTCAATAGGAAAATTAGATAAATCAAATAATGGTAGTCAAGTTAAATTATAAACAGAAAGCTAACAGAAAACTAATCTTTAAAATTATATATTAATTATATATTTTTTTCTAAACTCATCTTCATTTATGGGACTTTTTCTCTATGATATATGACTTACTCCTGAAAAATTTTAGGCTGCAACAACACAAATATTTGACCCTAATTCAACCCAAAGTGATCATGAAGAATCAATTTTGGGCCATATTCTGAACTGACATAATGTTTGTCTTTAGCTGTAGGCTTAAAAATATAAAGAGTAGTTTTGGGAATTAGGTATGTCCAGTTTAATGAAAAGGTGTGACATGATAACAGTATTCTAATATCTAAGGGACTGCTACAAAACTATTATCTAAAAATCTTGAAGGCAGGACAAGAGGCAATGAATGGAAACTAATCAAGGAGAGTATTCACCTAAAACTGAGGAGAAATTTCGTGACAGTTAAAATTGATCAATGAAATGTCCTGCCTCCAGAAGTTGTGTGTGTCCCAATTCATGAAGTTTCAAAAAGATTTGTTGAGGTAATTCCCCCTTAGGAGAATGAGTGCACACAGGGAGACATAGTGACAGTGGTATTGAATAATACACAACCAGCACATAGATACACTGAAAAGTAAAATGTAGGTTTTACTTCTAGTAAACAGTTAAGCAAAGTCCAACAAGCAGTCCAAGTCATATATGGCTAAAGCAGTCAGTATTTAGTCCAAGGATAATCCAAAGTCAAATTCCAGTATTATACACAGTTTGGTAAAACAGACTCACAGCAATCCAAGAACAACAACGATCAGCAACAGTCAATAGGGAAAAATGCAAACCAACCAACATCAAACATCAGAACATCTAGCAACAGCTAGCAACTAGGAAACCAGGTTTCTGGCTCCATCTTATGGCTGTTTGAGGAACCACACCCAATGACAATTACATTATTCCCTTAAAGAGACAGTATTAAATGTCTATCCTGGTTTATATATTTCCAACCCAACTGTTAGGTGACTATCAATTCCTAACAAGATTAGGTCATTTGTCTGAAATGGTATAAGGTTTCCTATCTGAACAAGGGGTTGGACTAGAATACATCCCATGTCTCTTCCAACTCTGTTATTCTGTACCCTGAGTTCTGAAAGCTAAGGAGTACAATGTCTGACACTGTTTTCTTGAAGGAATATGACCTATAATATATCAGTTTCTATATTTCTCAATATATAGTTCCTTCAAGTTAAAAAAAGTGTTTGTTTTCTTAACCTGGGTCCTACAACTATTGTTAAAAAATAATCCCAGGATTCCATCTTTCCTTTTCTTTACTGCTTTTAGGGTTCATGATCATGAACATTTTGATCATGTATAACCAGGTTCTAATACAAACAGCTCTTAAGTTATAACCAGTCACAGAGATTTTTTGAATTTATGATGGGCCACCTGAAAATGTACTTATAACTTGATTCTGAAGTTCTGACTGCCTGTCCCATGGTAATGTGATCAAATTTCTGGCCCTTGGCAACTAGCCCACATTAATGTCCATTTGCAATCTCCTGCAGTCACCTCTTTGCCATAAAGAGGCATTTATTTTGCAAAAGGCCACATAGTGAATATTGGATTCACTTAATGATTGCAATGTTCACTTAACTACCATGGCAGCTGATTCACAATCAAAGCATTTGATAATGACCACTAAAAAAAAAAGGTCATAAACTCAGGTCAGTCACATGATAACCCACTTAAGTCAAAAACTGTCTGAGATAATATTACTTGCCCCAGGTTGCTGAGCAGCTCTGATTGGCAGTGGGTTCAAGGAATGCATGCAATCTCAGTTTGGTTTCAAAGTTCTGGGCCCATCTTCAGACTCTTCCAACTTGGCTGTGGCTTAATTCATAACTTAATATTGACTATACTTCAATTGGGAGGTAATTCTCGGATTGGATTTAACTCAAGTAAATGTTCTTGGCAGAGAGGCTTTACAGTATTCTCCTAGAATGTAAAAAGTTGCTGGCAGGGAAATTTATGTATGCATTTAATTTATTTATAGATATGACTGTTCATCTCAAGGTGCTATGATGGGCAGCTGACCACACACATAAGGGCAGTCAAGATGGCAGCTGCAACCATGCAATTGGGACCCTTCCTTCCTCTGTTTTACTTGGCTTTCAAAGAATTATTGGCATGGAGTGATAAATTATGGTGCACTTGTACATTTACTGATCATTTCAAACAGTTGCATACAGAAACATTTTCCAATAAATTTTTCTCTTTGAGAACCAGAACAAACTCATTTTTGTTATATAGTGCATTGAGAAAGTATTCAGACCACTTCATTTTTGTCAATTTTGTTATGCTCATTAATCTTTATTCAGTATGACATAATGACAAAGTGAAAACAAAATTTTAGACAGATCTGTAAATTTATTTAAAAGAGAAAAAAACTGATATCACATTGCCATAAATTTTCAAACCCTTTACAACAATCCTTGAAATTTAGCTCAGGTGCCTCCCAATTCTCTTAATCACTGTTGACATGTTTCTACACCTTGATTGAAGTCTACATGTGATAAATTAAATTGATTGGACATATATTTGGAAAGGCACACATCTAAGTGCAGAACACATACAAACCTGCTTGGAGCAAAAAAGCACCCGAAGGACTCTCAGATGGCAAAACAAGGTTCTCTAGTCTGCCCAATATGATCCTAACAGTGAAACATAGGGGTGGCAGCATCATGCTGTGGGTGTATTTTTCAGCAGCAGGGACTGGGAGACTGGTCAAGATTGAAGGAAAGCTGAATGGAGACAAGTACATTTATTTCTTCTCTAAATGTCCCCTTGCTTTATCACTTCAAAGTACTGTATAATTCCTTAGATTAATTTTCTGTTATTTTCTGTACCTTTACATATTACATTTTTCTTTAAGTAATTTTCCAAGTATATCCTTCTGTATTGAACCACTACTAAATTGGCTTAATCACCATGCAGTATGTCAATTGGGAAGGTGAAAGAAAGAAGAGTGAAAGAATGCAAATGAAATGGGGAAAAAACTGAAAATGAAAGAACAAAATGTTAATGCTCTGAAAATTCTCTCTCTCACACACAGATGTCCATAAATTGGCAGAGATGAAACAGCATGTTAAACACTATTAAAGAATTAGAGATTAAACAATAGAAAATGTCTTAATTTTTTTCAATGTAACTACAAGAATATCAATGCTTGAGTGTTCATTGTTTCTTTGGATATCTTAGTGAAGTTTAATAAATATACAAACTTATAAATATATTTTCAAGAACAAACAATAGATTTTCTTTAGAAACTGTTCATAATAAAACTTATTTTTTGTGAGCAACTAATAGACATTCTTTTTAATATTTATTTGTTGGTTACAAATAATTAACCATTCCAATGCAATGAATGTCTAAATGCCTCCTTTACTTCTTTGTTCCTTAGTGTGTAAATAAAGGGATTCAGGAAGGGAGTTAAAATTGTGTTCAAAATGTTCACCAATTTGGTCATTTCTAAAGAAGTCGATTTAGAAGGCTTAACAAAGAGAAAAATAGTAGAACCATACCAAATAATAACAACAGCAAGATGGGAGGAACATGTAGAAAATGCTTTTTGCTGCCCTTTTGCTGAAGGAATACGAAGGATGGTAGAGATGATATAAATGTAGGAAAGTAGAGTTATCGTACAGGATCCCAATATAACAAAGATAGATATAACAAAAGCTGCAATTTCAACATTATACGTACTGCTGCAGGCCAGAATTATCCAGGAATCAATATTGCAGTAGAAATGGTTAATCACATTGGGTCCACAGAAGGTTAGCCTTGAGATCAGAAAAGCTGGTATGGAAATAATGATGAATCCACAGAGCCAAGAGCTAGCTGCTAGCATGCTGGAGAAATGGAAGTTCATGATAGTAGTGTATTGCAGTGGGTAACATATGGCCAAATATCGGTCATAAGCCATGACGGATAGCAGAAAGTATTCTGTGCAACCCAAGGCAAAAACGAAGTACATCTGCATAATGCACCCAGTGAAAGATATAGTTCTATTCCATCCAAGAATGGTGACAAGTGTCTTTGGTACACAGGCTGTTGTATACCAAATTTCAAGAAAAGACAGATTGCTAAGGAAGAAGTACATGGGAGTATGGAGACGTTGATTTGCAGTTACAATCATGATAATGGCAACATTTCCTAAAACTGTTAGAGTGTACATGATAAGAAAGATTGTAAAAATGAATATTTTTAGATAATGAGGTCCAGGGAAGCCAAAAAGAATGAATTCCATAACTTTTGTTTCATTTTGGGCTCCTTCATTGGTATTTTCCATTTATTCTCTATTTGTCTTTGCTGAAATTGGGGAAAACATACTAATTGGATTCAGGCTTTTAATCTCGGAGACCTCTGTGATACCTTTCAGCTCTATGATTCTATGTTATATATTCTATACTTGAAACAGATCATTTTTCATTATGTTGGAAGGTTTTCCCTAAGTTTGATTTCACCTACATGAAATCACAATTATAAAATCCTTTAAAAATAATAAACTCTTTCTTGAATTTGAATACTGGGGCCACATTCAGTTTGTATCTATGATAGCTTCCTAAAGGTACCATCCAAAATAAAACTGTTATCTAGGGCAAATTCTCCATTCTAAGATGGTTTTCCTAGTTATACTTTATAACAGTTTGATGTCCTCATTCAAGTTTTTAATTTTCAAATAGTCAAACTAATAGACAAAAAGTTGTTGCCTACAAACAGACAAATGTATGTATTTGTTATTGCTTGTTAGTGTGTGTGTGTGTGTGTGTGTGTGTATTGCTTTACAATTTAGCTTTTAGGCACTTTGAAATATTTGTATCCACTACTTCGTAGAATTAATTGAGACAAATAATAAATTATGACATATAAAATATTTTGTTTTTAAATCTATATCTATAATGTAGCAGGAATTGGACAAAATGAAATAATACATATTTTACTAATTCTAATTTATTATTTTTATCTCTTTCCATCCAAACCAAGCTTTAAAATAATAAAAAGGAAATTCAAATTTTCTCTAAGTATCCCTTCTGGTATTGTCTAATACAATTATTAATTATTATTTGTATTAGAATGGACCAAGTGTTAATATGCTTTGAAAAAGAAAGTATCTGTTGAACACGCAGTTTTGGAATAACACATGTATATAAAATATGAAACATATGTAGTTGAAATTTTCTAAACTTGTATTCAGTGACCTAAAACACCAAGACTACTATCAAAGTATTGAAATGCACTTGCACTTCTTTTTGATAATTTCAAAATCTAATAATTTTTCTAATTATTATTCATACTCCTTTCTTTATAAAAAGAAATGGTGATGTTATAGAGATAGCAAGATAGAAATATATTAACCAACTTACACTTTTCCAATACAGCAAGTAGATTTTTTTCATGGTTCCTAGGTCAAAGCCATCTTTTTGTATATTGCAGTTTGTAACTAAAATCTAATTTGAATGAATAATATTTATGACATCATAATGCCAGGTTTTATTGAAATGCCATGTTCAAAGAATTCTACAAGGGTTTAAAATATTGTCATGTTTTCTTTTGTTATCATTGGAAAGAATCCCAAGTCAAATGTTGGAAGTCAAATGTATTCTTGCTCAACCTCCTCAATGGATTTATATTGCTATTTCTCCTGAAATGACTGCATAGAAGAAGTTTCACAGAAACCAAAGAAAGCATCATCAAATTAGATAAATCATATGGGACCTATTATTTTTTATTTAAAATTGGTGAGTTATTTAATTTTGTACTTGATCATTATCAATATAAATTATTTTGACACACTTTGCTTTTGAGTTGTGTCTCTTGGGGCCATATGCCATATAGTGGAAAGTCCACTTTAAATCTATAGTATCCAGTATCATATATCAAGGCTATTCACACTATTGCCAATAAATAAATAAATAAATATTACCGAATGATACATTTTGTCAGGGGAATAGTTTTCTGATCTCTGAACAAATCTGTTAGTGACTTTGGAAGTGAGATTTTAAGTATACCATACTTCAAGGAGTAATAAAGGCTGATATTTGTCCCATGAAATCTGAAACTGAAATAGAATAAGTGAATTTAAAAATCAATTATAAAATCCTTTAAAAATAATAAACTCTTTCTTGAATTTGAATACTGAGGCCACATTCAGCCTGCCTCTATGATAGCTTCCTAACGATATTCTGATGGTATTTTACCATCCAAAATAAAACTGTTATCTAGGGCAAATTCTCCATTTTAAGATGATCTTAGGTGTGATTATGAAAGACAAAGTACATTTTAAATTTCTTATTTATCATCTCCTCCAATTTATAGTTTTCTTCTGCATGTCTCTTATTTCTATTATCTAGCTTCTTTCATTTACTTCTATAAATTGGATTTTTCTAATGTCATCATCTTTACTTGTTCATTTTTCTCAGATCAGATCCAAAATGATTTTAGGCTAATATACTATAACAAGTAGTGATTTTTAAAAAAATTCTTGTTTGTAATGGTTGGTGCAGGGACTCAGTGGTTAAATTGTAGGGCTTGTTGGTTGGAAAGTGGGCAGCTTGGCTTTAAACCCAAGCTCCATGTGACAGGATATCTCCTATCCTCACTCCAGCTTCTGCTAACCTAGAAGTTCAAAAGCATACAAATGCAAGTAGATAAATAGGTACCACTTGGACGGTAATAGTGCTCCATGACATCATGATGGCAACATGACTTCAAAAATGTCTTTGGACAGTGCTGCCTCAATGGCCAGGAAATTAAGATATAATCAATACTCAATATAGTCAGCAATGACTAACAAGTAAAATCTGCAGAGACTCCTTTACCTTTTAAAACCCTATTTATAATGGTTGCACAAATTGTATAACCATTTTTTCTAATTCATTCTCCTACAAAACTACAACAATGATAACTCATAGCTAGCATAAATTTACAAGTCCTAAGATAAATATAAAGACATGAACAAAGAAATTCAAGTTTTGTCTTCTGGTTTAATTGATCCTTTTTTCAGTGAACATTTTTTGGTATTAAGATCAGGCCTGAAAATAATGATGAAACATTTTGGGGAAAAGATGCAAGTCAAAAGGCTGGTGTTAGAGGCCAGGATAGAAAGAAATCTCCACAGTCACAATCCTCTTCCCTGTGATGCTCAGGTAAATTGGAATAAAGAAGATCCACAAAAGACCAGCATGCTAAAGTGATAAACTTGGCTTCATTGAAAGTGTCTGTTAATTTGTGGGCAAAGAAAGCTACAATAAAGCTGATGATAGCCAAAAAGGACAGATAGCCTAGAACATAATAGAACATGTTGATGGAGCCTTCTTTGCATTCTAGTGCCATTTGCCCAGCTGGTGAATCCAAGTTTAGATGTGGAAATGGAGGTGAGATTAACAACCTAGTACCACAAATAGCTACTTCAATGAAGGAGCAAAAAATGACAATGACATTTGCCACTTTTTGCCCTATCCATTTTGCAATCCTGTTTCCTGGTTTTATAGCCATGAAAGCCAGAATGACAATGATTGTTTTTGCCAACACACAAGAAACTCCAATGGAAAAAATTATACCAAAAGCTGTTATCTGAAGGAGGCAGGACACTTTAGTAGCTTTGCCAATAAAAAGCAAGGAACAAAAATAAGAAAGTAGTAAGCAGATAAAAAGGATCCAACTGAGATTCTGATTGTTAGCTCGGACAATGGGTGTCTTCCAGTTCTTTATAAAAACTATCATTACCAAAGCTGTGATAAAGGCAGCAAAAGAAATATAGCAAAAGAAACCAAAGCAGCCCCAATAGGTTCATGGTAAAAAAGGAAAGTTAAAATCTTTGGGATACACTGATCTTGCTTGCTGTGTGGATATTGATCCTGGGAGCATGGAACACAATGAGAAGCATCTGAAAGGAAGAAAAAGCAGTATTACTGAGTCAGTAATTCATTGCCTTTTTAAAAAGTATTGATTAATTTGTGAATTGGCTATGAAAAGGGGAGAAAGAAATCACTTCGGTGGAAAAACAAATCTGGTCATGATGCCAACTTCAAAAGCTGATACAAAAGTTTATGCCACCGGATAAAGAGTGAATGCACCAATTATCGCATTAAACAAGAGGAAAACCTTCTATGCACCAATTCTACCCGCGCATTCTACAATTTTGTAAACAACAAACTAAAAGACTCAAGGTCCATCCCACCCCTGAAAGGACCTAATGGTAAAGACTACAACGATGACACCATTAAAGCCAATCTCTTTAACACATTCTGTGGCTTAGTATTTGTAAACAGCAATGGATCATGCCCAGTATTTCCTAGACAAACCAGAGACAACAACAATGATCTAATACATATCGATTTTACAATGTTGAAAAGCACTACACGATCTAAAACCATCTCTATCTATTGGATTGGATGGAATATGTGCCTACTTCTTTAAAAAGCTATCCACTGCCATAGCAGAACCTCTAAGCAAAATCTTTGAAAAATCTTTCAGGACTAGCTCCTTGCCAAACCTCTGGTCACTAGCCACGGTCATCCCCATCTTCCAAAAGGGAGAGCCCAGCCTAGATGAAAATTACAGATCAATCTCTTTATGCTACGTCATCTGTAAAGTCATGGAATCAATTATTAACCAATCCATTATCCTCCATTTAGAGACAAACAACCTACTCTCTAATAAACAATTTGGTTTCATAAAAAAACTATTCTGTAATCTGAAACTCTTACACTGCTAAAACATATGGACTACACAACTCGATCAGGGCAAAGCGATAGACGCAATTTACATAGACTTCTATAAAGGCTTTGATTCAATGGTACACGACAAACTACTACTAAAACTAAAATCTTACAGCATCTCTGGACACCTGCATATCTGGATAGAAGCATTCCTGTCAAACAGACAACAAATGGTCAAAATTGGGAGCGTCCTATCAAATTCTGTACCTGTCAACAGTGGTGTCCCCCAGGGAAGTGTTCTAGGACCAACTCTCTTCATACTCTACATAAATGACCTCTGTGATCATATTGAGAGCAACTGCATTCTCTTCGCTGATGATGTAAAGCTGCTCAACACCACCAACAATACTGCTACCCTCCAAAAAGACCTTGACTATGTATGAGAATGGTCAATCAAATGACAACTTCAAATCTCAACAAATAAATGCTCTGTCTTACCATATTGGCAAAAAAATATCAGAAAATAAAATACAAGCTAAATAATCAAGACCTTGTTGAGGATACAAACTTTGTCAAGGACCTTGGAGTACTCATCTCAAATAATCTAAGTGCTAGAGCCCATTGTAACTGCGTAGCCAAAAAGGGATTAAGAGTTGTTAATCTAATATTACGTAGCTTCTTCTCTGGTAATATCACACTACTAACTAGAGCATACAAAACTTTTGCTATACCTGAACTTGAATACAGCTCACCAGTCTGGAACCCATGTCGTGTATCTGATATTAACACAATTGAAAAAGTCCAGAAATATTTCACAAGAAGAGTTCTTTGCTCCTCTACTTATGCCTTATGCCACCAGACTTGAAACTCTAGACCTAGAAAGTCTAGAACTATGCTGCCTCTGATCTGATCTAAATATAGTATATAAAATCATACATTGCAACGTCCTACCTGCAAAAGAATACTTCAGTTTCAATCATAACAATACAAGAGCACACAATAGATACAAACTCAAGGTTAACCGAACCAAACTTGACTGCAGAAATTATGTTTTCAGCAACAGGGTGGTCAATGATTGGAATACTCTACCTGACTCTGTGGTTTCTTCCCCAAACCCCAAAAACTTTAACCTTAGACTGTCTACTATTGACCTCATCCCGCTCCTAAGTGGCCTGTAGGGGCCGTGCATAAGCACACCAATCGTGCCTACCATCCCTGTCCTATTGTTTCTTTTTATTTTTCTTATAAGTATATATCTCATGTATTCAAAACTATGTTTATTCTTATACTTGTATCTTGTAAGTGATTGACAAATCAAATAAATACTAAATACTAAAATATCTGCAGGCTGATTTTTTTTTTCAGTGATGGTAGATTTACCATACAGGGTTGTCAGTGAGGAAAATGGGCTTAGCTTATTTCATATTTATTGTGTAACCAATACATTAAAAAATCTAATGTGAAAAAATAGTGCACAAGGAATATTAAATTTCAAAGAGGTTTTCTGTTAGACCTAAAAGATGGGGAGGGATAAGCAGGGAGGAAGATCAATCATCTGCATTATCCCATTGGAGACCAGGCCAACTGGCAGAGCCATTTCTACAAGTTCTTGTGGAAGGTCAGGAGGATGAGGGTCAGAACTGACCTCACTCCAGGGGCAAGAAGTTCTAAATGGCAGGAATTAATTTATCTTGATGGATCAGTCAATACACCAAAAACATAGCTTCAATTCTTTTATGGTATTGTATTGTTTTATTTGACCAAAGTCAGTCCTGTTTGTCAAGGAAATGATACATATTTTGATAATCTTGTAATGTTAAGACTTAGTGTAATCCAGATACTCAGAATCTGAATGCATCAGGTTAAATATTTTTGCAGGATTCAGTCTGGATCAGTGATGGGGACTAGAGGCTTAGTCTTTGGAGCTTTCAGATTTATGCTGGAGTTCTATGCTAGGGGGATAGAGAGAAGATTCCCACACCCGCTTCACTTATTCTTTTGGTTTTTACTCTTCATTTAAACTTTTCTAATTTTAATTGTTTTGTATTAACCTTTTAGCATGCCACTGAAACAGTGAAATGGACAGCATATTTAAGAAATAAATAAAGAAGGCATCAGGGTTGGTTGTTGTTGTTTAGATTTGGTTTGTGTGTATATGTGTGTCTGTTTTGTGGGTGTGTTCCCCCTCCAGAAGCAATCATATGCAGTCTTTGCAATACAGATAAACTTTATTTTAACATACTAGGGTTGAAGGCAGGATTATTATTTTTTCTGAAATATCTGTTAAATATACAAATACGTAACTGTGATACTCCTGTAAATCACAGTGTATAAAATAAATCATTCCATTGCTCAGTATACAATGCAGTGAATATAAGAGAGCATATTTTTTCAATAGGAAAATTAGATAAATCAAATAATGGTAGTCAAGTTAAATTATAAACAGAAAGCTAACAGAAAACTAATCTTTAAAATTATATATTAATTATATATTTTTTTCTAAACTCATCTTCATTTATGGGACTTTTTCTATGATATATGACTTACTCCTGAAAAATTTTAGGCTGCAACAACACAAATATTTGACTCCTAATTCAACCCAAAGTGATCATGAAGAATCAATTTTGGGCCATATTCTGAACTGACATAATGTTTGTCTTTAGCTGTAGGCTTAAAAATATAAAGAGTAGTTTTGGGAATTAGGTATGTCCAGTTTAATGAAAAGGTGTGACATGATAACAGTATTCTAATATCTAAGGGACTGCTACAAAACTATTATCTAAAAATCTTGAAGGCAGGACAAGAGGCAATGAATGGAAACTAATCAAGGAGAGTATTCACCTAAAACTGAGGAGAAATTTCGTGACAGTTAAAATTGATCAATGAAATGTCCTGCCTCCAGAAGTTGTGTGTGTCCCAATTCATGAAGTTTCAAAAAGAGATTTGTTGAGGTAATTCCCCCTTAGGAGAATGAGTGCACACAGGGAGACATAGTGACAGTGGTATTGAATAATACACAACCAGCACATAGATACACTGAAAAGTAAAATGTAGGTTTTACTTCTAGTAAACAGTTAAGCAAAGTCCAACAAGCAGTCCAAGTCATATATGGCTAAAGCAGTCAGTATTTAGTCCAAGGATAATCCAAAGTCAAATTCCAGTATTATACACAGTTTGGTAAAACAGACTCACAGCAATCCAAGAACAACAACGATCAGCAACAGTCAATAGGGAAAAATGCAAACCAACCAACATCAAACATCAGAACATCTAGCAACAGCTAGCAACTAGGAAACCAGGTTTCTGGCTCCATCTTATGGCTGTTTGAGGAACCACACCCAATTACAATTACATCATTCCCTTAAAGAGACAGTATTAAATGTCTATCCTGGTTTATATATTTCCAACCCAACTGTTAGGTGACTATCAATTCCTAACAAGATTAGGTCATTTGTCTGAAATGGTATAAGGTTTCCTATCTGAACAAGGGGTTGGACTAGAATACATCCCATGTCTCTTCCAACTCTGTTATTCTGTACCCTGAGTTCTGAAAGCTAAGGAGTACAATGTCTGACACTGTTTTCTTGAAGGAATATGACCTATAATATATCAGTTTCTATATTTCTCAATATATAGTTCCTTCAAGTTAAAAAAAGTGTTTGTTTTCTTAACCTGGGTCCTACAACTATTGTTAAAAAATAATCCCAGGATTCCATCTTTCCTTTTCTTTACTGCTTTTAGGGTTCATGATCATGAACATTTTGATCATGTATAACCAGGTTCTAATACAAACAGCTCTTAAGTTATAACCAGTCACAGAGATTTTTTGAATTTATGATGGGCCACCTGAAAATGCACTTATAACTTGATTCTGAAGTTCTGACTGCCTGTCCCATGGTAATGTGATCAAATTTCTGGCCCTTGGCAACTAGCCCATGTTAATGTCCATTTGCAGTCTCCTGCAGTCACCTCTTTGCCATAAAGAGGCATTTATTTTGCAAAAGGCCACATAGTGAATATTGGATTCACTTAATGATTGCAATGTTCACTTAACTACCATGGCAGCTGATTCACAATCAAAGCATTTGATAATGACCACTAAAAAAAAAGGTCATAAACTCAGGTCAGTCACATGATAACCCACTTAAGTCAAAAACTATCTGAGATAATAGTACTTGCCCCAGGTTGCTGAGCAGCTCTGATTGGCAGTGGGTTCAAGGAATGCATGCAATCTCAGTTTGGTTTCAAATAGTTCTGGGCCCATCTTCAGACTCTTCCAACTTGGCTGTGGCTTAATTCAAAACTTAATATTGACTATACTTCAATTGGGAGGTAATTCTCGGATTGGATTTAACTCAAGTAAATGTTCTTGGCAGAGAGGCTTTACAGTATTCTCCTAGAATGTAAAAAGTTGCTGGCAGGGAAATTTATGTATGCATTTAATTTATTTATAGATATGACTGTTCATCTCAAGGTGCTATGATGGGCAGCTAACCACACACATAAGGGCAGTCAAGATGGCAGCTACAACCATGCAATTGGGACCCTTCCTTCCTCTGTTTTACTTGGCTTTCAAAGAATCATTGGCATGGAGTGATAAATTATGGTGCACTTGTACATTTACTGATCATTTCAAACAGTTGCATACAGAAACATTTTCCAATAAATTTTTCTCTTTGAGAACCAGAACAAACTCATTTTTGTTATATAGTGCATTGAGAAAGTATTCAGACCACTTCATTTTTGTCAATTTTGTTATGCTCATTAATCTTTATTCAGTATGACATAATGACAAAGTGAAAATAAAATTTTAGAAAGATCTGTAAATTTATTTAAAAGAAAAAAAACTGATATCACATTGCCATAAATTTTCAAACCCTTTACAACAACCCTTGAAATTTAGCTCAGGTGCCTCCCAATTATCTTAATCACTGTTGACATGTTTCTAAACCTTGATTGAAGTCTACATGTGATAAATTAAATTGATTGGACATATATTTGGAAAGGCACACATCTCCCTTGTTGACAATGCATACTGTGGCAGGGCAAAAGCCATGGAGTTAAAGGAACTCCTTGATGAGCTCCTTGCAGAGCACATGATTATTGCAGGGCAGAGATTTGGGAAAAGCTAAATAAAATTTCTGCTGCACTGAACCACACTGGGCACCATAGTTCACAAATGGAAGAAATTTGGCAAATCAAGATTCTTCCAAGAGCCGGTCACCTGGTCCAACTTGAGTAAGCCTGAGAAAAGCTTTAGTAAGAGAAGTGACCAAGAACCCAATGGTCACTCTTATTGACCAGAGAGTGGAGATGGGACAGAGTTCCAGAAAGAAAACTATTACTGCAATGCTTTACTGATTTGGGCTTTATGCAGAGTGGCTAGATGGAAGTTTCTCCTAAGTGCAACACACATACAAACCTGCTTGGAGCAAAAAAGCACCCGAAGGACTCTCAGATGGCAAAAACAAGGTTCTCTAGTCTGCCCAATATGATCCCAACAGTGAAACATAGGGGTGGCAGCATCATGCTGTGGGTATATTTTTCAGCAGCAGGGACTGGGAGACTGGTCAAGATTGAAGGAAAGCTGAATGGAGACAAGTACATTTATTTCTTCTCTAAATGTCCCCTTGCTTTATCACTTCAAAGTACTGTATAATTCCTTAGATTAATTTTCTGTTATTTTCTGTACCTTTACATATTACATTTTTCTTTAAGTAATTTTCCAAGTATATCCTTCTGTATTGAACCACTACTAAATTGGCTTAATCACCATGCAGTATGTCAAGGTGAAAGAAAGAAGAGTGAAAGAATGCAAATGAAATGGGGAACAAACTAAAAATGAAAGAACAAAATGTTAATGCTCTGAAAATTCTCTCTCTCACACACAGATGTCCATAAATTGGCAGAGATGAAACAGCATGTTAGACACTATTAAAGAATTAGAGATTAAACAATGGAAAATGTCTTCATTTTTTTTCAATGTAACTACAAGAATCCCAATGCTTGAGTGTTCATTGTTTCTTTGGATATCTTAGTGAAGTTTAATAAATATACAAACTTATAAATATATTTTCAAGAACAAACAATAGATTTTCTTTAGAAACTGGTCATACTAAAAAATATTTTTTGTGAGCAACAAAGAGACATTCTTTTTAATATTTATTTGTTGGTTACAAATAATCAACCACTCCAATTCAATGAATGTCTAAATGCCTCCTTTACTTCTTTGTTCCTTAGTGTGTAAATAAAGGGATTCAGGAAGGGAGTTAAAATTGTGTTCAAAATGTTCACCAATTTGGTCATTTCTAAAGAAGTCGATTTAGAAGGCTTAACAAAGAGAAAAATAGTAGAACCATACCAAATAATAACAACAGCAAGATGGGAGGAACATGTAGAAAATGCTTTTTGCTGCCCTTTTGCTGAAGAAATATGAAGGATGGTAGAGATGATATAAATGTAGGAAAGTAGAGTTATCGTACAGGATCCCAATATAACAAAGATAGCTATAACAAAAGCTGACATTTCAACATTATACGTACTGCTGCAGGCCAGAATTATCCAGGAATCAATATTGCAGTAGAAATGGTTAATCACATTGGGTCCACAGAAGGTTAACCTTGAGATCAGATAAGCTGGTATGGAAAAAATGATGAATCCACAGAGCCAAGAGCTAGCTGCTAGCATGCTGGAGAAATGGAAGTTCATGATAGTAGTGTATTGCAGTGGGTAACATATGGCCAAATATCGGTCATAAGCCATGACGGATAGCAGAAAGTATTCTGTGCAACCCAAGGCAAAAACGAAGTACATCTGCATAATGCACCCAATGAAAGATATAGTTCTATTCCATCCAAGAATGGTGACAAGTGTCTTTGGTACACAGGCTGTTGTATACCAAATTTCAAGAAAAGACAGATTGCTAAGGAAGAAGTACATGGGAGTATGGAGACGTTGATTTGCAGTTACAACCATGATAATGGCAACATTTCCTAAAACTGTTAGAGTGTACATGATAAGAAAGATTGTAAAAATGAATGTTTTTAGATAATGAGATCCAGGGAAGCCAAGAAGAATGAATTCCATAACTTTTGTTTCGTTTTGGGCTCCTTCATTGGTATTTTCCATTTATTCTCTATTTGTCTTTGCTGAAATTGGGGAAAACATACTAATTGGATTCAGGCTTTTAATCTCGGAGACCTTTGTGATACCTTTCAGCTCTATGATTCTATGTTATATATTCTATACTTGAAACAGATCATTTTTCTTTACATTGGTAGCTTTTCCCTAAGTTTGATTTCACCTACATGAAATCACAATTATAAAATCCTTTAAAAATAATAAACTCTTTCTTGAATTTGAATACTGGGGCCACATTCAGTTTGTATCTATGATAGCTTCCTAAAGGTACCATCCAAAATAAAACTGTTATCTAGGGCAAATTCTCCATTCTAAGATGGTTTTCCTAGTTATACTTTACCACAGTTTGTTGTCCTCATTCAAGTTTTTAGTTTTCAGTCACTAAATAGTCAAACTAATAGACAAAAAGTTGTTGCCTACAAACAGACAAATGTATGTATTTGTTATTGCTTGTTATTGTATTTGTGTGTATGTGTGTGTGTGTGTTGCTTTACAATTTAGCTTGTAAGGCACTTTGAAATATTTGTATCCACTACTTCGTAGAATTAATCGAGACAAATAACAAATTATGACATATAAAATATTTTGTTTTTAAATCTATATCTATAATGTAGCAGGATTTGGAAAAAATGAAATAATGCATATTTTACTAATTCTAACTTATTATTTTTATCTCTTTCCATCCAAACCAAGATTTAAAATAATAAAAAGAAAATTCAAATTTTCTTTAAGTATCCCTTTTGGTATTGTCTAATACTATTATTAATTATTATTTGTATTAAAGTGGACCAAGTGTTAATACGTTTTGAAAAAGAAAGTATCTGTTGAACACGCAATTTTGGAATAACACATGTATATGAAATATGAAACATATGTAGTTGAAATTTTCTAAACTTGTATTCAGTGACCTAAAAAACCAAGACTACTATCAAAGTATTGAAATGCACTTGCACTTCTTTTTGATAATTTCAAAATCTAATAATTTATCTAATTATTATTCATTTTCTCTATAAAAAGAAATGATGATGTTATAGAGATAGCAAGATAGAAATATATAAACAAACTTACACTTTTCCAATACAGCAAGTAGATTTTTTTCATGATTCCTAGGTCAAAGCCATCTTTTTGTATATTGCAGTTTGTAACTAAAATCTAATTTGAATGAATAATATTTATGACATCATAATGCCAGGTTTTATTGAAATGCCATGTTCAAAGAATTCTACAAGGGTTTAAAATATTGTCATGTTTTCTTTTCTTATCATCGGAAAGAATCCCAAAAGTCAAATGTTTTCTTGCTCAACCTCCTCAATGGATTTATATTGCTATTTCTCCTGAAATGACTCCATAGAAGAAGTTTCACAGAAACCAAAGAAAGCATCATCAAATTAGATAAATCATATGGGACCTATTATGTTTTATTTAAGATTGGTGAGTCATTTAATTTTGTACTTGATCATTATCAATATAAATTATTTTGACACACTTTGCCTTTGAGTTGTGTCTCTTGGGGCCATACGCCATACAGTGGAAAGTCCACTTTAAATCTATAGTATCCAGTATCATATATCAAGGCTATTCACACTACTGTCAATAAATTAAATAAATAAATAAATATTACCGAATGATACATTTTGTCAGTGAAATAGTTTTCTGATTTCTGAACAAATCTGTTAATGACTTTGGAAGTGAGATTTTAAGTATACCATCATCATCAAAGCATCATCATCAAAGCATCATCAAATTAGATAAATCATATGGGACCTATTATTTTTTATTTAAAATTGGTGAGTCATTTAATTTTGTACTTGATCATTATCAATATCAGATAGCCTAGAACATAATAGAACATGTTGATGGAGCCTTCATTGCATTTTAGTGCCATTTGTCCAGTTGGTGAATCCAAGTTTAGATGTGGAAATGGAGGTGACATTAACCACCTTGTACCACAAATAGCTACTTCAATGAAGGAGCAAAAAATGACAATGACATTTGCCACTTTTTGCCCTATCCATTTTGCAATTCTGTTTTCTGGTTTTATAGCCATGAAAGCCAGAATGACAATGATTATTTTTGCCAACACACAAGAAACTCCAATGGAAAAAAATATACCAAAAGCTGTTATCTGAAGGAGGCAGGATACTTTAGTAGGTTTGCCAATAAAAAGCAAGGAACAAAGATAAGAAAGTAGTAAGGAGATAAAAAGGATCCAACTGAGATTCTGATTGTTAGCTCGGACAATGGGTGTCTTCCAGTTCTTTATAAAAACTGTCCTTTCCACCAAAAGATAAGGGATTATACACACACCAAACACAGACAGGCAAGCTGGCTCGAACTTCGCAGAGCTAATTCTCTGTAACTGATAACTTTCTTGGCATCCCACTACATCCTGCCTGCCAAGTCCGAGCTGGCAAAAATTGTAAATCAAAGTCTTACTCATGGAGGGAAATGGTTCTTTTACTTCACAAATCACAAGGCAGTCCACAAAACAATCGTTCTTCATGAATAAAGTCTAAAGTAAGTTAAACTTTGTCCCGTACAAAGTTTAAGGAGAAAGCACACCCACTTTTATCCCCTGTGGGGTGTGGCTCAGTGACTCAGCTCACTCTCTGACCCTCCCACACCTCCTACATTGCTGCTCACATTTCTCCCTACGACGCTGCTTGGGGTTGAGCCAAGACTCCTCCTCTTCTCTCTCTGTCAGGGGCTGCTTCAACATGCCTTCCTCCTGATTCATCTCAGGCTGTTCCTCTCGGTTGTCTGATGGAATCTGAGGCATTACCAGGGAGGAAGGTCCTGGGGAAGAAGGCATTGCCAGGGAGAAAGGTCCTGGGGAGAAAGGCATTGCCAGGGAGGAAGGTCCTGGGGAGGAAGGCATTGCCAGTTCCTATCCTCATCTTCCAGGTCTTCTTCCTCTGACAGCATAGGCTCAGGAGTTGGGGCCATAGCATATATATATATATATATATATATATATATATATATATATATATATATATATATATATGTATGTATGTATGTATGTATGTATGTATGTATGTATGTATGTTATGTCTCACCTGCATCCACAGGTGAGCATACGAAGTTCCAGAGTTCAAAATATTCAAACAAGAACAAAACCAAACTTTAAAGAGTTAACAGTACTGTTTTCGGTCCTTGGTAGTCTTCCTGGAATCTGTCTGGCAACGTAGAATTGCTCATAACTCACAACGGACGCTTCAAACGTATTCTTTCGAATCCACAAAGCACTACTAACGTTTCACTTTGCTCCAAGAAAAGATTGAGAGTCAGCAAACCTCCTTAAATCCCCAGTATGGGCGTGTCAGTCTCTCTAATCAATGTCTGGCTTGAAGCCTCCCTTCAGATTGTGATTGACATTTCAATCTTCTTCTAGTTCTAGCATCAAGCCAACATCTGTCAGTTTCGTCCTCACTAGAAACCCCTGACTCATTTTGTGGATCAGCTGCTGTCATGTACGAAGTCGAAGGTTCTGGAGTGGATTGTCTCTCCGACAATCTCTCATCCTCCTGGCTCAAATATGTGTCCTCTGATGATTCAGACTCCACATTTACAGCAGGCTCAAACCTTCCATCTTCAGAGTCATCTGAGTCAAAATTCCCAGCAGGGTCAATCCTTCCAGTCACAACACTATCCCTCACCGCAGGACCCTTCCCCCGAGTTTGATGATCAGGATGTGGTTTTGAAGGAAATTGTGCATGATATATTTGAATAAGGTCTGGGGCATGCACCTTGGACACATCCTGCCAAGAACGAATCTCCGTTTCATTTTCCAGTCTCCCCATGACTCCCCAGGGTTAATCCTTCCAGTCACAACTTTTATTTGGCTCTTTTTGTATCTTGCTTGGCTCCAGGTAAATGGCTCTTCCAAAAAGAGCCAAAAAACAGACAGAAGATATTAGAAACACCAATCAAGCAGAACACAGCAAACTCCAAGACCAATAAACACAGACCAAGACTCCCAACCAATCAGGGTGAAGAAAAAACCATTCTGGCACAGCAATAGGCTGCCCCAAATTTAAATCTGAAACCACTGTAAAAGTCTGACTCACAGATGAACACAATACAGAAGCCTGATGATGGCAGATGAGATTCTGCCGAAACGTTGCTACAACTTTAAAAGCACAACTACAATGATATGGGAAATTACCCGAACAAAGTGAATGCCACATGTAAGTACCCGCGAAAACTTTATATATACATATGTATGTATGTTTGTATGTATGTATGTATGTATGTATGTATGGTATTTGATTTTTTTAAATACTACAATAGGTTTAACTCAGGGCTGGTTATTTCAAATATTTGTACGCAGAAAGCTTTACTAAACAAAGCAACAGAACATAAATCAATCATATCTTCTCTGCTACATAACTCATAATATTTAATATTTAGCATGAGTCAATCATTTTTCAGAGTGATATGTGTATATAACTACAGAACTATCTCTAGATAGATAATATGTGAACCTCTTTATGTTGCTTACATAATTAGTACACGTGTAAACTGTCACTTACCTGTCTGGTTAGAAATCATGTCTTTTGAACACGGAACAAAATCATAACAACATACTGATTTTCCTTCCTGAAGTCTCTTGCTTTGTCCTACATGGCAACTTTCAACACACAATGAAGGGGGAGGTACCTAATTTTATAAAATGTGTTATAAGCATTATTATTATAACCAGTCTAATTCTATTTTTAAGGAAACCTGTTCAACTACACAGGCCTGTGTACAATAAAAAGAGAAAGCACAAAGATACTACCTTTAGTCAAGAAATTTGAATATACACTCTATAATGATAAAGATGATGATTATCATTGCTAGTAATAATCCAGCCTGAATTTTAATTCATATATCATTGTATCTCAAAATCAAATTGAATCAAATTGAGATGACATTATATAATACATCTCCCTATTTGTTCTGGAGTACTATATCTGAATGTATGTAGAATTTTTCATACTCAGTAGTGATCAGAGAAGTCCAATGATTGATCAACAATACAATAGCACCATTCATCAATGACGTTTAAATTGTGTTGTTTATTTATTTTTTTACCTGCTTTAATCTAGTATTCCATTGAATAGCATTTTCAGAAATAATGAATCCTTGCCTTGGTGAAAGCTTTCCCACTTTGATTTTAGAGTATGTTTGATTGGGGAAAGTGATCTAGTTGATGATATCCAAGCCAGCAAAAAATTCCCCATAGGCAAATGAGATTTCATGACCAACACTATTGTTAAACTTGATATTTCTCAAGAAACTTAGAAGCTACAATGGAAGAAAAATAAATGGACTATGTTAGTATAATGGTGATTAAATGCTTAATTTGTTTGTGTATTATAATGTGGCAATGGGAAGCCCTTGGTGCTCTCTGAGCTTGGTTGAGTTGAAACAACTCAGTAACATCAATACTAATAAGGAGTGGTGTTCGGTCTCAGATTATATTCTATGGCTTGCCCTGTCAACTGTTGGTTGAGTTGGTCTTAGAGGTTCTTTTGTTGGACTGTTTACAATTGAGTTCTTTAGCAGTTCCTTGATTGGGGTATTGTTTAGTTGATTGTTGGTCTGGTGTTAATCTTATCTTTGATCTTTGATCAAAGTTTTAATCTTATTATTCCATTTTTGGCTTGGTGATTGTCTTTTTTGCATAGTATATAAATATTAGTTATGTCTATGTGTCTATTGATGGATAATTTGTCAGAATACCAGGCTTCTAGAAATTCTCTAGCATTTTCACACATGGATTGGTTTAGAATACTCACAGCTTCCCAACTGTAATTATATATAACATTTCCAGAACCCCTCATAAGTGGATTACTGCATTCCTGTCAAACAGACAATAAATAGTAAAAATAGGAAATGCCCTATCAAACTCTGCACCAGTTAACAGCGGTGTCCCCCAAGGAAGCATTCTAAGACCCATACTCTTTATATGCTATATAAATGACCTTTGCAATCACCTTATAAGCAACTGCATTCTCTTCACTGATGACATAAAAGTATTCAACACCACCGACAATGCTACCATCCTTCAAAGCAACCTCAATTGTGTGTCTAAATGGTCAAACAATTGACAACTCAAAATCTCGACCAACAAATGTTTGTCCTACACATTGGTAAAACAAATTAGTACACCAAATACCATCTAGGCAGATATGACCTCATTGATGACCCTCACTCTGTCAAGGGGCTTCGAATACTCATATCTAATGACCTAAATGCAAAAGCTCACTGCAACAGCATTGCCAAAAAAAAAAAACTTCAAGAGTTGTAAATCTAATCTTAAGAATCTTCTCCTCTGGTAATACTGAATTACTAACTAGGGCATACAAAACCTTTTCTAGGCAATGCTTGAATACAGCTCTGCTGTCTGGAATGCGCACTGTATATTGGACATTAATTCAATTGAGTGTCTCCAGAAGTATTTCACAAGAAGATGTAGGGTATTCTGTTCGCAACAGAATACCCTACATCACTAGGCTTGAGATTTTGAAGTTGGACAACCTGGAACTACTCCGCCTATAGTTTGACTTAAGCATTATAACTTAAGTTTATAAAATAATCTGCTTTAATGTACTACCAATCAATTATTTTTTCACCTTCAACTGCAACAATACAAGAGAAGACAACAGATACAATGTACACCACTCCAAACTTGACTGCAGAAAGTACGACTTCAGCAACAGAGTGGTCAATGTCTGGAACACTCTACCTGACTCTGTTTTCACATCCCCAAACTCACATTCTTTTTCCCTCAAACTAATCACTATTGACCCCACCCATTTCCTAAGAGGTATGCAAGGGCCATGCATAAGTGCACAATCATGCCTACTGTCTCTGTCCTGTTGTCCCCAATTATCTGTACCCATTTTCTGTATTTGTACTTATATTTATTATCTTGTAAGCTATTGACAAACAAAATAAATACATAAAATAAAGTAAAACAAAATATATTTTTTACCTGCCAGGGCTGAACATTCAAATGCTTTTATTGAAATTTACTTTGGAAGATCCTTTGTTTAGAAATATATATAGCATGTAAAGCATGTGCTAAGGAATAAACAATATTGTAGATATTGTAGCTCTCACTAGACATTTCCATTTCAAATACATGTGCAGGAAGTTGCTCCAGTTTCTCTTCTCCTTTACATTTTTTCACATGCATTAAATGCAATTTCCCAAAACATAGATAACAAGTGATGCAGCGTGTTATTTGGATTCATGTTATCAAGGAAATCTTTAAAACCAGGCACTAGATTTGTTTGAACAGAGAAAGAGAAGGAACCATGGAAAATATTTCTGCCATGCAATTCATTTTTAGGTGTGATACTGAATTCATTTTAGGTGTGATACTGAAATACCATTGGACTGGCATGATCCAAATTTTTTCTACACACCCTTTTTCTCTAAGAAGAATGTTAAGATATTAATTAATTCAGAGTCTATGCTGGGAATAATTACACTAGCACCTGTTGAGTGAAGTGTTGTTATCAGTTTTCTAGTATTTTCAGCTGAGTAACTGACAGGAAGATAATTCTTTGCTGCATCTCTTTTCAGGAAGATGATGCATATGCTATTCTGGGATTCTAGGTATCAGTTTCTGCACAAAGTTTTCATCATTATCATCATCAGACGCAACAAGGGCAACAAGGCCAATCCACTTCCATTAAAAGTGTAAAAGTAACTGGATTATCCCTCTAAACAGAATAGATTCTCTGGGTACCATCCAGTACAGAGATGTTCCCATTTACTGCTTGATTCAGGCTGATATTCCCCATAAGTGAGCTAATGGAAGAAAAATAATACTATTTTGAGAACATTTTTTTACCAAAGTAAAACAGCATACATATCCCCAATTAAGATTAATGAAGCCTTCATATAAATGTTTGGTTTATTGTTGTCAAATTAAACTACAAAAAATTATTCAGACTTTTTTTCTTTTTTTTCTTTTTAAGTAATATTATATTTAGTTAAGATTATAAAACAATAAAATTAAAAAATAAAATGTGTAAAATTATGTTTTACAGAAATAAATGCCAGAATACAATGACTATTAAATAACTAAATAACTTTTCAGAATTGCAGATTCAATTATTCTAAGCATTAAAAATCAGAAAAAATCTAAAAAGTATCTGAAGCAAAATCTTTCCCAAATTAGGCATCAACCAAATATCTAGACAGAGTACATTCTGCATTATAATTCTACTAGCAAGACTTCAAATCTTCTAATCCATCAGTGTAAAACACCCCACCAAGAGTTTATTTTATTGATGAAATGGTAGAAAAGATTCTCAGCCACAAAATAGTATTTTTATTTGATCATTTAAACACTTGAACAGTCAGTACCTAGAACTTCTTGCATACAAAATCCAAGCCATTGAAAGGAAATCATATACAGTAATTATACTATGTTTGGCTTCATGTATATGAGTACTATATTAAAATTGCAAGCCTCTCCCTATCGAGAGAGTTAGTTGAACAGAATATAGTTAAGCACCAGAGAAACTGGTCATAAAGGAGAGCAAATATGAGAATCCAAATTGTTATTGCAGACATAAACACACACCTGTGGAATCTTGTAGATATTTAATATTGTAGCCATCTGGATGCTGCTTTCAACAGTGAAGCCTCCAATAACGGATAATAGAAGTTTCTTATCACATTTGTAATTAAATGTATTCTTCTTCTTTGAGAACAATAGATCCAGAACAGTCTCATATGTTGTCTTTGAATCAAAGAGATTGTTGTAAATATGAAAACCCAAAGTCATATTTGGACAGGAGCTCTGGATTCTTATCAATTTCATCAATTGCAAAAATCAGGGCAAGAATATGTTGATAATATTTCATCTTTACTCTGCAAAAACATCAACAACAAACAGGAAAAATTGACATCAGAAACAAAATAACATTGTTTCTAACCCACAGATAGAAAGACTATATTTTCTCATTGGGAAAGAAAAATATCCACAATTCTGTTTACGGGAATAGAATTACTCTAATCTGTGATTCTTAAACTAGCATTCATCTTCAACCCATAAACCCAGAAATTCTAGGAATATTTCAGTGCTGTTAATAAATTTGTGGAGATGCACTTCTCACAAATTGAAAATGGACCAGAGAATAGAAATCTTTCTATTGACTATGAAAAAGAAACAGTGTTTGAGAGATTTTATTGCAAATTATACTTTGTGCTGAGAATTTCTAAATGACTTTACTGGGAGATTTCAAATAATAGAACATTGGCTTATATTGTTTTATTTTTTTAGTTCTATTTACCACTGTGAAATTATTAAGACTGAGGGAGAGTGAAGATTATTAAGCCAACTTTTATGCCTAGAATTCAGTCTCCTGGTTTCTAGGCTAGCATCTTCACCACTATAGCAAATTACTGATAACTTTGATTATTAATAGTTGATGCTGCTGGTATGTTTCTGAGCATATATGATGTTGCTAGCAATCCATATCATGCATTTTCCCCATAGAAATCAAACCATTGTTGGTTGTCACACTTCTCAATACGTAGCTCCTTCTGCTTCCACAATTGGATTTTTTCTCTCCAAAAACTGGATCTCATAAATATCACCACAGGATTCCATGTTGTATGTTCTTACTGTCAGTGGGGTTCAGGATCATTTTTCTGATCACTTATAGAAAACTGCTAATGAAGCCTTTGATTTACCATTGGTCATTTACCGCTCAAAAATACTTATGATCCAGCTCCTATATTCTGTTGGCTGCTCTTGGGTTGCATTCAAGTTTATCAGTTGTTTTGTATTTAGCTTGTTGTGAACTTAGTCATCCATGTTAATACTTTCTGACATTATATTTGTCCCTGATGCCAATCTTCAGTTATTCAGTTATAACTGAATAACTTCAGTTATTCTCATCTATATCATAAAGAAAGTTGGGACATCATTGTCTTATTTTTAAATGTTTAATTTGTTGCATAAAGGCTATTTGTTTTTATTAAAGTTTCTAAATGTTATTTAAGTGAAATCTTTGTTTATTTGTTTGATAGTATGATTTAAAATTAACAGTTTATTTTAATTGTTATTTATCATTAAAAGGGCATGGATGCATTCAAATCAAGTTGACACCAAATATTTTCTGAGTGTAAAATATTGCATTCAAGCTCATTTTACAACTTTTATTAGGGGTACAATTTTATTAATTTTCACTTAGTATATAATGATTAAGAAAATGCTCAACAAAATAAAACTAAAAGTAACAGCAGTGGAGGCAAAGGTTGAACAAACAGATAAGAAAGTAGAATCAATAGACAAGAAATTAATGGGAATCAATAGAACAGAAATTAATGGGAGAGAACAGGAAATTAGAAGAGGCAATTGCATATTTGGAGATGGAAAAGGCTGATTTCTTCCTCAAATTTCAGAATGTAACAGAAGAAATGGGGGGAGGACTTGCCCAAATTAATGGCAGATCTCATAGCAGAAGCATTACAAAAAGAGGGCCAAGAGGTTCAAAGGGAAATCGACAAGGTATACCAACTATACAAGACTTCCAAGAGAGGTTCATATACGATTCTCAAAGAAACAAGTGAGAGATGAGATATACAAAATGACAAGAAATGAACCACTGATATTCAAGGGAACAGAAATTGTAATGTTGAAACAAATTCCAAGAAGAATAAGGGAACATAGAAAAAAATACAGATTCCTGGCCACCCAACTGAATAAGAATAACATCCTGTTCAAATGGCTCATCCCAGAGGGAATGTTAACATCATGGCAGGATAAAAAATTTAAAATAGACAGTATAGAAAAACTGAGGGAATTCTTTGAACTGTATGTGGAATCAGGAGAAGACTAGAACAGCAAAGAGGAAGTGGAAAGTAGGAACCAAGAAGAAGATTGGGTGGAGGAAAGAGAAACAGAACAAGAGGAAAGAGAGCAGGAAGAAGTGGAAAGAGAAGGCGTAAGAATGAGACACCAAATGAGAGAAAAAAAGCTTCAACAAGAAACAACTACAGAGTAAGATGATGAAAAAATCAAATTGATTTCCATTAACATCACCAGTTTAAATTCACAAATTAAGAGGGAAAAAATGATAACTAAAATATAGAAATTGAACTTAGATATTATATGCCTTCAAGAAACATATCTAGAAACATCAAAGTAAACTGTTAGAAGCACCAAAGTTAGTTTATACATATCTCTAGCCCAACAAAAAAAGGGGGATAGCAATATATATTAGGAAACATTTACAAGTAAAACAGGTACATGTAAATGAGGAGGGTAGGATTTTCATGTTAGAAGTTTATATAAATTATAAGAAAATGTTATAGACAGTGATATATGCACCAAACGAGAAACAAGAAAAATTTTATACCAAACTATACAGAATATTAGTAGAACAGGAATATGAGAATATATGCCTACTAGGTGATTTCAATGCAATAGCAAATCTAGGAAAAGATTACAATAATGAAAATCCAGGGGAAAAAAGGAAAAGGAAAACATTACTAAAAGTATTCTATCAAATGGCGGAATAATTAGGATTAAAAGATATATGGAAAAAATAAAATCAAGACAAAAAACTTACTATTCAGCGCCACACACATCATGATCAAGATTGGATATGTTATGGACAAATGGGGAAATGGAACATAATATAAAAGAAATAGAAATTGAATCTAACACATGGGTGGACCATAATCCCATTAAAGTAATTTGTAAAGGATTGAAAAAAAAACAGAAGATGGATGCTAAACAAGGAGATCCTAAAAGAAAGAGAATGTGTTATGATGATGGAAAAAGAATTGGAGTTCTTTCTGAAGGAAAACAAAAAACAACAAACATCGATTTGAAACCTATGAGACATGACCAAAGCATATATCAGGGGCCTAACAATTTCATATAATACACGTAGATATAAGGGAAAAAAAGAACAATCTAAACTATTAGATAATCTTAAGGAGTTAGAAAAAACACTAGGAAAAACACCACATAATAAGACAGCAAATATGGAGAGGATAATGATTAGACATAAATTGAATATGTTAGCACAAGAGGACATGAAAAAGATAAAAAAGAATTATTTTGAACACGCAAATAAGCCAGGAAGGTGGCTAGCCTATAGACTTAAGAAAGAAAACGAAAAAAGAGCAATCCAACAATTGAAAGATGCTGATGGTATGCTACAACATCAAACTGAAAAGAAAAACCATATTGTTAAAAGTTTTTTTGAGGAATTATACAGTAGGGAAGATGTACCAGAGGGAAATATCCAACATTACTTAGAAGGAGAAGGGCTACCTGTGATCCCGGAAGAGAATCAAGAAGAGATAAACAGGGAAATAACATTAAGAGAACTGCAAAAGACAATCCTGAAACAGAAAAACAATAAGACATTAGGACCAGATGGTCTCCCAGGGGAACTGTATAAAACGCTCCAAGAAAAATTAGAAATGCAATTATTAGAACTCTATAATGAGGTACTAATGACAGCAAAATTACTTAAGTCATACATAACATTGATCCCAAAAGAAGATTTGGACCATCAATTAATTCAAAATTATAGGCCCATATCCCTTTTAAATGTTGATTATAAAATATTTATGTCCATAATGGCAGAAAGTTTGAAAAAAAACAACCCTTAATCAGATCATTCATAGTGACCAAAATGGATTCTTACTGAATAGACAAATTAAAAATAATACCAGAATGGTATTGAATATAATAGAATATTATGAAACAAACCCAGGAAAACAATTGGTCTTCCTCGATGCACAAAAGGCATTTGGCAATGTTAACTGGCAGTTCAAAATACAATTAAAAAGCATGCAATTTGGCAATAAATTTATTAAATTGATTTTGACAATTTATATGACACAGATGGCCAGTGTAATAATGAATGGTGATAGAATGGAAACATTCAAGATCAACAAGGAAGTAAGGCAGGGATGCCCACTGTCATCCCTTCTCTTTATTCTTACCATAGAAAACTTATTGGAAAATGTTAGGAAAAATGTAGAAATCAAAGGGGCTTTAATTAAAAAGGAGCATTATAAGGTACAGGTATTTGCCAATGATATAGTATTTTTTTGGAAGATCCAGAGGATACAGGAGTAAAATTAATAGAGGAAATAGAGGAATTTGGTAAGGTCACAGGCCTTAAGATTAATAAAAACAAAAGAAAATTATTGACTAAAAATTTAAAAGATAAGCAAAAACAAAAAAGAATTAGAAGGAAAATTGGGAATGCAAAGTGTGAAAAAAGTAAAATTTAGGCATTTGGTTAACAGCAAGATGCTCTTCAATCAGAAAAGATAACTATGACAAATTAATAATAGAAATCAAAAAAGAATTGGAAATGTGGGGGAGATTACAGCTATCACTACTGGGGAAAATTGCAGCAATTAAAATGTCTACCCTACCCAAAATACTATATCTTTTTCAAACTGTACCAATAAGATTAGATAAAGCCTTTTTTAGAGAATTAGATTGAATAATAAGTAAATTTGTTTGGGATGGAAAAAAAGCTAGGATAAAAATGAAATTGTTATAGGACAAAAGAGAAAGGGGTGGCTTTGGACTCCCTGACTTGGAAATGTATTATCAGACTGTGGCTATGATATGGATTAAAGATTGGATCAACCTGGAAAATAGAAGAGTATTGTTGATAGAGGGTCATGACTTGCAGAGAGGGTGGGATAGTTTCCTATGGGATGGGAAATGTAAACAACATGCATATTTTCAGAGACACATGATTAGAGATTCATTAATTCGGACATGGAACAAGATTAAAGAATCATTATACTAAAATTCCAAACTGGTTGTCAACTATTGAAGTACAAATCTACCCAAATGCAATGGATCTTGGAATTACAAAGACCTATTAGACACACAAGGAAGATTAAAAACAAAGCAAGAATTACAGCAACAAAATACAATGATAGATTGGTGGCCATGCAAATTCAAGCAACATTTCAGAAGGACAAAGAACAATTTGGTTTCTGCATGGAAAGACATCAATTAGATAAAATTTTACAAGAAATGGAAAAGAAAATGATTTCAAGAATATATAACTTTCTACCAAATTTTAAAATGGAAGAAGAGGTGGTCAAAGAGATGATGGTGGTATGGGCGAAAAATGTTGGCCACAATATAGACCTGGAAAATTGGAAGAGAATGTGGGGATCTAATTACAAACTAGTTACATCCACAGCATACAAGGAAAATCAATACAAAATGTTCAAAAATGTACAAAACCTTCCTCATGCTAGATTGGCAAAAATGTTTAACTCAGACCCAAATTGTTGGAAATGTGGAAAAGAAAAAGGCACTTATTTTCATACCTGGTGGACATTCCAGAAAGTGAAAAAATATTGGAATACAATTAGACAATGGATAAAAGAAATCATGAATCAGAAAAATGAATTTAATCCGGAAACTTTTTTATTAGGTATAATAACACAAAAATGCAATAAAACAGAGAGATGTATATTAACAGCTGTAAGGTTTTGTACACACAACTCTGGAAGGAAAAAAGGGTTCTACCGGAGGCATGGTTATAAAAAAAATAATATATTGTATAGAAATGGACAGGCTAATGATGAAAATAAAAGACAGTGAAGATTCAATTTATTATAGGACCTGGAATGCCTGGGATGAGTGGTTTAGAAATAAAAAGAAAAGAAAATGGCAATTAGGAAAAGAATGAGGGAATATGTAGATATGTAAATGTACCATGGAGAAGATTGAGGTGTAAGGATAAAAGATATTGATTTATAGTAAGAGTAAGATGTAATGGTAAAGGAATAAGTAAATACATATACTGAAAAATGTGAGGAGATGCAAAAGATGTCTTGATGTTGATAACAATGTATAAAGTTATTTTATGTTTTTAAAATTTGGAAACTTAATAAATTTATTAAAAAATAAATAAAAGTAAGTAACAAGATTGGGGAAATGAAAAAAAAGTATTACAGCATTGTACACAAATCACATGTGTTATTTCCATACATATAAATCACTGTTATAAAAGGGCAGATTTTGCCTTTTGGTTTTAATTTATTCCATTTTATTACAATGTGTGCCAAACACCTAGACTCCCCACTTTCCCCCCTAGAATTTGTCCCTTCCTTTGGAAGGACTAGGATTGTTCATTCCTGGGTGATATGTATGTTATCAGCTTGAAAAGAAACCCATGTATCATTCAACCACTGTGAGGAAGTTAGAAAATGTTATCTTGTAAAATGTTTCTGTGCTTGTAGTACCTTAGCTGCAAATTTGATTTAATTGGTGGGACATCAGGTGATTCAATGCAGAAATACAGAATTAATGTGGTCACTAATATGTTCAAATGAAACCAGAAATCTTGGATTTAAGGTACATGAATTAACTGAGTGATTATGAACTGATGACTCTCCCTCAGTGCAACTTATTTCACAGGATTTTTGCAGGGAGAAGTGAGAAAATGCTGTATACTATGCATTGTACCTATGTTTAATTGATTCAGCCCATGCTATCCCTCTTAGACCAATTTCAGATTGGAGATTTAAAACAATCAAACCATTGTTTAAAGAATCAGGACATTGGAGATAATATTCTTCATTTGTTAAAAATGCAACTTTTTAACCTTGGAAAGATGAACTGCACCTGACCAAATTATAATTATACTGCTTAGGCCAAATGGGAAAATAAATACTTGAAGAACATTGAGTGGTTTGCAGATTTCAAGATTATGTTTACCTGTTTCATGATGAAGAAAATTGAACAAGAAAGAAAATAAAATTTCCAGAACCAATTTTAAATATGAATTAAAAACAATTCATTAATTAGTAGAAAACTATATATATGTAGACTTATTACCACATAGAAAACTAATCAAATCCAGATAAACTTTTTACCTATTGTTTCAGAAACAGAAGAGTATCTAAAATAAAAGTATACTTTGCTGCAAAATGCTTGGGTAGCCCACTTTTGGTATTTCCAAGTTTTCTTATGAGGCTGTTGACAGAATAAAACCCCTAATCCATAATCAGCTTCTTTCTGCAGCTTTGTCAGACTTCTATCCAGGGTTTCCTCTCTATTCTATAGATATCTTACAATATTACAATTATATCCTACAATTGCCCTACAATATCAGATTGTTTCAATGAGAAAGTAGATTGCATGTCTAAGTCTAAACCTTTTGTCTACATGAAACTTACATTTGCAACAATGATATTGCATTCTCAGTGTGGGACAGGAATTAAAAATCCCATCCAAATATTTTTAAATAGGATGTAGCAGCAGAGAAGAAATAAAGCTTTCTTCCTGTCTTTGACTTTTAAAATTTTGTCTTCTCTTTCTTCTATTTTTTTACATTCTACATCTTATTTTTGTTAGTTTTTAATTGCCTTATTAAAATCTTAATAAAGTTATTTTGAAAATTACATAAAAAACAGAAGTAGATATAAACTGTCTTTAAAACTATTTGAACTGAAACCTATTTTTATAAACAACAAATCATCATTATTCTTTAATGCCAACATAGTGTATGCTTAAATACCTCCTTTACTTCTTTGTTCCAGAGTGTGCAAATAAAGGGATTATGCAAGGGAGTTACAACTGTGTTCAAAATGTTCACCAATTTGGTCATTTCTAAAGAGGTCCATTTAGAAGGCTTAACATAGAGAAAAATAGTGGAACCATACCAAATAATGACAACAGCAAGATGAGAGGAACATGTTGAAAATGCTTTTTGCTGCCCTTTGGCTGAAGGATGAATGGTAAAATAAATGTAGGAAAATAGAGTTACAGCACAGGGTCCTAATATAACAAAGATGGATATAACAAAGGCTGCCATTTCAACATCACAAGTGCTGCTTCAAGCCAGAACTATCCAGGAATCAATGTTGCAATAGAAGTGATTAATCACATTGGGTCCACAGAAGGTCAACCTTGAGATCAAAAAAATTGGTATGGAAATAATGATGAATCCACAGAACCAAGAGCCACCTAGAGAAATGGAAGTTCATGATGGTCGTATAATGTAGTGGGTAACATATGGCTAAATATCAGTCATAAGCCATGACAGATAACAGGAAGTATTATGTACATCCCAAAGAAAAAAGAAAGAACATCTGCGTAATGCAGCCAGTAAAAGAAATTGCTTTATTCCATTCAAGAATGATAGCAAGGGCCTTTGGAACAGAAGCTGTTGTACACCACATTTCCAGAAAAGAGAGATTTCAAAGGAAGAAGTACATCAGAGTATGGAGACGCTGATTTGAGATTACTAGAATGATGATGACAACATTTCCTAAAACTGTTAGAGTGTACATGACAAGGAAGATAATAAAGATAAACATTTGTATGTAATGAGATCTAGGGAAGTCAAGAAGAATGAATTCCATCACTTTTGTTTGTGCTCCTTCATTGGTCTTTTCCATTTGTCCCAAATTTGTCTTTGTGAAATTGAGGAAAAGCATGCTAATTAGTTTCTGGCTATCCTATTTGAAACAAACAAATTTTACATTTTGTTTAGGTCTTCCCTAAGTCTGATTTCACCTACATGAGATAGTAATTATAATATATTTCAAAAATCTTTTTTTTTAAAAAAAAAAAAACTCTTGAAATCTGAATACTGGGACCACATACAGCCACTATGATAGTTCCCCGGTATATTCTGTAGGTACAATGCTTCTACTAAAATAAAATAAAAAGAGTATTCAGAGCAAGTATTCCATTCTAGTTTCTTGCTTCTGAGAGGTTTTCCTTGGTTTTTCATCCTTATCTGGAATTTTAATCTACAGTCACTAAACTAAACCAACAGACAAATACATGCTGTTTACAAACATAATTTCATGTTCAATCTGTCAATAGATTTATGTTGCTATTTGTTCAAGAAAGGGGAAAAACCATCAGATTAGATATATCATATGGGACTTATTATTTTTAATTTAACCTTGATGATTTGTTAAATTTTGGAGTGGATCATTATCAATATTCTTCATTTTAACAGAAACCCACACTTGACCTCTAAGTTGCTTCTCCTGGGACACACTCTGCAAAGTTAGAAGACCTTATTAAAAGTTTTAGTTTCAATGGAATGGAGGTTGTAGACACTACTGCCATCAAATTAATTTTTGAAATATTTATTTATTTTAATTTGTTTGTATTTGATGGCTTTAGATCACGTATTAATGATAGAATAGAACAGATAATTTTGTTCATTTTTTAAGTGCTTCTAAAATTTCAATGGGGAAAGGAGTGACAATTTGTTTATTTATTTATTTATTTGATTTGATTTGTCAATTGTTTGCAAGATAATAAGTATAAGTGTATACATAGTTATGAATACATGAAATGGGTACACATAAGAAAAATAAAAGAAAAATAAAAGAAACAATAGGACAGGGACGGTAGGCACTTTGGTGCGCTTATGCACGCCCCCTACAGACCTCTTAAGAAAGGGGTGAGGTCAATAGTAGACAGTCTAAGGTTAAAGTTTTTTGGGTTTGGGGAAGAAACTACAGAGTCGGGTAGAGTATTCCAGACATTGATCACTCTGTTGCTGAAGTCATATTTCCTGCAATCAAGCTTGGTGCGGTTAACCTTGAGTTTGTATCTATTGTGTGCTCTTGTGTTGCTATGGTTGAAGCTGAAGTATTCATTGACAGGTAGGACATTGCAATGTATGATTTTATATACCATGCTTAAATCAGACCAAAGACGGCGTAATTCAAGGTTTTCTAGTTCTAGAATTTCAAGTCTGGTGGCATAAGGTATTCTACAACAAGTAGAGGAGTGGAGAACTCTTCTTGTGAAATATTTCTGGACTTTCTCAATTGTGCTAATATCAGATACGTAATGTGGGTTCCAGACTGATGAGCTGTATTCAAGTATTGGTCTAGCAAATGTTTTGTTTGCTCTGGTTAATAGTGTGATATTACCAGAGAAGAAGCTACGTAGAATTAGGTTAACAACTCTTAATGCCTTTTTGGCTATGTAGTTACAGTGTGCTCTAGCACTTAGATCATTAGAGGTGAGTATTCCAAGGTCCTTTACAGAGCTTGGATCATCAACAAGATCTTGACTATTCAGCTTGTATTTTATTTTCGGATTTTTTTTGCCAATATGTAAGACAGAGCATTTATTTGTTGAGATTTGAAGTTGCCATTTGTTTGACCATTCTGATACATAGTCAAGATCTTTTTGAAGGGTAGCAGTTTTGTCTGTGGTATTGAACAGCTTTACATCATCAGCGAAAAGAATGCAGTTGCTCTTAATATGATCACAGAGGTCATTTATGCAGAGTATGAAGAGAGTTGGTCCTAGAACACTGCCTTGGGGGACACCACTATTGACAGGTACAGAATTTGATAGGACACTCCCAATTTTGACCATTTGTTGTCTGTTTGACAGGAATGCTTCTATCCAGTTATGCAGTTGTCCAGAGATACCATAGGATTTTATTTTTAGGAGTAGTTTGTCGTGTACCACTGAATCAAAGGCTTTACAGAAGTCTATGTAGATTGCATCTATTGTTTTTCCCTGATCGAGTTGTGTAGTCCATATGTTTTTGCAGTGTAAGAGTTGCAGATTACAGGATAGTTTTTTTTCTGAAACCAAATTGTTTATTGGAGAGTAGGTTGTTTGTCTCTAAGTGGAGGATGATGGATTGGTTAATAATTGATTCCATGACTTTACAGGTGACTCAGCATAAGGAGATTGGTCTGTAATTTTCAACTAGGCTGGGGTCTCCCTTTTTGAAGATGGGGATGACCATGGCTTGTGACCATAGGTTAGGCAAGGTACTGGTTCTGAAAGTTTTTTCAAAGATTATGCTTAGAGGTTTGGCTATGGCAGTGGGTAGCTTTTTTAAGAAGTAGGCACGTATTCCATCTGGTCCAATAGATAGAGATGGTTTTAGATTGTGAAGTGCTTTTTCAACATTGTCTTCTGTAAAATCAATATGTATTAGATCATTATAGTTATCTATGGTTCGGCTAGGAAATACTGGGCATGATCCATTGCTGTTTACAAATACTGATAAATACTTTACAAATACAATAGGGTCAATATAGTCAGTATGAGTAATAAATTTAGGTTGACATTTGCAAATGGTGCTTGATGGTAAAGTTCAAATTAGCACTGAGAATCCTAGCCCCTTCTAGCCACATTTTCTCAGATGAATTCCTGATAGTTCCTGAGAATAAAAAAAGAAAAAAACACATCAATGGTAGCTCCCATTGCCTGGACTGTAGATTGTCTGAGTTTGAAGCCTTCAACTTGGTCTTTAAGCTTCTTTTGCAGTAATAATAATATGATGTTATTGGGGGATAAGAATGAAGAATGTAAGCCCAAATTTTAATGGGAAATAACAGAATAAGCAAGTGCATTATACCAATTTCATTGAAATTTGAAATTTAAAACATTAAGTATAATATTAAAATATTATAAATGCATGAGTTTCAGGAATGCTTTGTGTCATTACAGGTTCCATCACTATGGCAGATACTCAACCTCAAATATAGAAAACATTGAACTAAACTCCATATTTAACAGACAAAAATATGTTGAATCAATAAAACATTTCGATACAGAAAAAAGATGTTTAAATCAGCCTTAGGGGACAGAACCCATAATATCCCTTGCCTTTTCACTCTATTGATAACATATAACAGGTAACAGATAATCAGAGTTGGAAGGGACCTTGTAGGTCATCTAGTCCAATCCCTTGCCCAAGCAGGAGACCCTACACCATTTCTGACAGATGGGAATCCAATCTTTTCTTGAAAATCTCAAGTGATGGCACTCCCACAGTTTCCAAGGGCAAGTTCCATTGGTTGATTGTTCTCACTGTCAGAATGTTTCTCTTTATTTCCAGGTTGAATCTCTCCTTGTTCAGTTTCAATCCATTATTCCTTGTCTGGCCTACAGGCACTTTAGAAAATAGCTTGACCCCTTCCTCTCTGTGGCAGCCCCTCAAATATTGGAAGACTGCTATCATGTCTCCCCTGGTCCTTCTCTTTACTAGACTAGCCAGCCCAGTTTCTGTAACTATTCCTCATATGTTTGGTAGGACGGATGTTAGCAACTAGAAACAGTCATTCAGATAACTGGTCCCAAACCAGAAGGGCTTTAAAGATGACCATTAGCACCTTATTTGCACCTGGAAACAAATCTGCATCCAATGCAGCTCCCACAGAAGGGTGACACATGTACACACTGAAAACCATGAGAGCTGCTACATTTTGAACCAACTGGAACTTCTGGGTGGTTTTCAAGTGCAGCCTCATGTAGAGCACATTGCAATAGTCAAGAAGGGAAGTAAGTAAGGTGTAAGTTACTATGAATAGGGATAGTTGATTCAGTTAAGGGCATAACTTTATTTTATTTTATTTCCCACATTACGTATCTGATATTAACACAGTTGAGAAAGTCCAGAAATATTTCACAAGAAGAGTTCTCCACTCCTCTACTCGTTGCAGAATACCTTATGCCACCAGACTTGAAATTCTAGACCTAGAAAAACTAGAACTACACCACCTTTGGTCCGATCTAAGTATAGTATATAAAATCATACATTGCAATGTCCTACCTGTCAATGAATACTTCAGCTTCAACCATAACAACACAAGAGCAAACAATAGATACAAACCCAAGGTTAATCACACCAAACTTGATTGCAGGAAATACGACTTCAGCAACAGAGTGGTCAATGTCTGGAATTTAACCTGGAAATAAGGAGAAACTTTCTGACAGTGAGAACAATCAACCCATGGAACAGCTTGCCCTTGGAAGTTGTAGGAGTTCCATCACTTGAGACTTTCAAGAAGAGATTGGACTGCCATTTGTCAGAAACGGTATAGTGTCTCCCACTTGGGTGGGAGGATTGGACTAGATGACCTACAAGATCCCTTCCAACTCTGATGATCTGTTATCTGTTATCTGAATACTCTACTTGACTCTGTGGTTTCTTCCCCAAACCCCAAAAACTTTAACCTTAGACTGTCTACTATTTTTTAAAAAACAATTTATTAGTTTTAACAGTTAAAAACAGCCAACAATACATATTCAAATAAATGAAAGAAAAAAAAAGAGAGAAGAAAAGAAAGAAAAGAAAAGATTGAAAAGCAAGGAAAAAGAAAGAAAAAGAAAGAAGGAAAATTAAAAAACATTCTTATTTTACAGTTTGCAAGATTTTTTTTTTTACTTTTATAGCCTTGATTTATGTCATATATACACCTATTCTATACATATATCACTATCTCATTATTATCAGTTAAAACTTTTCTCTTATGCCTTATGATATATAATTTATCTATGATTAATCCAATTATACCAACAATTCCAACTATCATAATATTGTGAAGTATCTTTGTTTTTTAGTGCCAGAGTCAGTTTGTCCATTTCTGCGCATTTTGAAATTTTATCAATAATCGCTTCATCTGATGGGATTTGATGTTGTTTCCAGTATTGTGCAAAGGCTAATCTGGCCGCAGTTAATATATGTATTGTTATATATTTAGCTTTTCTGGAAATTTGTTTGTCAAAGATCCCTAGTAGGAAGGACTCTGGTTTATACTTGATCTGCTCTTTTGTAATTTCTTCCAACCAAGTTTGGATTTTCTTCCAATAATTTTGGGTTTCTGTGCATGTCCACCACATATGGAAAAAGGTTCCTTCTTTTTTCTTACATTTCCAACAATACGGACTCATGTTGGGGTGCATCTTCGCTAGCCTCGAAGGAGGGAGATGCCATCTATAAAACATTTTATAAAGATTTTCCTTGTATGCTACCAATTTTGTGATCTTATTATTCCTGCCCCAAACTTTTTCCCATTCTGCTAGTGTAATACTACGTCCTACATTCCGACTCCACGCAATCATATTCCCTTTTACAATTTCTTCTTCTAATTCTGTTTCTAGTAAATAATTGTAAAATTTTGTTATGCTTTTTTTGTCCGGTCCTAATAAAATCTTATCTAATTGTTGAAGTTTGTTGTTAATTCCAAATTCTTTCTTATCTTGTTTGTACCTACTTTGAATCTGAAGATAAACCCATTGATCAATTTTTAGTCCCTGGTCCTGAATTTCCTGCCTCGATTTCAAATTTCCTTGTGGGTCCAATAAGTCTTTATATTTAATCATTTTAGTAATTTCCAAATTGTTTGGGTGAATCATCGCCTCCATTGTTGAAATCCATATTGGTATTTTTATGTAATGTTTTTCCGTATTTTCTTCCAAATTGTTAGTAGCGCGTCTCTAATTAAATGTCTATGAAAATATTTTTGACTGGTTTTCCCTATATCCCATAAGAATGCGTGCCACCCCTTTGTAAGTCGTGGCCTTCTAGAAATAATATTCTTTTATTAGTTAACTTCACCCAGTCCTTCAACCAAACTAATGAGGTGGCCATATAATATAACTCCCAGTTTGGGACTGCTAACCCTCCTCTGCTCTTTGTATCTTGCATTGCTTTTACATTTATTCTGGGTTTTTTCCCTTGCCAAATAAATTTGAGGGTTGTTTTGTTGAGTTCTTGAAGAACTTTTTGTGTAATTTAATTGGAATCGTTTGGAATAAATATAGAAATTTGGGGAGAATGTTCATTTTAATGGTGGCAATCCGGCCTAATAGTGAAATTTGAAGTTTACTCCATGATTCTAAATCTTTCTTTACCTGATGCAACAATTTGTCATAATTATTTTCTTTAAGTGACTTACAGTGTGGTGTTAGCCAAATTCCTAGATATTTCACTTTCTTTGTCACTTGTATTTCCATTGTTTCTTCTAATTCTACTTTCTGTTTTTCTGTTAAATTTTTGGTCATTAATTTAGGTTTTTTCTTGTTTATTTTAAGTCCTGCTACTGCTCCAAAATTCTCCAGTTCTTTCATCAATTTTAGTCCCCTATCTATTGGTTCTTCAATAAAGAAGATCATGTCGTCCGCAAATGCTTGCAATTTAAATTCCTCTTTCTTAACCGTTAATCCCTTTATATCTGGATTTTGCCTAATTCGCGTTAATAATGTTTCTAATGATAATATGAAGAGCAGTGGGGAGAGTGGGCAGCCCTGTCTCACTCCTTTTTCTATCTTTATTGGGCGGGTGTGTTCCCGTTTATTATTATATTAGCTTGTTGTGTGTCATAGATAGTTGTTATAATATTTTCAAATTTGGTACCCAGATTCAAATTATAAATTTTTTGAATTAAAAATTGCCAATTCAGATTATCAAAAGCTTTCTCTGCATCTAAAAACATGAGTGCTACTTGTCTCTCAGGGTGGGCTTCATAAAATTCTAGTACGTCTAATACTATTCTTAGATTATTCCTTATTTGCCTAGCTGGAAGGAATCCGTTTTGATCTTCATGTATATACAAGTTTAGCAGTCTTTTTAATCTGTTTGCTATAATAGAAGTAAATATTTTATAATCAGTATTTAGAAGTGAAATCGGCCTATAATTGTTTATATATCTAGGATCTGTATCCTCCTTCAAGATCAACGAAATCAACGCCCCCCTCCATGAGTCCGGCATCCTGGCTGCTAGTAAAAGTCATTAAAAACTTCCAACATAAATGGTCCAATTTGTTCTATTATTCCCTTATAGAGCTCCCCTGGGATTCCATCTGGGCCTGGAGTTTTGTTATTTTTTTGGTTATCTATTGCTGATTTCAATTCCGATTCAGTAATGTCTTTATTTAATAGTTCTGCCATTTCTTCCCCAATTACCTTATCTTTAACTTCATCTAAATAATTCCTTATTCTATCTTCACTAACCTCTTCTTTTTTGTATAAATCTTCAAAGTATTTATGAATAATTTCTTTTTTCTGTTCTATTTCCTGGTATATATCTCCCTTGCTATCTATTAACTGATATATCATTCTCTTTTCTTTCTTTCTTTTTAATTTATAAGATAGCCATCTACCTGGCTTATTGGCATATTCAAAATAGGTTTGTCTAGTCAAATTCAAATTTGTAATCATTTTCTCTTGTTCGATTAAATTCAATTTATGTTTAGCTATATTTATCTGATTTTGCAGTTTTGTATCTTTTGGAGTATTCTGTAGTAGAGTTTCTAGCTCCTTAATTCTTTGTTGTAGGTTATTTTGCTGGGAATATTTTTCCTTATTTCTCTTGGCATTATAAGAGATTGTTATACCTCTTATTACCGCCTTCATTGTATCCCATATATTTTGTTTTGTAGTTTCTCCATTATCGTTTTCTTTTATAAAAAAAATCAATTCCTCCTTTAATTTATTGATGTATTCTTTCTCTTTTATTAATTGAGTGTTTAATGTCCACCTTTTCTTTGGTTTTGCCCTACCCTTCCATATTATCTGTATTGGGTTATGGTCTGCCCATTCATTGGGCAAAATTTCCACTTCTTTTATTTCGTTTGCTATTTCCCCATTCATCCATGCCATATCTATCCGTGTCCATGTTTGGTGGGGTTTTGAATAGAATGTAAACTGTTTTTTCTCAAGATGTAGTCTTCTCCATATGTCTGTCAAATTTAACTCATTCATCATTTCCCTGCAAATCTTAGGGAGCTCTCTTTTCCCCTTTTTATTTTTCCCGCCGTTGCTGTGGTCTTTTTGATATTCAACAATAGAATTGAAGTCCCCTATAATAAGGATGTTTTTGTTGCAATTCAACCATTTTTCCATATAGGTGTTTAAAAAACTCTTTTGGTCCCCATTCGGGCATAAATTACTACTAAAAGAATTGGGATGTCATTGATCCAGATCTGCAAAACCAGAGTCCTTCCTTCCGAATCCGACCATATTGGCTTTGCTTTTAAATCCTCTTTTACATATACTGCAATTCCTTTCTTTTTACACTCGTCTGCTGGTGTGGTAAATAGCTTTCCTAATTTCGGGCATTCTAAATATTTTTCATCTTTCTTCATTATGTGCGTTTCTTGTAGGCATATTATATCAGCCTTTTGTTTGATTAATTTAGTTAATATCCTTTTTCTTTTAATTGTTGAATTTAAACCATTTATATTTATTGATAGTAATTTTTCTTCTTCTCCCATTTATTTAGTTCTGTTTTGCTCTTTGGTGTGTAACAGCCCCTGTTTCTCTTTGTGTTTGTGCTTTTGTGGTTCCTTCTGTCGTTTGTTGCGAATGGGTGTCCTTTTGGTTCCCTACAGATCCGATTCTATTTTTGTGTCCACCGTATTCTTCTTGAGAATTTGTCTCCAATTCCTCCCTACTACCTTGCTCCTGCGGGCCCACCATCCGTTCATAAAAGTCCTGAGCTTTTTCCATGGTGTCTATTTTAATTTTCCGCTCTCTCCATGACACTAGCAACCCTTCTGGTATAAGCCATTTGAATGTAATTCTTTTTTGGTTTAAATAAGCTGCCAGAAATTTGTAATCGCGCCTTTGTTCCCTTACTCTTCTCGGAATCTGTTTAAGAATTATAATTTCTTTTTCTTTATAAGTTATTGTTTTATCTCTAGAAATTTTATACATCATATCACGAATACATCTTCTGGTGAATCGTATGTGAATTTCCCTAGGGCATTTATGTCGCCTTGCATAGTTTGTATTGACCCAGTAAACTTCATCAAACTCTTTTTGGATATCATCCCTGTCCTTTTCCAAAAGACCGGACAGTATTTCTGCCATCAAGTATTCCAGGTCTTCCTCTTTTGATTCCGCCACATTTTGAAATCTTAAGTACATTGCCGCCTTGTCCATCTCTAGGAGGACCAATGAGTCGTCCATTTCTTTACTCATGTTTTTAAAATCTTCATCCACTCTTTCTAATTCCTTTTCCGTTCGGTCAGTTCTTTTTTCTACCTCTTTTATTCTAACTTCATTTTTCTCCAAGGCCTGTTGCAGTACTCCCACTTTATCCTCTACTTTAAAGATGTCTGTCTTCATTTCTGCCTTTAATTTTCTCATCTCTTCCTTCAGTTCATTAATATCTGCTCTTGTTTCCCTGTGGTTTTTAGTCATTGTTTCTTGCAGTTTTGTCAGTGAGTCCTGTAAAGTTAGAAACATTGCATGAATGCTGGCATTCGAGATGCTAGTTTGCTTCTCTATTGGTAGTGTTTCCTCTATTGTTTTTTGCGCCATGGGTGAAGTTGTTGCTAAAGTAGTTGTTATTGTGGGGTTGACCTTCCTGCCAGTTTCAATGCTGTAGTAGTTGTAGAAGTCACTTCCTGTAAAATTTGTTTTTGTTGTTGTACAATGCTAAGTATATTGTTCCAAATTGGCATTCAGTATTCTTAAATCTATTACTAGAATTGATCAAGGTCTATCAATCTGCTAAATAACTGTATTCTTAACTAACTAATAAGATAAATCTGTATTTCACTGATTTAACTTAAATATAAAGTAAGCTTAGTTACAAAAAATGTTGCATTCCTAAATATTCCTAGATATGTTCACACAATGCAATATATTAGACTACAGAACTCTAAAATCGTTAATTAATCAATACCCAATATTCTTGATATCTCCCCTTTATTCCCACACAAAATATAGCAATCTTTGTTATTAATAACTTAACTAAATTAATTAATCCAATATTTAACAATCTGATACAATGTGATCTATCAAGAGAAAATCAAAGAAAAAGCCTAAATCAACATAACATGATATCAACTAATAGGAAGGAAGGAAAAATATTTTAAGTAAATATATGCGCACAGAGGAAAGTAAAAGAAAGAAAGAGAAGCTCTAGAAATATAATTTTTAGTTTTCACTTTTCAATTTGGGAGCTTTCACTTTAAGGACACCAGAAATGGAAGGTGAAAAGCTGCTGAGTAACAGCTACGATTAAACAGCGTTCTCACTCATTCAAAGGCTTCCAATTTTTTCAGTTGCCCTGATTTCCTTCAAAAGGTGGGGAAAAAAGTGTCTTCTCCAGTGGAGCAATATCCTCAAGTTCCCAGGGATTGTTTGAATAAATTGTGTCCTTTTAGTTAAGTTTGATACTTTGTTGCAGCCACTTCAGTGTTCTAAAATGCTGCCTATGACACCGCTCTGTCTTTTTTCCCTTCCTCGATCAGCTTCGTTCTGCTTTCTGGCTCTGGTTGTAAAAGGATCTGCTCACATGCAAATGGTAACTAGATCTTTTCAGTCACTTCGTAATGCTGAATTCCTCTTTAAATCTTCGTTATTCCACCTCTCTTCTGTCTGCTGGGCCCCTTCACTTTCACTTGCAAATTTGCTTTTGGCCGCTTTCTCTAAGGGCTCCCCACAATATATCACAGCCTGAAATCAATCTGTGATCTTCCAAATTTCTTCTCAGCCACTAACTTTAATCATCACTCTCTTCCCAAAGGACTTGCAAACTGTCACTCACTCTTTCCTTCACATCGGTGGCAGACAGGACTTCGGAGCCTCCATTAACATGGGGCTATTCTTGATCGTTGGGCTCTGGAGGGTTTTCTCTTCGTTGCAGGGGGGGTTGCCTTCCCCACCTTACGATCCGAGTTTCCCCCACACCGGCACGGGTCTCTCCAGGACTCGAGCACCCCGAAAGATCGCACCAAACTCAAGAAAAGGTTAGCTGAAACTGCAGGGATTTCTGGCCTTCTGCTCGTCCTTGCCTTGCCACCGGAAGCACTCTAGACTGATGATCTGTTATCTGTTATCTGAATACTCTACTTGACTCTGTGGTTTCTTCCCCAAACCCCAAAAACTTTAACCTTAGACTGTCTACTATTGACCTCACCCTTTTCCTAAGAGGTCTGTAGGAGGTGTGCATAAATGCACCAACGGGCCTACCATCCCTGTCCTATTGTTTCTTTTATTTTTTTTATTTTTCTTGTATGTATCTATGTATTCATAACTATGTTTTTACTTATACCTATTATCTGGTAAGCAATCGACAAAAATAGATAGATAGATAGATAGATAGATAGATAGATAGATAGATAGATAGATAGATAGATAACTGGTGCACAACTCGCTGTAGTGTAAAAGCCATTTTGGCCAGATTGTCACCTGCTCCTTAAGCAGGTTCATGAGTCATCCTTATCATGCTGGTCTATGATTATAAAAAAGATTTTTTTGTTTGTCCATTTAGCAAAATACTTATAACTTATATAGTTTATTCTGCAGTAAACCTGTATTATTAAAATGTAAACAAGATGAAAGTCAAAAAGCACATAATGTTAATAATTCTGGAAGAAACTGAAATATTTTAAGAATCATCTGCTTTGGAGAAATGGTATAAAAAGCATTTTTATTCCAGTAAAAACTGATTAATAATTTAAAGTTTTGGATTATTGTCATTGCAAACTGAATATTAAATGGATACATTTTCTGGGTAAATGTCAGAGCAAGACAATTTCATTAATATAATGGTCAATGTGGTTGATGTGCCAGAGTTTTAAGGATATGAATATAATGTAGTTTTACCCACAAACTAACAGAAAGTCTAACAGCCGTGTGAAACTCATAGCAAGAGCAATAGTCCATTCAAGTAGATATACTGCAGAGGCTTACAGATAATCAAATAGCAGTCATATAACATGAACAACAGCAAGAAGCATTCAGTGGTTCCTACACCATAGAAAATGTATTGCTATACATGCGATTTATCAGTAAAACAGTTTTCTGATTTTTGAACAAATCCATAAGGAACTTTGGGATGATGTTTGATGTATTCCATACTTCAAGTAATAATACATTGCCACCTTCCCCATCATATATTTCTTAAAACAGTGGAAAGAATAAAAATTGTAATTGCTGAACTGCTTTAGATCAATAAAGCCAAGGAACACTAACAGGTTTTATGAAGCTCCATTTCTGTCTCTAAATTTTATATTTGTTAGTTTAAATTTGGAGCAAATGGAAGATGATGATGTAAAAATAATACCATGTTATACTACTTTTTGTATATAAGGGGCAAAGTATTTAAATATAAAAAGGCAACTTTTGTTCCATGCAGTCTGAAAGTGAAAATGACACAGAATAAGAATTAAAAAGAAAAAAGAAAACAAAAATATTAGGTGACTTTTTGGGAAACATACCTTTTATATTACATGTTAATTATTGCTCTTATCTAGTTTTTTTTTGCCTTTCTATAATTTGGATTTTTTTATGTCATATTTTATATTTGTTCATTTTATTCAAGTTAGATCCAAAGCAACTTCATAGTAATGCACTCCTTTAACAGATAGGCCTTTTTATCCAGGATTTATTTGTAAGAGTTGGACAAATTGTATAAGCATTTTTCTCATTCAAAACAGATAATAAGAATTGAGGAAAAAAGGATTGAGCCAAAGCTGCTGCTTCTTGTGCCATATCCATCACAGGACATTGGTGATCATATTGGCAATCCTATTTTTATCAACAACCACACAAAAAGTGTTGATGAGTTTAGTACAAACCAGTCCCTTAGATTTTGAACCCATAATGTTCTTTTTCTTCCTGGACCACATTTGCATTCAATCTTTCCTTGGAGGATTAAGTGAAGTATGCTGTATTTTTCCAGGTGTTGCATCACATGTAGAAAATATTCTAACTTTTGCTTTTAAGGGATCAATAATTTAATTATCTTCCTTTAAAGATGATGAAGACTTATCATACAAATTTGTATTCTAAACCTTGATGCCAAAAAAAGCACAAAGGAGCAATCAGATACACCAGATGCAACCACTATAAGAACTTTAGATGTGATTGTTATCTATGAAGTTAAAAATGACATTTTTATGAAAACCCATTTTTATACTTATTTGGAAGACCAACATTTTACCTCATCTGTTCAGGCCAGAGTTTATATTCAGTAGTCCTAATTCCTGAAATTGAAGTGCTTAACCACTGCTACTATCTTAATTATTATTACTGTCTGTGAGCAACAGGAAAATTGTTATTTCAGTTGCTGACTACACGCTCCCTGAAACTGGTTTATTGCCAATTATTTTCATCAGCTTGAAGACATGATTGAAAGATACATGGGTTAGTTGTATGTCTATCCAATAAATTTGTTCTCTCTTTCTGTTTTAGATTGAAATAGTTGCATCTTCAATTAAATTTAAACTATCAAAATCTTGCTAAAAATTGCATAGACTTCTGGAACTGGCTCAAAAAGACACAAAGAAAGAAATGGTGGTAATGGGGTGGAGGAACATCATCAACAACAGATTTACAACAATAATTAAAGAATTAAAAAAAACAAATAATATCTCTCAAAAACTAATTGAGATGGTACATATTTATAAATATTTTTGTCATTTTAAAGAGGCTACAGATCCCAATAAGGCATAAATCTATACAGAAATGACCCCTCTTTTCTGTTCATCACTTTAGGTTTATTACACATTATCTATCTTGATTTAGGTGATAAACTATATATTTTCACCACATATATTGTAATATTTTAGATTTATACATGCACAGCTAATTGATGCATCTCTATATATGTAGTCCTTGAGTTACAATTCTTCATTAATGACTGTTCAAAGTTACAACAGTATTGAAAAAAGTGACTTATGACCATTGTTTTACACTTATGACCATTGTTTTACACTTATGACCATTGTTTTACACTTATGACTGTTGCAGACTGTTGCATGATCATGTGATCAAAATTCAGGTGCATGGCAATTGACTCATATTTATGACAATTGCAGTGTCCTGGGATAATGAGATCACCCTTTGTGACCTTACAAGCAAAGTCAATACAGAAGCCAGATTCACTTAACAACCATATTACTAACTTAACAACTAGAGTGATTCACTTGACAATTGCGGCAAGAAATGTTGTAAAATGGCACAAAATTCACTTAACATAGCAACAGTAATTTTGGACTCAATTGTAATCATAAGTGAAGGATTACTAGAGTAATGTATATTACATAGAGACTCATTGTTATACAGGTAGTCCTTGGCTTACAACAATTCATTTAGTGACCCTTCAAAGTTAGAACAACACTGAAAAAAGTGACTTCTGATCATTTTTCACACAATCATTGCAGCATCCCCATAGTCACATAATCAAAATTTGGATGCTTGGCATGTGGTATATATTTATGACAGTTGTCCCAGGTTGGTGACTTTCTGACAAATAAAATCAATAGGAAATCCAGATTCATTTAACACTCATATTACTAACATAACAACTGCATGATTCACTTAACTACTGTGGCAAGAAAGATAATAAAATGGAGCAAAATTCACTTAACAACTGTCTTGCTTAGCAACAGAAATTTTGGGCTTAATTGTGGTCATAAAATAAGGATTATCTATACTGAAATAGTGTCACATTCAATTGATTTAACTTTTGCACTGTAGCATTTCAAATTTTGCTGACCATTGATCAAATAAATTTCATTTCCTATATCACAACAGGTTTAATTGTATCAGAGAGGGAATTGTATCAAATATTTCAAAATATTTGTATGCAGAAATCTTTATTAAACAATTCAACAGGATATAATGTATACTCTGCTGTGCTTCATAACACATAATGTTTTAAAACAGCAGGTATAAATGACTTTTTATAATCTCTATCTTTTTTTTCTTTTTCTTCATGATAGTCCTCAAGTTGTATTTAAAACACTTTGAGATATAGGTTTGTTACTATTCAATTTGAATACAATGAAATATATGCAGCTTTGATATATTATTCAGAGAAGTGTGCATTTTATGTAAGATAAGTAATAATAGTACCAAATATATTCTTGATTGATTATTTTATTTTTATTAATTAGACAAGCCATGTACAATTATTGGGAGGAAACTAAAACAAAATTGTTTATTTTTTTTCAGAATGGTTACACAACAATAGCACTTTAAATATTGTAAGTACATTTCTTTAACTAGCTTTCATGGATCATTATTTATTTATTCAATTTCTATGGCATCCCTTTTCAGGCAATAACTCTGATGGCTTGCAATTAAAAAAGTATATATTACAGTTAAAAATATTTTTAAAATATTTTCAAACAAAAACAGTAAAGCAAATAAAAACACCAAAACATTCAAATTAACTATTCATAGGAGCAATATAGGAGCAAGTTAGAAGAAATAGGACCCTTGACACATTCGGTGTCCAAGGCTCAGAAACATAGCCAGGCTTTTAGTGCTGTCATGGAGGCTTTGAATTCGGAGAGGACTATTCCTTGGAAGAGGAGAGCAATGTGCATGTTTCCGGTTGAAGTCATTCTGATCTCTGAACAGAGAATGTTCCATAGAACAGGGAGCCACCATGGAAAAAAGGTATCTTCTGATTCCATTAATTGACATTCTTTTGCTGATGGGATCTGAAACATTCCTATTCTGCTCAATTTGGTTGGCCCAATCTGGTTGGACAGGTGAAAACTCTTGAAAAAAATGAGGTCCCGAGATAGCCTGGTCATGTAGGACTTTAAAGGAAACCACCAGCAGCTTGAATTGCACCCAGAAACACAGAGGTAACCAATGCAGTTCATGCTGGAGTGATGTTTATGTGTAATGGGTGTATGGTAATATTTAATATCCATGTACTGCATTCTGCACCAGTTAGAGTTTCCAAAAATTCTTCAAGAGGAAACCCATCTAGAATATGTTACAGTAGTCTAACCTGAAGGTTAGAAGGACATGAGTTATTGTGAGCAAGGCCTCATGGCCCAGATATAGGCATAACTGGCACGCCAGCCAGAGATGTGTAAAAACCCTCCTATCCCAGGATGTACCTGAGATTGCACACTGGATCTGTCTTGGACATTTCAATTCCATCCAGATCCAGAAATTGAAGAACTTTGTCTCCAGGGGTTCCAAATACCCACAGCTACTCTGTCTTGTTAGGGATGAGTTGGAGTTGTCTTGGGCTTTAGCTAAAACAATGCATTTCATTTCAATAACTATAAGCTACCCAGAGCTACCTTATGGTAACATGAGCAGCCAATAACTTTTATAAATAAATGCATAAAATTAATTGATGAATATGTATTCTTTATTCTCTTCCTCCTCTCTATATTAGGAAGTATAGCTACAGATGCCAAAAGCTATATCTATATTTCCTATTTTCTCATTGGTTTCTACTGTTGCATGACATTAGTAAGTCAGGCTTACTAATTAAGATTTTCTGTAGAAAAAAATAATATTTTTCTCATCTCAGAATATCTTGCCTTTCATAAGTAAGATCTTATCCTAGAAAGAAATATGTGTGCAGATCTGTTTCTAGAGAGAAGAAAGAATTAATTTCTTGCTCAGATATTACATACTGTACACGTTCAAACATAGGTACCATTTACTGTCACTTACCTGTCTGTTTAGAAATCATGTCTTTTGAACATGGAATACAATCATAACAACATACTGGTTTTCCTTCCTGCAATATCTTGCTTTGTCCAACATGGCAACTTTCAACACACAGTGAAGGCGGGGGTACCTAGTTTTATAAAATGTGTTGTAAATATTATTATACCATTCAGTTATGTTGATGTTGATGATGATGATGCTTGTTATTCCTAGTAATAATCCATGTTGAATTCCATCCAATATTTTATTGCATACGGAACTCAAAATCAATGTTCCTACTTGCATTGTACAGAACACCTCATACCTTGTTCTGTAATACTACAATTGAATATAGGATGAAAAAAAAAACCCTCAGCTCAAAGAGCACCAAGAAGCCCATCAGCTACAAATATTCTCCTTTATCCATTTTACCACTCTATAGTGATCAGAGAACACCAAACAGTTGGTGGTTAACAGCACAACAGAACCCATTCATCACTGATACTTAAACTATGTTATTTTTTTTTACCTGCTTTAATCTTGCATTCCACTGAATAACATTTTCAGATATTGTGAATTCTTGCCTTGGTGAAAGTTTGCCCACTTTCATTTTAGAATATGTTTGATTGGTGAAAGTGACCCAGTTGATGAGGTCCAAGCCAGCAAAGAATTCCCCAGAGACAAATGAGATTTCATGACCAGCACTATTGTTAAACTTGATACTTTTCAGGAAACTTTGAAGCTAGAATGGAAGAAAAATAAATGAATAGAATATACTATTCTAACATGATATAACTAGGCTTTATTTTCTGCTTACTATAATGTGGCAAATTAACACATGTCAGAATTAACTGTTGATTTCCATGGTTAGAATAAGAATATTCTACAATATTTAAGAATAGAATAAGTTTATCTTATTTTAGGAAGGTGTAATTTTATTCCATTTATGAATTGAATAAAGCCTTTGACTGCACCTGCTCATTTTGTGTGATGGTGGATGGTTACTGCTGAAAGAAAGAATGCATGGAGTGTTGGTGGCCTTACAATAACTTTGGTTTCTAAACTTCCATCTTCCTACCTGTTGACAAGCATATGTAAAAATAGTAATTGTCTGTTTCTTTCTCCATTGTGAATTGTATATTTGGGAAGTTGGAGTTCAACAGCATATGAAAGTCTCCCCCCGCTCCAAGTTTTATTAGATTTTTATTTTTAAATAAACATCAATATCACTACATAAACAGTGTGGGCCCTGGGTATAATTAATGCCATTCAAGTACCAGTCTTCCTGTATATACTTATTTCTACCTCTATTCAAACACACAAACACACACACACACGCACACACGCACATGCATGCACACACACATGCACATGCACACACACACACATACACACACACATATAGTTACTCCTCTTTTGGATCTTTATCTTTATCAACATTTGTATCTTCACCATTAAAAATGAATATTTCTCTCATCTCTATCCTCCTAAGCTGCCAAGTCTCCAGAGTATCCACCAAAACTTCAATCTCCCTTTTAAAAAGTATCTTCCAGGTTATCTGGTTCCCTTTTCAAATATCTTAAAGTGCTTTTCCCTTGGTTTATTTCATCAGTCATTATTGTCTCTATATATTGTCTCTTCTTCCTTTGTCTTCCTTCCTTCTTGCTTTGTTTTTCTGGTTTGTCTGTTCTGCCTTTTCTTCCATTCTTTTTGCTATCTCCTATTTCCTGGACTCTTTGATCTTCAGATTCATCATCAGGTGTAACATATTTTCTATTTTCCCATATATGCCTTACATTAGGTACATTATCTCTCTCTGATTCTTTTCCATAATATCCTAATGCTTTGGAATATCAATACCATTTCTCTTGAGATCTCACTTTTTCCTCGTGATGGATTATCTTGTCTTAATTTAATAAGTTCCATTCTTACTCAAGTCCAAAAGCAATATATTCCAGTGCAATGTTTCTCCTCAGAAAGTTCAATAATCATAGCTCTTTACATTTTAGGATTATTAATCAATTCCATTTAAATAGTCCAGGAAGTTTCTGCAAATCAAAAATCATTTTGCTGTTCTTAAAAGTCTTCCATAATAGTTTCCAGTGATCATAAAGTAACTAGTTATAAAACAGTCAATGTCACCACAGTCCTCCAGATGAATGTCATTTCTCTCATAATTTTTTTCCTAAAATTGTAGTGGTCTGGAATATTCCATTCACCAGTAGATGATGCCCTCAGCTTAGGTTTCAGCATTGTTTCAAATCTTAATGATTTAATTAATTCAACTTTAGATCAGTTTGGAATTAAACTGAAGCAAAGTCAGCTATTCAAATAGATTCAAGTTGATAGTCCAGCATTTTATAATGCCTTTCCAAAACAAAGCCTACTCAATTTAAGAGTCCAATTTTCTATGTTTTAAAAGCTTTAAAAGCTTCTTTTTCCTTAATTCCTCTTTCAGTTCTAGGATTTTTCTTGCTATAGCTGTTAGCCACATTAAAAATAGTTCTAGGAGTCTCTTTTTCTGGATTTTCTTCTTTCTTTTTTTCTTTAAAGTTAGGGTCTAAATAAAAAGGAATCTTCTCACCCAGCTCCAGTCACTTTTTATCTGCACCACTCCTGCACATTTCTTAGTTACCTCGGCTATCTCAGCTTTCTAGAGGGAGAGGGTAAAAACCCTGAGTCCAGCAGGAGAGTTGCTGCTCTCCATGAAATGCAGGGCACCTCTCTTTTCTTCACCACCCCTACAGGGTGACTTTAGCTCCTTTCAGAGCCCTCCAATAGGGACAACTCAGCTTGGGAGTGCAGAGCCCCAATCCTCATGTGTGAAAGCACCTTGACATCAGCTGGAAGTTGGGAACTTCCAGTTGTCTTCTTGTTGCATTGGAGCAAAATCTGTGATTGTGTACAGTTTCACTCTGTGCTACCTCATTGGAGGGTCCCAATCGGGACTGGAACCAGCCTAGAATGGTGATGAAGAAAGGGGGATCAGTTGGAGGGTTGGGGGGAGCCACATCTCCCCTTCTCGACAAGGAAAACCCCCTCCGAAGATGAGCTGCAGCAGTGGTCAAAAATGGCCACCATGAAGACAGACTGGGAAAATAAGACTGTGCTGGAGTGGAGAAGTCATGAGCAAAGTGAGGACCAGGTGCAATTTATGGACATTAAGGTACACTGGAATTAAGAAATAAAGAAATTGTTAAGAAAGATTATAAAAGCAGCGACCAGAGAGAGAGAGAGAGAAGAAAATTGGAAACAGGTGAAAGAGGCTTAGAACTTTGAAAAGAACTAAATTGAAGAAGGAAGTCAGAAGAAAGAAATTGACTATAAAAGACTTGGAAATTAAACTGGATAAATATATGATTTTGGCACTAAACAGGCATAACTAAATGCTGAAATTGAACATGTTAAAAAGAAAGAATAGCTAATAATTAGAATCATTAAATTATTGGAATTTAAAAGCCTAAAAAAGGAGAAAGTGAAAAGAAAGGGTGGAACTTAGACATAACAGGGAGTGCCACCTAATGATAAAGGAAAAATTTCAGTGACTCTTTGAAAAGTGCTTGGTCCTTTTGAAATTGGAACTTGATATAAAATAAGAGGAACTTTGTTATTATAATACAGAAAACCCAAAAAGTGAAAAAAAACCCAGAATATTATAAAGATAAAAAAGAAGTGTGGAGCAATTACCCTGGAATTGTTTGGTGACTGGAAAAAGTGAATGAGGAAGTAATAGAAGGAACTTGGAAATAAAGATTTATGGACATTGATTGTTCGAAATAAATATCAAAGACTCTGGCTGAAATAAATTACTGGACAATTGGATTGGGTTTAAACATTAAAGAATGGGAAAAACAAAAATTAAAAGAAGTGCATAAAAATGGCAGAAGTTTCTGTGGGAAAAATTGGAATTAAGAAACATAAAGGAAATGATATGTGAAATAATGGAAATATGCAGTATTGTATTACAAAAATTAGAAATGGCAATGCTGGAAAACAAAGAAGAACATCGAGAACCAGAAGGGGAAGAGTTGAATAAAGAGGAAGCCAGCCCTAGCAAATGAAGGGAACAACAAACATTAAAACAAGGGGAAAAAGAATGAAAATTAAAAATCGGAGGTTTGAGGGGATAACTAAAGAGGGAATTGTTTGGAAAGTTAAACAAAGGAAAAGGAAACAGCAGAAAAGGGAATTTGAGAAGAAAGCTCAAGAGAGGGACAGGGATAAAAACTGGAGTAAAAAAATGGAGGGAAAAAATAAAGGAAGAAAGGGGGAATAAGAGAAAAGACCAGAAAATAAGGAGATGTAGAAAGTGAATAAAAATTGAAAGAAATTATACAGTTAGGAGAATTAGAGATAATGGGTAGATAAAGAATAGAAAAGGGGACTCTGTTGTGATATATAAGAATATAGATTTAAAATTGAAAAGATTGGAATTGATATTTCTTTTTTTTAATTTTTTTAAAGGATTACTGTTAAATTATATATAAATAAAACTGGAATAAATATGAAAATGGGAAGTTAGGATAAGAATACTAATCATACTTAATAAAATGAAGAATAAAATTAAAATGAATAATGAAGATTGTAATAGAAAGATTTATATCAGTTTCTATAATTAATTGAATAGATTAATACATTTGAAATAATAAGTGACTTAGAATGTAATTGAGGGAAAGAATACCATGTGGAATCTGACTAGATAGATAGATAGATAGATAGATAGATAGATAGATAGATAGATAGATAGATAGATAGGTGATATGTGATACGTAGTAGCTAGTAGATTATTGTTATTAACCTAGATTGTGATAATTAAAAAGTGATTATATTATGTTAAATCTTTACTATGATTAAAGGGGAGTAAATTGAGGGATGTATATGACAAAGGGGTGGCATACTTGAATTGATAATTAAAGGGGGCAATTTTTGAATTATTAGAATTAAGATGAAATTTATTGAATAATGAAATAAAAGTAAGTGATAAAATTGCAAATGGGACAGATAAAAGTATAAAAGTATAATGAATATAGATATAAAGTAAGAATTTTAGATAATAGTATAAAATAAGTCATGAGAATACTTAAAGAAAAATGAAATAAGTTAAGATATGAATTGAAAATGGATAAAATAGGTGTGATTAATATAAGAATATTTGAGAAAATTTACAGGAAAATGGGAAAATTAATGATATGATATGAAATTGAATATGAAAAATGAATATGTAATTAAGGTCATCTTTGTATTGAAATCTAAATACCTGGAACCACATTGTTCATCAAAGGAGATGTTTTTAAAATATATATAAAAAAAAATATGACATCAGCTGGAAGTCCAGTAGCATACGAAAGTCTTTTAGTGCATTTCTTTTGATGATGACAAATGCGTTGTCCATGTTGCAGTACCAAAATTTAGGTGTGTAGTTTTGAAATGTACAATGTTGTATATCGTGCAGGACAATTTCTGCAATGACTATTGGGGATCCCATGGGAACTAACTTTTATTTTCTCATTCATTACCTTTTGAATGTGAAGAAGGTATATGTTGGCAGTATTCAATTATTCAAATAAGTTCATGATTTGTGTCCTAGTTAGGTTATTTTGATCTGTGTTGTACTATTCTTCTAATTTGTTATCTATTACTTCATAAGCTAGTTTGGGGGGATGAATGTAAATAGGGATATTACATCAAAACAGGCCATGATCTCATCAGAAGCTTAATCATGGCCTTTTTTGATGTAATATCCCTATTTATATTCATCCCCCCAAACATTTTAAGCCTTGTAATTTTATCAAATATTGTGTGGATATTGTGTGACTGTGCTGTTCAAGGGTGAGGTCAGGAAACTTTGTGCCAGACTTTTAGCCAGGTTGTAGACAGGGGTATCTCATAGCACTACAATAAGACTGAGGAGGACTCCTATTTTGTGTATCATGGGGAGTCAATAAAATCTTGCTAGGGCAGCATCTGTCACTCATTTCCAACATTTTTCTTCCGTTATACACTTGTTTCATTTGAATTGGCTGAGATAAGCAATATGTGCCTACTTAAAAAAGCTATCCACTGCCATAGCAGAACATCTAAGTATAATCTTTGAAAAAACCTTCAGAACCAGCTCCTTGCCAAAACTATGGTCACAAGCCACGGTCATCCCCATCTTCAAAAAGGGGGACCCCAGCCTAGTTGAAAATCACAGACCAATCTCTTTAAGCTGCATCACCTGTAAAGTCATGGAATCAATTATTAACCAATTCATCATCCTCCACTTAGAAACAAACAACCTACTCTCTAATAAACAATTTGGTTTCAGGAAAAAACTATCATGTAATCTGCAAATCTTACACTGCAAGAACATATGGACTACATAACTCGATCAGGGCAAAACAATAGACGCAATCTACTTAGACGTCTGTAAAGCCTTTGATTCAGTGGTACATGACAAACTATTCCTAAAACTAAAATCTTATGGTGTCTCTGGACACCTGCATAACTGGATAGAAGCATTGCTGTCAACAGACAACAAATGGTCAAAATTGGGAGCATCCTATCAAATTCTGTACCTGTCAACAGTGGGGTCCCCCAAGGCAGTGTTCTAGGACCAACTCCTTTCATATTCTACATAAATGACCTCTGTGATCATATCAAGAGCAACTGTGTGCTCTTCGCTGATGATATAAAGCTATTCAACACAACAAACTATACCTTCAAAAAGACCCTTGACTATGTATCAGAATGGTCAAACAAATGCAACTTCAAATCTCAATAAATAAATGCTCTGTCCTACATATTAGCAAAAAAAAAAAAAATCAGAAAATAAAATACAAGCTGAATAGTCAAAACCTTGTTGATGATCCAAACTCTGTCAAGGATCTTGGAGTACTCATTTTTAATGACCTAAGTGCTAGAGCCCACTGTAACTACATAGCCAAAAAGGCATTAAGAGTTGTTAACCTAATCCTACGTAGCTTTTTCTCTGGTAATATCACACTACTAACTAGAGCATACAAAACATTTGCTCGACCAATACTCAAATACAACTCATCAGTCTGGAACCCCTTACGTATCTGATATTAACACAGTTGAGAAAGTCCAGAAATATTTCACAAGAAGAGTTCTCCACTCCTCTACTCATTGCAGAATACCTTATGCCACCAGACTCAAAATTCTAGATGTAGAAAACCTAAAACTACGCCACCTTCTGTCCGATCTAAGTATAGTGTATAAAATCATACATTGCAATGTCCTACCTGTCAATGAATCCTTCAGCTTCAACCACAACAATACAAGATAACACAATAGATACAAACTCAAGGTTAATCACACCAAACCTGATTTCAGGAAATACGACTTCAGCAACAGAGTGGTCAATGTCTGGAATACTCTACCTGACTCTGTGGTTTCTTCCCCAAACCCCCAAAACTTTAACCTTAGTCTGTCTACTATTGACCTCACCCCTTTCCTAAGAGGTCTGTAGGGGGCATGCATAAGCGCACCAATGGGCCTACCATCCCTGTCCTATTGTTTCCTATTGTTTCTTTTTTTCTTTTTTATATGTATCCTTGTATTCATAACTATGTTTTTACTTACACCTATTAATTTGTAAGCAATTGACAAAAATAAATAAATAAATAATATCTCCTGGTAAACTAACAATGTCCTAATCTTGTTCCAGTTCTTTCAAGATGCATAGCTCTGTTGGGCTGAGCATTGTTTGTTTGTTTGTTTGTTTGTTTGTTTGTGTAAGACCAGCATTACCAATTCTTTTTGTCTGATGTCATGGGTTTTTTTTTTGTCTCTTCTATCTCTAATGTGTTGAGTATGAACTCTAATGCTACTATAAATTCTCTTAGTGGATATCTCATGCATTAAACCTCTCATCATGTTCAAGTACTCATAATTCCCTCAGCTTAATTGTTTGTTTCATAAATTATGGATCAAATTCACACAGGTTTTGGAGCATGGCTTTAACTTTTAAATTCTATCCTTGCTACACTTTATCACCTGTTTTTCTTTTACCAGGGTCCTAATAATATTTTCTAGGTGGTGACCAGTTGTTCTTCAAGTTGTGATAGACAATGACCCTTATGTATATTGATAGACTGTTTATACATTTGCTGAATGCTTTGCTACATGTTTGCCCATCTTCTATACTCACTATTGATTATTTCTGAGATTTTGTTTATGTATGGTAGTGTAATCCTTTTCACAGCTTGTGTAGTTCTTGCTATAAAGGGTTGACTATTCAAGTACTTTTTGATAAAGTTGAATGGTCATTCATTTTATTGGATGATGTACTGATTATCGGTTTTTTCCTTATTTTTCAGAGTTGCTGCAGTATATTTGTGCTTTTCTAAATGGCTTGCATAGCTTCTCTTCTGAGAGGTTGGGTAGTAGATCCTTTGGTTATTATGGATGGTTTTATGATACTTGTGTTTCTAATATGCCATTGCTATCTCTGCTAATGAGGATATCTAGAAATTTTAGTATGAAGTTGTTTTTTTCTTCTGTTGTGAATTATGTTCTTTTGAAGTTTTGTTGATAGTTATGTCAAAGGCTTTGTCTATATATCATATTCATAATTTAGATTGTATGTTTGGGAATGCTATAGATTTTAGGGATTGCATTATAGTCTGTGCTATGAATCCTGAGACTAGTGATCCCATGGATGTTCCTCTGATTTATTGGTATATTTGTTGAACAAAATCAAAGTATTGGTAAGACAATGGTTCATGAGGACCATAATTCTGAATATTTCAACTGCAGTATATTTGGTTAGGTTGGGAATATTTTGTAGTAGTGTTGCCATGAATTAATTTATAATTCAAAATGTTCTTCTATCATCAGGCCTTGTAGTGGGGCTTTTTAGTGGGTATAAAATATTTTCTCTCTTATATGTACATTTTTAATCAGTTCTTTAGAGATGTTGTAGGTTGGGATCCCTGGTAATTATACAATAGAATGGAGATGTATACCTGGCTTATGAATTTATACACAAAAATGACTATTCATAAGTTCAAAAACAACTGTACAGTTTCAACAGTATGACAATCTATATGCATGTGAATCTATGACACTTTTGCCCACCCTGTCTCTGAAATACTTGAGAAAACATACAGCTTTATTAGTATTTATGCCTGACTTTTTTCTCTCCCTCTCAAATGCAAATAACAAATTGTAATAATTTTCTTCAGTTCATAGAAATAAACAAATGAATACTCACATATATACACATTGCATTATTTACCTGCCATGGTTGAATACTCATATGCTTGCCTTGAAATTTTCTATAAAAGGTACTTTGTTGCAATAGGTATGCTGTATGTAAAGCATGCGCTACAGCAGGCTTGTCCAACCCACGGCCCAGTGCCCACCCCAACCTTCGTGCCAGAGCCAGCGAGGAGGAGGAGGAGAGGCAGGCGCGAGGTGGGGCGAGGTGAGCGCCACGCCAAGCAGCAACAGAAAAGGTGGGCGCCGTCAGAGCACCACCTCCTGCTGTTGCCGCTGCTGCCCCCGCTGCCGCTGCTGCTTCTGCCCCCGCTGCCACTGCTGCTTCTGCCACTGCCCCTGCCGCCGCTGCTGCTTCTGCCCTGCCGCCGCTGCCCCTGCTGCCGCTGCTGCTTCTGCCCCCGCCACCACTGCTTCTGCCCCTGCTGCCACTGCCCCGCCGTCACTGCTGCTTCTGCCCCCGCCACCGCTGCTGCTTCTTCCCCACAGCCGCTGCCCCACTGCTGCTTCTGCCCCCGCCGCCACTGCTGCTTTTGCCCCGCTGCCGCTGCTGCTTCTGCCCCCGTCACCACTGCCCCCACTGCCGCTGCTGCTTCTACCCTGCCACTGCCACTGCTTCTGCCCCCGCTTCCGCTGCCGCTTCTGCCCCCGCCACCACTGCCCCTGCCGCCGCCGCTGCTTCTGCCCCCCGCCGCCCTCGCCGCTGCCGCTTCTGCCTCCGCTGTCGCCGCTGCTGCTTCTGCCTTCCAGTCCTGCCTCATCCAGCCGGACCATTTGCAGGAGGAGAGGTAGGCGTGAGGCGGGCGAGCTTTCTCCCCCCCTCCCCACAAAATTTGGCCAGAAAATAAACCGTGATAAACCGTGATTAAAAAAACGTGATAAAAAATAAATAATTTTTAATAATTAATAATAAATAATAAAAACATCTCACTAACTTCATTTCCAAATAAATTTAATATGTTAACTATGTTTTCTATGGTTTTTTTTGGATGATCAGGTATTGTTACTGTTATTTTATTTTATGTGCGGCCCAAACCAAATTTTCATCTTCTAATGTGGCCCAGGGAAGGTGAAAGGTTGGACACCCCTGGCTTAGACGGTGCTTATATATCAAACATTATTCTAATACTTATTTCATGTTTCTGGTTATTACTCATACTTTAACCTCTTTATACTGTGCCTTCCTTATTTATTAACTCTCTGGTTTTTATTGTTTACCCATTTTTATCAGTTTTCCCAAACTGTATAATACAGTACTTTGAGTCTTCCTTTTCTTTTAATTTTAGAGTAAGTTTGTCCATTTCAGTGCAATTGTGGACGTTTTGGATTATTAAGCTCTCTGTTGGCATAAGATCTCCTTTCGAGCACTGTGCGAGTGCTAGCTTTGCTGCAGTAATTATATGCAAAATTAAATATTTTATCTCTTTTGCGTAATCACCTTTTATTATCCCCAATAGGAAGATTTTTGCTTTAAATTCTAATTAAAAGTTTGTAATTTCTTTATCCATGTTCATATTTTTATCCAATATTTCTTATTTTCGGAGAAAACCACCATAGGTGGAAGAAGGTGGTTTTGTTTGTTTGCATTTCCAGCAAAGTGGGCTTAAGTTGGGGTACATATTGGCTAATCTTAAAGGAGCAAGATAGCACCGATAACACATTTTATATTGATTCTCTTTATATATCATTAATTTTGTTATTTTGTTAAAAAAAATTCCATTTTTTCCCCAGTCCTCCAAATTAATGTTATGTCCTACATTTCTTGCCCATGCTATAATTGGGTCCTTCACCAATTTCTTTTCCATTTCAAAGTCTAATAGGTAATTATACATTTTTGAAATTACTTTCTCATCTGTGCCCTCTAGGAGTTTATCTAATTGACTTGGCTTTATCTCTACTCCATATGCCTTCACATCTTTTTTATACCTTGTTTTTAGCTGGAGGTAAGGCCACCAATCTATGTTCAGCCCTTGGTCCCTAAGTTCTTTGTTTTTAATAAGGAAACTTCAATCCAAAAAGAGATCACTCTGGTGGAAAAACAAAGCTGGTCACGTTGCCAATTTCAAAAGCCGATACAAAAATTTATACCACCAAATAAAGACCAAATGCACCAATTATCACACTAAACAAGAGGAAAATCTTCTAAGCACCAATTCCACCAGTGCTTTTTACAATTTTGTAAACAACAAACTAAAAGATTCAAGGTCCATCCCACCCCTGATAGGACCTAATGGTAAAGACTGCAACGAAGACACCATTAAAGCCAACATCTTTAACACATTTTTTGGCTCAGTATTTGTAAACAGCAATGGATCATGCCCAGTATTTCCTAGCCGAACCACAGATAACTACAATGATCTAATACATATCGATTTTACAGAAGACAATGTTGAAAAAGCACTACGCAATCTAAAACCATCTCTATCTATTGGACCGGATGGAATATGTGCCTATTTCTTAAAAAAGTTATCCACTGCCATAGCCAAACCTCTAAGCATAATCTTTGAAAAATCTTTCAGGACCAGTTCCTTGCCTAACCTATGGTCACAAGCCACAGTCATCCCCATCTTCAAAAAGGGAGACCCTTGCCTAGTTGAAAATTACAGACCAATCTCTTTAAGCTGCATCACCTGTAAAGTCATGGAATCAATTATTAACCAATCCATCATCCTCCACTTAGAGACAAACAACCTACTCTCCAATAAACAATTTGGTTTCAGAAAAAAAACTATCCTGTAATCTGCAACTCTTACACTGCAAAAACATATGGACTACACAACTTGATCAGGGCAAAACAATAGATGCAATCTACATAGACTTCTGTAAAGCCTTTGATTCAGTGGTACATGACAAACTACTCCTAAAAATAAAATCCTATGGTATCTCTGGACAACTGCATAACTGGATAGAAGCATTCCTGTCAAACAGACAACAAATGGTCAAAATTGGGAGCTTCCTATCAAATTCTTTACCTGTCAATAGTGGTGTCCCCCAAGGCAGTGTTCTAGGACCAACTCTCTTCATACTCTACATAAATGACCTCTGTGATCATATTAAGAGCAACTGCGTTCTTTTCGCTGATGATGTAAAGCTGTTCAATACCACAGACAATACTGCTACCCTTCAAAAAGATCTTGACTGTGTATCAGAATGGTCAAACAAATGGCAACTTCAAATCTCAACAAATAAATGCTCTGTCTTACATATTGGCAAAAAAAATCCGAAAATAAAATACAAGCTGAATAGTCAAGATCTTGTTGATGATCCAAGCTCTGTAAAGGATCTTGAAATACTCACCTCTAATGATCTAAGTGCTAGAGCCCACTGTAACTACATAGTCAAAAAGGCATTAAGAGTTGTTAACCTAATCTTACGTAGCTTTTTCTTTGGTAATATCACACTACTAACTAGAGCATACAAAACATTTGCTAGACCAATACTCGAATACAGTTCATCAGTCTGGAACCCACATTACGTATTTGATATTAGCACAATTGAGAAAGTCCAGAAATATTTCACAAGAAGAGTTCTCCACTCCTCTACTCATTGTAGAATACCTTATGCCACCAGACTTGAAATTCTAGAACTAGAAAACCTTGAATTACGCCGTCTTCAGTCTGATTTAAGCATGGTATATAAAATCATACATTGCAATGTCCTACCTGTCAATGAATACTTCAGCTTCAACCATAACAACACAAGAGCACACAACAGATACAAACTCAAGGTTAACCTCACCAAGCTTGATTGCAGGAAATACGACTTCAGCAACAGAGTGGTCAATGTCTGGAATACTCTACCCGACTCTGTAGTTTCTTCCCCAAACCCCAAAAACTTTAACCTTAGACTGTCTACTATTGACCTCACCCCTTTCCTAAGAGGTCTGTAGGGGGCGTGCATAAGCGCATCAACGTGCCTACCGTCCCTGCCCTATTGTTTCTTTTATTTTTCTTTTATTTTTCTTATATGTACCCATTTCATGTATTCATAACTATGTATACACTTATACTTATTATCTTGTAAACAATTGACAAATAAAATAAAATAAAAAATAAAATAATATTCCTTGGGAATCTAAAACCTCATAATATTTAGCTATTTTTCCAATTTCTAGCATATTGGGGTGGATCAATACCTCCATGACAGATACTCATCCTGGAATTTTTATATAAAAATAGTTTTTTAAAAATATCTTGCCATATTCACATTAATGAGTCTCAAATTACATATCCGTGGAAATAAGCCTGAGTCTTATTTCCTGGGTTCCACATGAAGGCATGTAAATTGTGCCCTTCTAGAGTTAAGTTAACACTCTTTCTAAAGGCCATGGGTCTTGGCCAATGGGTCTGGGGAATCTAGAGTGGGATATAACCCATCAAATGGCTTATCTAATTCATTGTTTTTCATTGTTATTGCTTGTATATTGGCTTTTTAGTTTTATAAGCTGTCCAAAATCATTGAGGGTGATTGGATGGCAATATAAATTTTCTTAAATAAAAATAAATAAATAAGTTTAAATTTATTATAATAGTTTTAATGCAAAAAATAATTCAAGAGAAAACTTACTTCAAAATGCGATATATCCTGTTTGGAATTTCAGTAAAATTCTGGAAATAAACTACAGGATAGACTAGGGAAAAGATACCCACAATTATCATTTTTCCTGGTCTATACGAGTTGTCCTTGATACTTGTAGAAAGACTACATTTTTTTCTTTCTTCTTCACTTGTAGGATGAGGGAGAAGATGTAGCAGTAGCAAACACTGGGAGTTACCATGCTTAAACATACCACAGTTACAGAACCTCATATTTAGTCACATAAAATGCTGTAATCTTCTTCACAGACCTCTGAATTAATCTGAAAGCTCTATTGTACATAACTCTCAATGTCAATTAATAGCTTCAGCACAAGGAGGAACAGAATCTATCTCTTAATATTTTTAGGAAGAATTGTTTTTCTCTTGGAAATAAATAAATACCAGTGATTTAATTAATTATAGAGTAGATAAACACCTCTCAGATGGCAAAAATGTTATATATGGGTTCTTAGGGGAAAATGAAAAAACAACAACCTTACATCTGAAATTCATTACCCATAACCTTCTCAGTGGAATACTCCCTGAAAAGCTGATTCAAATAAATGATTTTCAAACAAGTTTTTTTTAATTAACTCACCATTATTTTTCCTTTTTTAATAAATAACTCAAAGTGCAAACTCAGATAATACTCCTTCCTCTTCTATTTTCTCCTCCACAAACAGTGGATTTGGGCTGAGAGAGTGTGACTCGTGGGTCATCTGCATTTTGTTTAAAATAATAAAGCACATAGTTGCTATGACTGTTCAGAGTTTACTCAAAGTTCAGAGTTCACTCAGTGTCAGAATGATAATGACATGTAAAACATGCATACTAAAATATAGTCTCTGACATACAATTGCCTGGACTTTGCCTTTTAATTTCAAAGCCCGCTCCCCGCTACCACTTGTAAGTCAGATGGAGCTGCTGCTCAGGAGCTGCCAAGGCAAAGAAACCATCTTCCAGCTGGGCAAGCAGCTGTTTCTGGAGGCATAGCCAAGGGCTGGAAGATACCTATAGGCACTGGAAGGCGAATGCTCCCACCACAGACTTTTCCACAGATTTTCTGCAAAGGACTTTTTGCGGACTCATTGTGTGCCGAGACCTTGGCCTAAATAAACCCTTTTGTTTAGTTTTAGAGAAAGTAATCTTCATATCTCAAAGGTCTGGTGCTTGGACCTTTGAAATTTCATTGATTAATTAATTGAAACCCTACGCATTTAAAATACAACAAAAAATATGAAGCGTCCAAAACTTTTATTCCAATTCCAGAGAAGACTCAGGTATACATTTCACATTAATTCAGAATCTTCTTTTCTCTCTTTAACCCACAATGGTACCTTAAGTAAGCAATAGGTTATGCAGCATCTGTATATCCCAAAGGTGCTTTTTCAAGAGGCAACTGGACTTTCTATTTTTTCTTTGAAGATGTTTCGCTTCTCATTCAAGAAGCTTCTTCAGCTCTCTGTATACTTATCCAGAGCACCAGTCTTCAATTCCTCAAACAGACACACATTATTTTCCTGAGGGAAAAGCAATAGCTGCTACAGATTTCTATGATTAAGCAGTTGGAAAATGAGCACCCATCAATAATCAGTTACTTATGAGCATCATTTTGTGTTCAGAGATGAACTGCTACATAGATTAACTAAGTCACAAAGTGGGTAAAATGAAATCAACAAGAAAAGCATATAGTTCAAATTTAGTTCACATGTCATTAAATAATTACATTTAATTTTTAATGTTTTCCTTGCTATATAAATTTAGAAATATTCTTTTGCCATTATTTAAATATTCAATACCAATGGAATCTAGAATAAAAATGAAATCTTTGACAAAATATTCACCTCAATTATAGAAATTTTATACAATAAAGATAATTGCAATTTATACCACCTTAGTAAGTCTTTTAAAAAATCATTCTAAAAAGCTAGAAAGTTATTTTGAAAGAGCTTAGTTTGCATTTCTCAATGTCATCATGATACTTTTTTCCAAAATTCAATTTTCTTCAACATTGACTTTTTTGTCAAGATTTTATAATGTTCAGTAGTCATTTTAATATTGTGGTGATCAAAACTGAATGCAATATTCCATTCTAAAGTCATATTAACACTTTACGTGACCTTTATTTTATCCCTCTATTAATGCAGGCTAGGAGTATATTGGGTTTTTTGGCAAATGCAGTATACTTGTTGAGGTAATTCCCCATTAGGAGAATGAGTGCACACTAGGAGACATAATGAGAGTGATGTTGAATAACACACGACCAGTACACAGATACACTGAATAGTAAAATGTAGATTTTTACTTCCAGTAAATGGTTAAGCAAAGTCCAACAAACAGTCCAAGTCATACACGGTTAATGCAGTCAGTTTTCAGTCCAGGGATAATCCAAATAACAAAGCCCACTATCATAAACAGTTCAGTAAATAGACTCACAGCAATCCAAGAAGAATGACGATCAGCAACAGTCAATGGGGGAAAATGCAGGAACCAAAAACAGCGAACATCAGAACATCAACCAACTAGCAACTAACAACAGAACAACCCAGGTTGCTGGCTCCATCTTATGGCCATTTGAGGAACCACACCCAATTATAATTTTAGCATTCCCTTAAAGAGATAGTATTAAATGTCTATCCTGGTTTAGATATTTCTAATCCAGCTGTTAGGTGACTATCAATTCCTAACATTCTCCCCTTTGGGTAGGACAATATATAACACCTTACAGTTTAAGTCCATAATCTTCACAGCAAGCCTTATGCTTTACAGAGCTTTGAGCGTTTGTAAATGATCTGCAATGTTATTCTCTGACATGCCATACGCCAGTTTAATCATTTTACTTTGCACAAATTTTCTCACATTTAATATCTTAAATCTGTGTGTTTTGATCTTGTCTTTACAGCAAGATTGGAAGCCATCTGTATTGCTGATTGGTTGTCTTCATAAAAAACAATAGAACCTGTTACATCAATTCCCATATCAATCAATAATTGCTTATAATAAATTAAATCTGTACATAATAAAGACAAACATGAGAATTCATCCTCCATTGTTGATAAACTTAGATGTTTCTGTTGAATAGACCTCCATCCAATCAACACCTTTCCTAATAATACTACAGTACCTGACATTGATTTACGTGTATTTACATCTGTAGCAAAACTTGCATCAGCATATGCAGTTAAACTTAGTTCATCCTTAGGCTCCAAATATAATGCATAATGCATCTTTTATTTAAGATATCTTAACACACACTTAGCAGCTTGCCTGTGCCTTTCAGTTGACTCAGCATTAAACCTCACTAATTGGTTAATACTATACGCTATATCTGGCCTTGACCAATTACTGAGATAAGATAAGTTACCAATCAATGACTGATAAATGTTCTTTTCAAAAACAGGACTTTGAACATCACTGGGGCTAAACTCCTGGCTCATTGGTGTTTCAGCTGGGTTTACAAAGTTCCATTTTAAAATTATTTAGTAATTGGTTAGTTTTATCTGCCTGTGAGATTTGGTATCCTCCCCTATTTTATGTATTTTTAAACCAAGATATTGTTTCTCCTAACTGTTTTATTTGAAATTTCTTTTCTAACAGTGAAATAATCTCAGTAGCTTCTTGCTCAGTTTTGGTGATTAATGCTATGTCATCAGTGAACAATAGCAACAATGAAATTACACCATCACTTTCCCTTTTGAACAAACATGGATCAGCCATGCCAGCTACAAAACCTATCTTAGTCAATTCCTTAACTATATACTGGTTCCACTCATATCCTGATTGCTTTAAGCCATAAAGACTCTTTTTCAATCTCCAGCAATCAGTTTTATTATCATTTTTGATACCTAAAGGTTTCTTTAAATATATAGTGTGTTGCAACAGTGCATGCAGATATGCTGTCTCTACATCTAAATGATTTATAATGTATTTCTCTTTAGCTGCCCACACTAATGCTGCTCATAATGTAGTAGCCTTCAAACTAGGCACAAACACCTCATTGTAGTCGTTTGCTGTCTGACTGAACCCTTGTGCAACTAACCTGGTTTTATGGGTAACAGTCCCATCCACATCTGTCTTAAGTTTATAAATCCATTTATACCCTATGGCATGTTTACCTGGTGATAACCTGACATTTTCGTATACCTCCAACCTTTCTAAGGATTTTAGTTCCTTATCCATTGCTTCCTGCCAAGCAGCCTGATCCTTAGCAGGATACAGTTTGAGTTCATTATAGTTACCAGGAACTATATTCACTTGGCATACAATACTAGCCTGATATCTATCAGGTGGTTGTGTTCCTCGGGCTGAACGTCTAGGTAATACAGGGCCTACTGGTGGACTCTCCTATTCCGCCTGCTCCTGTTCTTCTACCTCCTCCTATTCCTGTTCTTCCTCTATTGATGGTTTAACTATTTTATCATTAGGGACTACTTGGTTGTCAATAATAACATCATTGTTGAATTCTTGTTCCAGTTTATGCTACCCAACGTGCTCTAGAAATTTAGCACTAGCGCTGCAGTAAATATTAGCTGTGCCTTGATCCCAAAATATATACGTTCTATGGTTGGCTTTGTAACCTACGAAAAATAATTTCCTAGCTCTATGTTGCCCTTTCAGTCTTACTTGTGCAGGAATATGCACCCATGCTAGAGCTCCAAATGTGTGTAGATAACTTAAATTTGGTTTTCTGCCATGCCAACAAGTGAATTGCAAGTCACCAGTTGTTGTATTTACCACATTGTTTAACACATGGTTACTACACATTATGGCCTCACCCCACAATGTTTCAGGCAAACCTGAATCAGATAACACAATGCGAGCCATGACTTGTAACATTTAGCCTCTTCATTCTATAAATGAGTCATGTTGTGGTCTGTAAGGTGCAGAATGTTTATGCTCAACACCAGCCAATTTTAACATCATTTGGAATCTATTATTAATAAACTCAGTCCCATTATCAGTAACTAAAGTCATTACTCTATGTTTCATTTTTCTCCCTGCAAACCTTAGCCAATTAAAGACATTTTGGAATGTTTCTGTTTTATTTTTCATTAAATAGCAGAAATCATACCGTGAGTAATGGTCCATTATACTCAAAACATAGCAGGCACCTCCCAAACTGGGTTTCTTAGGACCAATTATGTCAGCAAACACAACCTTTAGGGGTTCTTTAGTCTTAAACCCATTCAGTCTGTTTGCAAGTGTAACCTTTTTCCTGGTTACAGGCATTACAGTTTAAATACTTGCTACAGGGCTTTAATTTTACTCCCTCTGACAATTCAACAATTTGTTTGAGCATTTTGAAATTAATGTGCACCAGACATCTATGTAGTAAATGTATACATTTGTCATGTGGCTTAACATTGTTATAAACTGAGTTAGCCATCTGCAACTGGTCATTATGTATCACATATAAATCATTCTCTAAAGTAGCAGTAACACTTTTACCCTCTTTCTCTATTATACAGTTATCTTCCCTAAAGGTTACTACATAACCAATATTAACTAAAGCCCTTACTGATAACAAATTAAATTTCAGTTTAGGTACATATAACATAGAGAAATGCTCATTTACACATGAACAATATGTAAATATAGCTGCAGCACTGTAGTTATTGCTTTGCTTTCACGAGAATCCTGACCTGATACTGCAAACTGCTGAATAATTTAATGGACTTTGTGAATAATCCTTGAGAATAGTTGTTAATGGAGTTACATGTTATTTAATTGAAAATTTCAACTGTTTCTATTTTTGTAGTTAATAAAACTCCAAATTTGACTGTTGTTTTATCCCATTTTTAACTTTCTTACACCAAGCTGCAGGCAAGCTTTTTGCTTTAAATCCTCCTTGTTCTCAGATCTTGAGCCAAATTCCTGAAAGAAAAGGAAACAAAGCTCTCACAGTAACCAAGAAATGAGTCTTTATTCATCCATATACTACTCCAGATTCAGGTAACACCAAGCATCAAGATGATATTAAAGTCAGCTCTGGTGCACCTTGCAGCCAGAGCTGTATTTCTACACCAGCTAATAACGTAATGAGTTTATCCACCATCCAGTGAATGCTACTGCTTAATTTCTGGTCACAATGTAACCCCCAGATACCATGCATTTGTCCGTTAATTATCCACCCTCTTTTACCATACCTTCACCACATTATACTCTCCATATCCCACCATTATCCGTGTGCCTGCCTAGTGAATATCCACCCCTGAAGTCATTATTTTAATGGTCAGTATGTCCATCGCTCTGCTGATAGCTGCCCACAACTTGTGATAGTTCAGCATCTGACATCATTAGGTCTCATCATCAATCTTCATCGGCAATGCAAACCCCATGTCAGTTGGCTGGCAGGTACTTCCTAATGCGGTAGCACATGTGGATGCTGTGGAACGCTCAGTGTCATGGCTCCAGCACGACATGGGGACATGATGGGTGGCCCCCTCTACCAGGAATCCTCCTACAATATAGGAAGAATATTATTATTAGTGACATCTCTTATAGTTAACCTAATTACAATGTGGGCCCAAGTTTTTCAGGGTATTTATCATGGAAACAACACACTAAATGGTCTGCACATACATCCAATGCCTTCACCCAGGATGCCTCTGACAGTGGATATCCTTTCCAGTGTACTAAATATTGGATATTATTCCTTCTTTTGCAGGAGTCGAGAATTCTATCTATTTCAATCTGATCCATATTTGGTTGGTGATTTTTTTCTACTTTAAGCACTTTGTTTTGGAAGTCAATGGGTTTCAATAAACTAATATGAAACACTGGAGTATACAACCCAACAATGATGGTAACTTTAACACAACTGTGACAAGGTTAATGATTCTTTTTATTGAGATTTCCTACTGTTTAATTTCAATTTAATATATTTTGTTGATATACTCTATCCAACCTGAAAAGGTTTATGATCCTGCCGCTTCTTGTCTGCATATGTTTTATAATCCATCGCTGTTTTATCCAGAGCTTTTCTAGCATTAACCAACTAGCCTGTACCTGTTGTGCCCAATGTGGGACACTGATTGGGTCATTGGGGTGGCATGTAAAATCCGGTAATGGATTAAATTCTAAGCCATTCACTACATAGAATGGAATGTATCCTGTACTACTGTATACTGCATTATTTTATGCAACTTCTGCAAATGGTAATAACTCCATCCATTCTTGTTGTTAATAGGACACATATGATCTTAAGTATCTCTCCATCAAAGCATTCACTTTTTCTGCTGCACCATTCATGCTTGGATGATAGGCTGAACTTAATCCCTGGGATGACCCTAACAAGCGGAGGAATGCCCTCCAGAATTGTGCAGTGAATTGTACTTCTCCATCAGAAATTACATGTCGAGGGGTCCCATGTAAAAATGTTTTATAAACATATTGGCTAGAGTTTTAGCTGATGACAAACCCTTACAAGGTACAAAATGTGCCTGTTTTGAGAATAAGTCGATGATAGTCCATATAACTGTATAACCATTACTGTTTGGTAACTCCACAATGAAATCCATGGCAATATCCTGCCAGGGATGTTGTGGTTTGGACACTGCTTGTAACAATCCTAATGGCTTACCCAGCCTTGGTTTTGAAACCATGCAGACATGACATTTTTTTACATACTGTTCTATGCCAGATCTCATTTTTGGCCAACAGAATTGACGTCGAGCTAAATGCAAGGTTTTTAGAAACCCAAAACGTCAGGCTGTTTGTCATTATGACATTTTTCCAAAATATAATTTTCTACATTTCTATGGTATGTAAATCTTGTTTCCTTTCCATGCCAAATTATCTCTATAGGAAACCAAGTCAGCATTACTACTAATCCATTTATCTGTGCAAGTGGTGTCTCATAACATATCCTGCTTCACATCCTTTAACCATATGGCTTGTCCCATATTTCTGGGTATGGTATCTGAAATCAGAGGCTGAACAGTCACATCTCGGATCTTGTTGTATTGAGGTTAGCGAGACAGGGCATCCACCATGAAATTTCGCCACCACCACCCCGGTATGTGGCACAGATGAAAATTAAATAGCTTGAAATACATAGCCCATCTAACCTGTTTGGGAGATAAAAGTGGGGCTTTTTTAAAGCCTCCAAATTCTTGTGATCTGTCCAGACTTGGAAAACTTCTTTGGTGCCTTCCAACAGATGTCTCCATGTATGTAATGCCCATTTCACCACAAATGGTTCCTTTTCCCAGGTTGCCCATCCTCTTTCTGTTGGGGTGAATTTACGGGAAGTATAAGCACAAGGTTGCAACATTCCTTGTTCATTTATTTATAAAAGGACAGTGCCCACAGCCAAATTGCTGGCATCTGCCTGAACAACATATTGTTTCATAGGATCAGGATGTTTGAGAATCAGTGCTTGGGAAAATAATGTCTTCAGATTGTCAAATGCTTGTTGACACTTTGTAGACCACTCAATTTTTTGACCGGGTGTTGACTTTGTTTTCTGATTCTTTGTTTTTATCAGTTCTGTTAATGGCAATGCAATGCTAGTGAATTGTGACACAAATTTCCTATAAAAATTTGCAAAGCCAAGGAAACTCTGCAATTGTTTACGCATTTGTGAGATTTCCCATCCCAAGACAGCAGTCACTTTGTTGGGATTCATTTCCAACCCACCACTGGAAATCTTATACCCAAGATAGTCCAATTTATTACAGTGAAATTCACATTTCAACAATTTTACATATAATTTGGCATCTAACAACTTTTTAAAAACACTTCGTACTAACTGTATATGTTCTTCTGGAGTCTGCGTGTAAATTAGGATATTGTCTAAATACACTAGTACTCTTCAATATAAATGTTCATGCAGCACCTCATTGATTGGCTGCATGAATATTGTGGGGGCACCCTGCAACCCAAAAGGCATTAACTTGAAATGGAAACTACCCAGGGGGTAATTAAAGGTAGTTTGCCAGTCATCTCCTTGTTTAATAGGTACCCTGTAATATGCTTTATGCAGGACTTACTTCGTGAAGATTTTTCCGGTGGCCAATGTGGCCAATAATTCGCTAATTAATGTCAGAGGATATACATTTTCCACACATACAGCGTTAAGCCCTCTAAAATCCACACAGAGACACAAAGTTCCATCTTTCTTTTCCCTAAGTAACACCGGGGCAGCGATCTGTGACCTTCCAGGTTGTATGAAACCATTGGCCTAGGTTTTTATCTAAATAATTCCTCATCTCCTCCATCTCCTTGGGAGTGATTGCATACATACGGGTCTTAGGTAGTTTCACTCCTGGGATTAATTCTATAGCACAGTCAGTTTTGCGGTGTGGGGGTAAGATCTTGCACTCCTCTTCACTGAACACCTTTGCTAGATCCTGATACTCAGTTGGGTAGGGGAGGTTTTGATGTTCAACTAGGGTAGTTACTAACTCCTTCTGTGTATTCCGTGTGGATTTGCCTGGACCCGAATGAGGGGGTTCTGGTCCTACTAAAAGTCCCAAATGACAGCATATAGTGGGCTCCCACTTATCCAACCATACAAGTCAGTGCCTCGCACATATGTGGGACAACAATAAATCGTAGATGTTCCCAATGAGCTCCAATTTCTAGTTTAATAGGAGTAGCCATCGCCATTGCTGGGGACCTGCCAAGCAGGTTGAAAATTCATTGGTGTAGGCAACTGTTCTCCCTGTAATTTCAATTCATCCACCACTCATTGGCTAATAAGACACCCGGTACAGCCCGTGTCTATCAGTGCCCCATATCTACCCCTCAGTCCCATGTTCACTTGGGAAACCACTGGAATCACAAAGGGGAGTACTGGAGCACTCACCATAGTATCATCATGGCTTTCCTCACCACTATCATCCAAATCTGAAACAACCCTGGGTTGACTCCATTCATCCAATTGTTGCTTTCTTGATAGTGATGCTTCCCCCTTCATTTTCTGAGTCAGTCCTTGTGATCTTTCGGCACCAATTCCCTGTTTCCTAAAGCCAAATTTTGTCACTGCTCCAACAGGTGCCTTTGCTGTTTGTTTCATACACTCATTGGCAAGTTTGGCGCATTCCAATGCCCTATGCCCTATTAGGTTACATCTGAAACACCTAATAGCCATTCGACCCCTACCACCCAGTTGACCATCTCCTTGCCTGCTCCGTCCTCCCATAACACCAAGATCTGTTTTAGGTACTTTTCGGAATGGTTCAGGCTTAGTTCTGAACTCCTTCAATCCGAAATCCAATTGGACCACAGTTCTGTACCATTCTGTCAATCGTTGAGAGATTCCTCTATATAGACAAACCTGTCTTAAACTACGATCTAATCCAGGATGGAATTCTCGGACCAGCAAATGCTCAGGCCAGGATCTTAACTTCCCAGGTAAACATTGGAATTCTTATACATATTCAACTGAACTTCCAGTCTCTGATCTTGCCTCAAGGCCATGATAGCTTCCTCAGTTTGGTGGATGTGAGACCTATCCTCAAAATGATTGCAGAGTGAGTCCAAAAAAAGACTTACATATACCAACTCTCTGGCGTTTTCACTGTGTAGTTCCGCAACCCAGTCCACTGCATCCCCAGCTAACACCACAAGTGATAGCTATGACTATGGATCATTGTGATGGATAGCAAGAGGCATATAATTCTAAGTGATTGACCATTTGGCTTAGGAACGGTCTGGGTTACCATCAAATGTAGTTTCCAATGGTGGTGGTCCCCACACCATGTGTTGTGGCCACTGGCCAGACATTTCCTGATGACCCCAGGAACCCTCATGCTGTATACGGTGAAGTGTTGCATCCCCTTGAGCAAAGTTTGATGACATATGCTTGGTACCTCCCGTCTTGGGTTCTGATGGCCCAGCTACATCAGCTAATGATGCATCAAACCCAGGTGTAAATTCACTTCCAGTCCTTTTACTATTACATTCTCTTCCTTCTCTAGGGATAGAACTGAAATAGGAAGTATCATCAGTACGAGCCCCTGACCCCTCCCATCTTCTCTTTGGGCTGGGCTCCTGTATACTTAGATCTCCATACTTCATTCGCAATAGTTCTATAGTACTGGCTCCCAAGCTGGAGGTGGAGGTACTCCAGGCATCTTCTTCAACAATCCTCCTTTCCCTCAACTTCTCAAAATACTTCCAGCATTGAGAGGTGCAAAGGCAGGGGCTTTTCCATGAAAACCTTATGCCCCACACTCCTCCTGGAGCTCCAAATCATTCCTCCTTTCGTCCCTCATCTTGGGCCGAACAGTCTTCCATGCCTCCCCCTCCACATCTCTGCATAGTTTAGCTCTAGTAACCCTCTGTACATCCTTAGAAATATCCATAGTATCACCAGCAGATGGCGGTTCTTGCTCATAAACCCATCTGTAGAATCATGCACTCCACCGTCCCCTAGAGAAATGTCTTCCTCATTCACCTCCGATGCGAACAGCAAAGCTGAATACACATCTGTACCTTCTGCCATCACTTCTCAATGCAGTAACACCAAACAGCAAATGGAGGGGAGGAGGGATGACAGGAGCATAAAAGAATTTGAGAGAAAGCTGACTTTCTTCTCAGATGTTCAGACGAATTCCCAAAAGAAAGGGAAACAAAGCTCTCACAGTAACCAAGAAATGAGTCTTTATTTATCCATATACTGCTCCAGATTTGGGTAACACCAAGCATCAAGATGATATCAAAGTCAGCTCTGGCGCACCTCACAGCCAGAGCTGTATTTATACACCAGCTAATAATGTAATGAGTTTATCCACCATCCGGTCGACGCTACCACTTAATTTCCAGTCACTATGTAACCCCCAGATACCATGCATTTGTTCATTAATTATCCACCCTCCTTTACCATACTCTTACCACGTTATACTCTCCAAATACCACCATTGCCTGTGTGCCTGCCTAGTGAATATCCACCCCCCAAAGTCATTATTTTAATGGTCAGTACGTTCAATGTTCTGCCGATAGCCACCCACAACTTGTGATAGTCATCAATCTTCATTGGCAATGCAAACCCCATGTCAGTTGGCTGACAGGTACTTTCTAACACAGTAGCATGTTCAGACACAGTAGAACGCTCGGTGTCACAGCTCCAGCATGACGTGGGGACATGACACTCATTTTCTCTCTCTCTCCCTTAACTTTTACTTGTTTTCATGGAATGATGTTCCATTCAATTGAAAATCTATATTAGTTGTAAATTAAATTCACTCAAATCGCCCAGTTTCATTTAATGAACTTCATCTAAAATTTTGAGCTTATCTTTTATGGATTCTGGCACTCTATTCAACAATACCTGACAGTTTGCTCTTGGACTTGCCAATTTTCTCTGAAGAAATAGGCCTCTAAAGCACACAAAGGTAATCTCTTGCCGTCCTTCTTGCCTAGGGAAGATTATTCAGTAAGGCATAAAATATAAACATCATATGTTTATATTCACTGCAACTCACTATTTCAAAGTTGTAGAGGTGGCATAACTTTAGTAGATAATGAGGCATTGGGGAATATGCCTAAAGAGAACAAAATATGTATATTTTTGTATATACAAACATATATTGTGATTTTGACTGATTATAAAACAAGTATATTTAAAATGAAATAAGAGATGCTTGCTATTGACTTATGAACAGAATCTGGTCCTTCCTTTTTAGTCAGTAAAAAAAAACAATGTTAATTTTCTAACAAAACATAAAGTGATTCTTCAAGATCCAATGACCAAAAGGTATTTAAAATATTTTGTGTTTACTTAAACAAAGATTTATTTAAAATAATATACTGTATTTATTTTGAGAAATAATTAAAATAGGTTTCTTATTAGAAAAATAGATATATATTTTAATGTTTTATTATTAAAAATAACATAGAATCCAGCATCAACTACCTACATTCAAAGAAATTCGTTCATTTCTTTTTATTGTAAATTGCATCACATTATTTGCAATAATACCACATTTGTTCTTATAATTTACAATAATTTACCTCATATACTGCATACTGAGATATATTGCTAACTCCACAATCGTAAAATTACAATGCTAAAATTTTTAAATTGTCATAATATCTTATAGAAGAAAGTGACATTAGACAAAACTGACATTTTCAAATTATTCAATAAAAGATCAGATTTAATTAGCAATGCATATTTCTTTCATAAAAATTGACTTAACTTTCAAATGAAACAAAGAAATAAGTGAAATGATTTACATATAGAACATTTATTTGAATATATAAATATATAAATATATAAATATTCAAATAAATAGAAGGCAAAATATCTGAAATATCTGAAACTGCTAATTTCTTTTTTTTCATTGCTAGGAAACTACATCTTGCAACAACATTTTTGTTTAAGTGTCTCAAAGGGAATCTTAAAGATTTATTAAAGTTTGTTCTCTCAATAACTCCCTACTAATTGCTGGGATATTTTCTTCAAAATTAAAGATTTCTTACTTCTGTACAAAGATTTAGTGGAGGTTATAAAAGGAAATTAATCCCACATCAACTTTAACAATTTATGACAACCTTCTAGGTAGCCAGCATAAAAAGAGAATTTTAATTTTAGTTTCCTTTTCTATAAACTAGAATCTGCTGATGAAATTTACCTGAAGTTGACAATATTCCTTGACTGATTCCTGATCATTTATGGAAAAAATAATTCACAGACATAGACAATGATTACTTTAGATATTAAACATTCAAATATAGATTATAACAAAAGAAGACTGCCCTGCCTTTTGCAAATACAAAATATATCTTTGTGTCTTTTGTTCTTCTCCTTTCCAGATCAACTTTCCTAATGCAGGAAGTAGGAGAAAATGAGACCGCAGTGACTGAATTTATCCTCATAGGCTGGTCCAATAGACCCAAGTCAAGGATGGTTTTAATTACAGTTTATATTGTTTCCTATTTTCTAGCAATTGCTGGAAATAGCCTTATTGTTTTAGTAGTCATAGGTGATCCACAATTACACAATCCCATGTACTTTTTCCTATGTAACCTTTCTTTTATTGACCTTGGATTGACAACATCTGCAATCCCACAGTCAATTGCCAATTGCTTAGTAGAAAGGCCTGTGATGTCTTTTATTAGATGTTTTACCCAAATGTATGCTATTCTCTTATTTGGAACAACAGAATGCTTCTTCCTAGCTGTCATGGCTTATGATCGTCTGATTGCAATCTCTAGGCCATTGCACTATACTTTCATCATGAGCAGGACAGTTTGCATCTTCTTGGCTGCTGTTTCATGGTTTATAGCCTTTACACTTACAGTTGTCCCTTGCCTTGCAAAGCCAGCAAGATTTTGTGGAAACAATGAAATTGACCATATTGGTTGTGAATTTAAATCAATTTTTAACCTTATTTGCACAGATACCTCTTTGAGCCAAATAAGCATATACTTCAGTAGCATTTTGGCACTCCTGCTTCCTCTTGGTTTTATACTTTTTTCTTACATGTGCATTCTTCAGGCCATTCTAAGAATGTCCTCAGGAGGCAGAATGAAGGCTTTTTCAACATGTGGGTCCCACCTGTCTGTAGTGATTATGTATTATGGTATTGCTATATTTATCTATCTTCTTCCTCCAAACAAGAAGATGCATGAGATTGAAAAAACACTATCTATCTTTAATAGTGTGCTAACCCCTGTGTTTAACCCTTTGGTTTATACTCTCCGAAATCAAGAGGTTCTGGGGGCACTAGGAAGAATAAAAGTTAAGAACAAAATTGCCATGATACATTGAACATCAGCCTGGGTTTTGCAATGTTGAACAGTCATTCATTGATATATCTGTTGCTCATTTTCTGTTAAAACTGTGAAATCATTTCATTTCACTAACTGAAGCTGCCTATGGTTATTGCTATTGATTTTCTAGGTGAAATAAAGCTTGAGAATAGAAAATGTTTTAAATAAATTGTCTTGAAATACTGCAAGTTGGTGAATAGCATAATAGACTTATAGCACTGTGTGAATAAACCTTGAGAATAGCAACTGTTTAAATAAATTGACTTGAATACATTTTCAGGTACTGTGCTTCAGAGAAAGCAACCATTATTATTTTGTAAAGGCAATGGTGTACAATTTGTATTAGTAATTTTAAAAAATATTGCTTGTTTACATAGCAAAGTATAGATATTCAGCATAAAGCAATAGATAAGAATATTTACATTGTATTCCTTTATATTTAAAGGAAGACAGAGAATAACAAAGTGATATGCTGATATTCCTTGACCAGGGAATTTTTACAGGTTAGGAAAAAAAGGAATTATATACTCAAAGACAAACACACAAACATACCTATAAACACATTGAGGTGGACAATATTTCTCCAGTCCTTCCTGTCCTCTACCATCTTCTGGAGTCCATTTAAGCTCACACCTACTTCTTCACTAACTCCATCCATCCACTTCATTCTCTGTCATCCCCTTCTATTGCCCTCAATCTTTCCCAGCATTAGGCTCTTCTCCAGTGAATCCTTCCTTCTCATTAAGTGGCCAAAGTATTTGAGTTTCATTTTCAGGATCTGGCCTTCTAAAGAGCAGTCAGGGTTGATCTCCTTTAGGACTGACTGGTTTGATCACCTTGCATACCAAGGGATTCACAGGAGTCTTCTCCAGGACCATAGTTCAAAGACCTCATTTTTTTGGCATCAGCCTTTCTTTTGGTCCAGCTTTCACAGCCATACATTGCAACTGGGAAAACCATAGTTTTCATTATACACACTTTTGTTGGCTGGGTGATGTCTCAGCTTTTTAGTATGCTATTGTGATTTGATATAGCTTTCCTCCCCAGGACCAAGGGTCTTTTAATTTCTTGGCTGTAGTCCCCGTCTGCAGGAATCTTGGAGCCCAGGAAAATAAAATCTGTCACTACCTCCATTTCTTCCCCATCTATTTGCCAGGTATTGAGAGGGATGGATCCCATGATTTTAGTTTTCAAAATGTTGAGTTTCACGCCAACTTTTGCACTCTCCTTCTTCACCTGCATCAAGAGGCTCTTTAATTCCACTTCACTTTCTGCCATTAGCGTAGTATCATCTTCATATCTGAGGTTGTTGATATTTGTCCCAGCAATCTTAATTCCAACTTTTAATTAATCTATCCCTGCATTTCTCATGATGTGCTCTGCATATAAATTAAATAGGCAGGGCAACAGTATACAGCCTTGCCAGACTCCTTTTCCAATTTTGAAGCAATTAGTGGTACTGTGTCCAGTTCTCACTGTTGCTTCTTGACCCACATATAGGTTCCTCAAGAGACAAATATGACGGTCTGGTACTCCCATCTCTTAAGAACTTGCCACAATTTGTTGTGATCCACACAATCAAAGGCTTTAGCATAGTCAATGAAGCAGAAGTAGATGTTTTTCCCTAGCTTTCTCCATGATCTGCATATGTTGGCAATTTGATCTCTAGTTCCTCTCTCTCTTCAAAATCCTGCCTGTACTTCTGGTAGTTCACAATCCACATACTGCTGGAGCCTAGCTTGTAGGATTTTAAGCATAACTTTACTAGCATGTGGAATGAGTGCAATGGCGAGAAAGTTTGAACATTTTTTGGCATTGCCTTTCTTTGGAATTGGAATGTAAATTGACCTTTTCCAATCCTGTGGCCATAGTTGAGCTTTCCACGTTTGCTGGCAAATTGAATGTAGCACTTTTACTGCATCATCTTTTTAGATTTTCAATAGCTCAGCTCTAATAGCTCAGCCCTTCCATTAGCTTTGTTGTGGCTCAGATTTCCTAAGGCCCATTTCACTTCATATTCTAGGATGTCTGGCTTGAGGTCAGTGACTATCCCATCAAGGTTATCAGGGACATTAAGCTCATTCTTCTATAGTTCTTCTGTATAATTTTTCCATCTCTTCTTAATCTCTTCTGCCTATGTTAGGTCCCTACCATTTTGGTCCTTTATCATGCCCTTTTTGCATGAAACGTTCCCTTCATATCTCCAATTTTCTTGAGCAGATCTCTGGTCCTCCCTATTGTTTTCTTCTTTGCACTATTCACTTAAGAAGGCATTATTATCTCTTCTAGCTATTCTCTGGGATTCTGCATTCAATTGGGTGTACCTTTCTCTTTCTCCCTTGCCTTTCGCTTTATTCTTTCCTCAGCTATTTGAAAAGATTCCTCAGGCAGCCATTTTGCTTTCTTGCATTTCTTTTTCTTTGGGATGGTTTTAGTTGCTATCTCTTGTTGTGACCCATCCATAGTTCTTCAGGCACTCTGTCTATCAGGTCTAATTCCTTACATCTGTTTTTCATCTCTACTTTATATTCATCAGGGATAAGATTTAATTCATACCTAAGTGGCCTAGTGCTTTTCTCTACTTTCTTCAATTAGGCCTACATTTTGCAATGAGAAGCTCATAATCTGAGCCACAGTCAGCTCCTGGTTTTGTTTTTACTGACTGTATATAGCTTCTCCATTTTTGGCTGCAGAGCACATAGTCAATCTGATTTCAGTGTTGACTGTCTGGTGATGTCCATGTCTAGAGTCATATCTTGGGTTTTTGGAAAAGAGTGTTTGCTATGACCGTCATATTATCTTGACAAAATTCCATCAGCCTGTGGCTGCTTCATTTTGTACTCGAGGCCAAACTTGCCTGTTATTCTGGTTATCTTTTGGCTTCCTACTTTAGCATTCCAATCCTCCATGATGATAAGGACATCATTTTTTGATGTTAATTCTATAAGGTGCTGTAGGGCTTCATAGAACCAGTCAATTTCATCCTCTTCAGAACCAGTGGTTGGGGAATAGATTTGGATTACTGAGATATTGAATGGTTTGTCTTGAATTCAAACTGAGATCATTGTGTTATTTTGGGGATTGTATCCCAGTATTGTTCTCCCTAATCTTTTATTGACTATGAAAGCTATTCCTTTTTTTCTGAGGGATTCTTGCCTGCAGTAGCATACCTGATGGTCATCTGAATTAAATAAATGAATTCCTGTCCATTTTAGTTCACTGATTCCTAAGATGTAGATGTTAACAGATAACAGATAATCAGAGTTGGAAGGGTCTTTGTAGGCCACCTAGTTCAACCCCCACCCAAGCGGGAGATCCTACACCATTTCTGACAAATGGCAGTCCAATCTCTTCTTGAAAATCCCAAGTGACGGCGCTCCCACAACTTTCAAGGTTAAAGTGTTCCATTGGTTGATTGTTCTCACTGTCAAAAAGTTCCTCCTTATTTCCTGGTTAAATCTCTCCTTGTTCAGTTTCCATCCATTATTCGTTGTCTGGTCTACAGGTGCTTTAGAAAATAGCTTGACCCCTTTCTCTCTGTGGAAGCCCCTCAAATATTGGAAGACTGCTATCATGTCTCCCCTTGTCCTCCTCTTTACTAGACCAGCCAAGCCCAGTTTATGTAACCATTCTTTGTATGTTTTAGTCTCCAGTCACCTAATCATCCTGGTGGCTCTTCTCTGTACTTTTTCTAGAGTCTCAACATCTTTTTTTATAATGTGATGTGGTCTTTCTAAGTCTTTATAGAATAGTATTAGTACGTCCCTTGATCTTGATTGTATCCCTCTGTTAATACAATTTAGGATTACATTAGCTTTTTTGGCTGCTGCTGCACACGGCTCATATTTAGCTGGTTGTCCACTAAGACTCCAAGATCCTTCTCACAGTTACTGCTATTGAGCCTGGTTTCACCCAGTCTATACGTGTACTTTTGGTTTTTCTTGCCTAAGTGTAGGACGTTACTTTTCTCTACATTGAATTTCATTTTGTTAGATACGGCTCAGTGTTCTAGTCTGTCAAGATCCATCTGGATTTTGAGCCTATCTTCTTGGGTGTTAGCTATTCCTGCCAGCTTAGTATCATCTGCAAATTTGTCAAGTTTCCCTTCTATTCCCTCATCTAAGTCATTAATGAAGATATTGAAGAGTACTGGGCCTAAGACGGAACCTTGTGGCACTCCATTAGACTTAGAACCTTTAAGGACTATGAAGTTCAGTGTTGTCATCTCTTGTTTGACCATGTCCAGCTTGCCTTGATTCATGGACCTTACATTCCAGGTTCCTATGGAGTATAGATCTTTACAGCATTGGACTTTCCTTTTGCCACCATATACATCCACAGCTGAGCATCCTTTCAACATGGGCGCAGTCGCTTCACTCTTTCTGGTGCCACTAGTACTAACCGTCTGCTCTTCCCCAGTAGCATATTGGATACCTTCTGACCAGAGGGGCACATCTTCTAGCATTTGCCTTTTGGTACTGTCCAAATAGGATCCCAATATTAATTTCTAGCAGAAAATGTAATGTTAATGTATGCCATAATCATATAAAATTGTTTAAAATGATACTGTTATAAAAAAATGGTTTAGGAGTCATCTACAGTATAAAATGAGACGATTGCAATAGCCACTAACACAGGACAAACAGGAAGAAGATTAGCAGAAGGTGTTCATAAACATCAACTAACAGTCAAAAAACATGATGAAAACTCTTTAATTTCACAATTAACCATCTTAGACTAAGCTAAGCCCCCAAATGCTGAAGAATTTCTAGAATGCTGGCTAATGTGACAAATTAGACAAATCTAAATACTGCAAAACACATAATCAATAAGCCAAAAGGGAACAAAAGATGAAAATATGCAGATGAACATAGAATAACTCCAAGATTAAGGTCAGACTATCAATTAAACAATACCTCAATTAAGAAACTGTCATATAACCTAATAGTAGAATCCATTGAGGCAGTAGAACTTCTAAGGCCACACTCATTTACCCAGAGAGAGCAAACCATTAGAATGCAAACTGAGAGCAAACCACAGGTCCTACTAACATCATGAAATACCTGCACAAAAATAACTAAGGACCCCTCAAGCTCAGTTTAGACATATATGAATGATTTCCAATCACCATTATAATAGATTATCACAGTCTTATCACCTCTCCTGTAACCTATACAGCAGCTCAGTGTTATACAATTTCCTTCAGTAGTTTATTAATCCATACCTTTAAAAAAAACCCTCCACATAGATAAACCAACATTTCATTTCTTTTAGCAACACATCCATATTAAGTTTTTCAGGAAAAAATGAGTGTTTAATGTCATACCAAAATGATCAGTTTTCCCCTCCTACCATGCCTACCTCCCTTCCTCCCTTCCTCCCTCCCTTCCTTCCTTCCTTCCTTCCTTCCTTCCTTCCTTCCTTCCTTCCTTCCTTTCTTCCTTTCTTCCTTCCTTCCTCTAATAAAATCTGGCACAAAGTAATACACAAAGTAGAAAACAGAGAAAAAAATAATGCAAAAATAAAAGGGTAAAAAGTAAGGATAAAAGAAAATTACAAGTAGCTTTCACTATCTTTGCAATAAATATCAGTATGATTAAAAAGTTATTTATTATTTTATGACTATATGCAAAAAAGCCATCACAAAAAAGCCATCTATTTTCTTCATCTTTACCAACCATTCCTCAATTATTGATAGTGTCAAACCTTTCCACTTTTTTCTGTAGAGATTCTAAGTCATCTAGGTCATGGTTATCCCAAAGGTGGTTTTTCAGGAGGCACCTGGACTTTGCTTTTTCTTTTTTCTTTTGAAGATGTTCTGACATTCCTCACTATCCTGTCAAAGCTGAAGAAGCTTCTTGGATGAGAAGCACAATGTCTTCAAAAGAAAAGAACAAGAAAGTCCAGTTGCCTCTGAAAAAAAACATTTTTGGGACTTTCCACTTTTTAGCATATAATTCTCATATAAAAATAATTTCCTGATTTCTTTATCATTATTTGCCTCTTACTTCCCCAAATAAAATCTATAATTTCAACTGTAATTCAACCTTTAATTTTTTTCCTAATTCATCTATCTATCTATCTATCTATCTATCTATCTATCTATCTATCTATCTATCTATCTATCTTTTTTATTTATCTTTTTATGTGTTCATGTTTCCAGGAAAAATTCAAAGTATCCTTATATTTTCTACACAATTTATCTGGTGACAAATACAAAGGATATATCATTTGATAATGCTCACTTATCATTTTTGTCTAAATGGTATCCTGTGATCCCAAATAAAGAATGATCGATCAGTAGGAAAACAGGGTGGGGAATTTTCCTGAAGACTTTTTTAGGGATTTTTCCCAGGGTCTCTGGTCCACAGGTTTTAAAGTATTTGTTTGGTGGTTCCTGAGGTCTAAAAGGTTGGCTACCCCTGACATATAGTAACTGCAACAAGATTATTGTATGCAAAATCATGGAAAAATGATGACAATTCCACAGTGAAGGAGTGTATTGTAGAAATATCAGAATTTGAAGAAATATCAAAAGTAAGGTTAATTTGGATTTCAAAATCTTTATGTAGGTTGTCCCAGAAAACACATCTCTGGCTATCAGCACAAGAAACATTTTATAGACAAAAATGATAAGTGAGCATTATCAAATGATATATCCTTTGTATTTGTCACCAGATAAATTGTGTAGAAAATATAAGGATACTTTGAATTTTTCCTGGAAACATGAACACATAAAAAGATAAATAAAAAAGATAGATAGATAGATAGATAGATAGATAGATAGATAGATAGATAGATAGATAGATAGATAGATAGATGAATTAGGAAAAAAATTAAAGGTTGAATTACAGTTGAAATTATAGATTTTATTTGGGGAAGTAAGAGGGAAATAATGATAAAGAAATCAGGAAATTATTTTTATGTGAGAATTATATGCTAAAAAGTGGAAAGTCCCAAAAATGTTTTTTTTTCAGGAGGCAACTGGATTTTCTTGTTCTTTTCTTTTGAAGACATTTTGCTTCTCATCCAAGAAGCTTCTTCAGCTCTGACAGGATAGTGGGGAATGTCAGAACGTCTTCAAAAGACAAAAAGAGCAAGAAAGTCCAGGTGCCTCCTGAAAAACCACCTTTGGGATAACCATGACCTAGATGACTGAGAATCTCTACAGAAAAAAGTGGAAAGGTTTGACACTATCAATAATTGAGGAATGGTTGGTAAAGATGAAGAAAATAGATGGCTTTTTGTGATGGCTTTTTTGCATATAGTCATAAAATAATAAATAACTTTTTAATCATATTGATATTTATTGCAAAGAAAGTGAAAGCTGCTTGTAATTTTCTTTTATCCATACTTTTTGCCCTTTTATTTTTGCATTATTTTTTTCTCTGTTTTCTACTTTGTGTATTACTTTGTGCCAGATTTTATTAGAGGAAGGAAGGAAGGAAGGAAGGAAGGAAGGAAGGAAGGAAGAAAGGAAGAAGGAAGGAAGGAAGGAAGGAAGGAAGGAAGGAAGGAGGGAGGGAGGATGGTAGGAGGGGAAAACTGATCATTTTGGTATGACATTAAAAACTCATTTTTTTCCTGAAAAACTTAATATGGATGTGTTGCTAAAAGAAATGAAATGTTGGTTTATCTACGTGGAGGGTTTTTTTTTAAAAAAAATGGATTAATAAACTACTGAAGGAAATTGTATAACACTGAACCGCTGTATAGGTTACAAGAGAAGTGATAAGACTGATAATCTATTATAATGGAGATTGTAAATCATTCATATATGTCTAAACTGAGCTTGAGGGGTCTTTAGTTATTTTTGTGCAGGTATTTCATGATCCAAACTAGATAACATCATCAATGTTAGTAGGACCTGTGGTTTGCTCTCAGTTTGCATTCTAATGGTTTGCTCTCTCTGGGTAAATGAGTGTGGCCTTGGAAGTTCTACTGCCTCAATGGATTCTACTATTAGGTTATATGACAGTTTCTTAATTGAGGTATTGTTTAATTGATAGTCTGGCCTTAATCTTGGAGTTATCCTATGTTCATCTGCATATTTTCATCTTTTGTTCCCTTTTGGCTTATTGATTATGTGTTTTGCAGTATTTAGATATGTCTAATTTGTCACATTAGCCAGCATTCTAGAAATTCTTCAGCATTTTGGGGCTTGGCTTAGTCTCAGATGGTAACACTTTCCCATTGGAACTATGGTTAAATTTGCCCATATGTTGTGAAATTAAAGAGTTTTCATCATGTTTTTTGACTGTTAGCTGATGTTCATGAATGCCTTCTGCTAATCTTCTTCCTGTTTGTCCTGTGTTAGTGGCTATTGCAATCATCTCACTTTATATTGTAGATGACTCCTAAACTGTGCTTTTTTCTTTAACAACAGTATCACTTTAAACAATTTTACATGGTTATGGCATACATTAATGTTGCATTTTCTGCTAGAAATTAATATTGGGATCCTATTTGGATAGTACGAAAAGGCAAATGCTAGAAGATGTGCCCCTCTGGTCAGAAGGTGTCCAATATGCTACTGGGGAAAAGCAGACAGCTAGTACTAGTGGCACCAGAAAGAGTGAAGCGACTGGGCCAAAGTTGAAAGGACACTCAGCTGTGGATGGTGGCAAAAGGAAAGTCCAATGCTGTAAAGATCTATACTCCATAGGAACCTGGAATGTAAGGTCCATGAATCAAGGCAAGCTAGACATGGTCAAACAAGAGATCACAACACTGAGCTTCGTAGTCCTTAAAGGTTCTAAGTCTAATGGAGTGCCACAAGGTTCCGTCTTAGGCCCAGTACTCTTCAATATCTTCATTAATGACTTAGATGAGGGAATAGAAGGGAAACTTGACAAATTTGCAGATGATACTAAGCTGGCAGGAATAGCTAACACCCAAGAAGATAGGCCCAAAATCCAGATGGATCTTGACAGACTAGTACACTGAGCCGTATCTAACCAAATGAAATTTAATGTAGAGAAAAGTAATGTCCTACACTTAGGCAAGAAAAACCAAAAGTACACGTATAGACTGGGTGAAACCAGGCTCAATAGCAGTAACTGTGAGAAGGATCTTGGAGTCTTAGTGGACAACCAGCTAAATATGAGCCGTGTGCAGCAGCAGCCCAAAAAGCTAATGTAATCCTAAATTTTATTAACAGAGGGATACAATCAAGATCAAGGGACGTACTAATACTATTCTATAAAGACTTAGTAAGACCACACCTAGAGTAATGCATCCAGTTTTGGTCATCACATTATAAAAAAAGATGTTGAGACTCTAGAAAAAGTACAGAGAAGAGCCACCAGGATGATTAGGTGACTGGAGACTAAAACATACAAAGAATGGTTACATAAACTGGGCTTGGCTAGTCTAGTAAAGAGGAGGACAAGGGGAGACATGATAGCAGTCTTCCAATATTTGAGGGGCTTCCACAGAGAGAAAGGGGTCAAGCTATTTTCTAAAGCACCTGTAGACCAGACAACGAATGATGGATGGAAACTGAACAAGGAGAGATTTAACCAGGAAAGAAGGAGGAACTTTTTGACAGTGAGAACAATCAACCAATGGAACACTTTACCCTTGAAAGTTGTGGGAGCGCCGTCACTTGGGATTTTCAAGAAGAGATTGGACTGCCATTTGTCAGAAATGGTGTAGGATCTCCCGCTTGGGTGGGGGTTGAACTAGGTGGCCTACAAAGACCCTTCCAACTCTGATTATCTGTTATCTGTTAACATCGACATCTTAGGAATCAGCGAACTAAAATGGACAGGAATTCATTTATTTAATTCAGATGACCATCAGGTATGCTACTGCAGGCAAGAATCCCTCAGAAAAAAAGGAATAGCTTTCATAGTCAATAAAAGATTAGGAAGAACAATACTGGGATACAATCCCCAAAATAACACAATGATCTCAGTTTGAATTCAAGACAAACCATTCAATATCTCAGTAATCCAAATCTATTCCCAAACCAGTGGTTCTGAAGAGGATGAAATTGACTGGTTCTATGAAGCCCTACAGCACCTTATAGAATTAACATCAAAAAATGATGTCCTTATCATCATGGAGGATTGGAATGCTAAAGTAGGAAGCCAAAAGGTAACCAGAATAACAGGCAAGTTTGGCCTTGAGTACAAAATGAAGCAGCCACAGGCTGATGGAATTTTTTCAAGATAATATGATGGTCATAGCAAACACTCTTTTCCAAAAACCCAAGATATGACTCTAGACATGGACATCAACACTGAAATCAGATTGACTATGTGCTCTGCAGCCAAAAATGGAGAAGCTATATACAGTCAGTAAAAACAAAACCAGGAGCTGACTGTGGCTCAGATTATGAGCTTCTCATTGCAAAATGTGGGCCTAATTGAAGAAAGTAGAGAAAAGCACTAGGCCACTTAGGTATGAATTAAATCTTATCCCTGATGAATATAAAGTAGAGATGACAAATAGATGTAAGGAATTAGACCTGATAGACAGAGTGCCTGAAGAACTATGGATGGGTCACAACAAGAGATAGCAACTAAAACCATCCCAAAGAAAAAGAAATGCAAGAAAGCAAAATGGCTGTCTGAGGAATCTTTTCAAATAGCTGAGGAAAGAATAAAGCGAAAGGCAAGGGAGAAAGAGAAAGGTACACCCAATTGAATGTAGAATCCCAGAGAATAGCTAGAAGAGATAAGAATGCCTTCTTAAGTGAACAGTGCAAAGAAAGAAGAAAATAATAGGGAGGACCAGAGATCTGTTCAAGAAAATTGGAGATATGAAGGGAATGTTTCATGCATAAAGGACCAAAATGGTAGGGACCTAACATAGGCAGAAGAGATGGCAAAATTATACAGAAGAACTATAGAAACATGAGCTTAATGTCCCTGATAACCTTGATGGGGTAGTCATTGACCTCAAGCCAGACATCCTAGAATGTGAAGTGAAATGAGCCTTAGGAAATCTGAGCCACAACAAAGCTAATGGAAGGGCTGAGCTATTAGAGCTGAGCTATTGAAAATCTAAAAAGATGATGCAGTAAAAGTGCTACATTCAATTTGCCAGCAAACGTGGAAAGCTCAACTATGGCCACAGGATTGGAAAAGGTCAATTTACATTCCAATTCCAAAGAAAGGCAATGCCAAAAAATGTTCAAACTTTCTCGCCATTGCACTCATTCCACATGCTAGTAAAGTTATGCTTAAAATCCTACAAGCTAGGCTCCAGCAGTATGTGGATTGTGAACTACCAGAAGTACAGGCAGGATTTTGAAGAGAGAGAGGAACTAGAGATCAAATTGCCAACATATGCAGAATCATGGAGAAAGCTAGGGAAAAACATCTACTTCTGCTTCATTGACTATGCTAAAGCCTTTGATTGTGTGGATCACAACAAATTGTGGCAAGTTCTTAAGAGATGGGAGTACCAGACCATCTTATTTGTCTCTTGAGGAACCTATACGTGGGTCAAGAAGCAACAGTGAGAACTGGACACAGTACCACTAATTGCTTCAAAATTGGAAAAGGAGTCTGGCAAGGCTGTATACTGTTGCCCTGCCTATTTAATTTATATGCAGAGCACATCATGAGAAACGCAGGGATAGATTAATTAAAAGTTGGAATTAAGATTGCTGGGACAAATATCAACAACCTCAGATATGAAGATGATACTACGCTAATGGCAGAAAGTGAAGAGGAATTAAAGTGCCTCTTGATGCAGGTGAAGAAGGAGAGTGCAAAAGTTGGCGTGAAACTCAACATTTTGAAAACTAAAATCATGGGATCCATCCCTCTCAATGCCTGGCAAATAGATGGGGAAGAAATGGAGGTAGTGACAGATTTTATTTTCCTGGGCTCCAAGATTCCTGCAGACGGGGACTACAGCCAAGAAATTAAAAGACCCTTGGTCCTGGGGAGGAAAGCTATATCAAATCGCAATAGCATACTAAAAAGCTGAGACATCACCCAGCCAACAAAAGTGTGTATAATCAAAACTATGGTTTTCCCAGTTGCAATGTATGGCTGTGAATGCTGGACCAAAAGAAAGGCTGATGCCAAAAAAATGAGGTCTTTGAACTATGGTCCTGGAGAAGACTCCTGTGAATCCCTTGGTCTGCAAGGTGATCAAACCAGTCAGTCCTAAAGGAGATCAACCCTGACTGCTCTTTAGAAGGCCAGATCCTGAAAATGAAACTCAAATACTTTGGCCACTTAATGAGAAGGAAGGATTCACTGGAGAAGAGTCTAATGCTGGGAAAGATCGAGGGCAATAGAAGAAGGGGATGACAGAGAATGAAGTGGATGGATGGAGTCAGTGAAGCAGTAGGCGTGAGCTTAAATGGACTCCAGAAGATGGTAGAGGACAGAAAGGTCTGGAGGAATATTGTCCATCTCAATGCGTTTATACGTATGTTTGTGTGTTTGTCTTTGTGTGTATAATTCCTTTTCTTTCTAACCTGTAAAGATTCCCTGGTCAAGGAATATCAGCATATCACCTTGTTATTCTCTGTCTTCCTAGGAATACAGAGAATAAAGGAATACAATGTAAATATTCTTATCTATTGCTTTATGCTGAATATCTATACTTTGCTATGTAAACAAGCAATATTTTTTAAAATTACTAATACAAATTGTACACCATTGCCTTTACAAAATAATAATGGTTTCTTTCTCTGAAGCACAGTACCTGAAAATGTATTCAAGTCAATTTATTTAAACAGTTGCTATTCTCAAGGTTTATTCACACAGTGCTATAAGTCCATTATGCTATTCACCAACTTGCAGTATTTCAAGACAATTTATTTAAAACATTTTCTATTCTCAAGCTTTATTTCACCTAGAAAATCAATAGCAATAACCATAGGCAGCTTCAGTTAGTGAAATGAAATGATTTCACAGTTTCAACAGAAAATGAGCAACAGATATATCAATGAATGACTGTTCAACATTGCAAAACCCAGGCTGATGTTCAATGTATCATGGCAATTTTGTTCTTAACTATTATTCTTCCTAGTGCCCCCAGAACCTCTTGATTTCGGAGAGTATAAACCAAAGGGTTAAACACAGGGGTTAGCACACTATTAAAGACAAATAGTGTTTTTTCAATCTCATGCATCTTCTTGTTTGGAGGAAGAAGATAGATAAATATAGCAATACCATAATACATAATCACTACAGACAGGTGGGACCCACATGTTGAAAAAGCCTTCATTCTGCCTCCTGAGGACATTCTTAGGATGGCCTGAAGAATGCACATGTAAGAAAAAAGTATAAAACCAAGAGGAAGCAGAAGTGCCAAAATGCTACTGAAGTATATGCTTATTTGGCTCAAAGAGGTATCTGTGCAAATAAGGTTAAAAATTGATTTAAATTCACAACCAATATGGTCAATTTCATTGTTTCCACAAAATCTTGCTGGCTTTGCAAGGCAAGGGACAACTGTAAGCGTAAAGGCTATAAACCATGAAACAGCAGCCAAGAAGATGCAAACTGTCCTGCTCATGATGAAAGTATAGTGCAATGGCCTAGAGATTGCAATCAGACGATCATAAGCCATGACAGCTAGGAAGAAGCATTCTGTTGTTCCAAATAAGAGAATAGCATACATTTGGGTAAAACATCTAATAAACGACATCACAGGCCTTTCTACTAAGCAATTGGCAATTGACTGTGGGATTGCAGATGTTGTCAATCCAAGGTCAATAAAAGAAAGGTTACATAGGAAAAAGTACATGGGATTGTGTAATTGTGGATCACTTATGACTACTAAAACAATAAGGCTATTTCCAGCAATTGCTAGAAAATAGGAAACAATATAAACTGTAATTAAAACCATCCTTGACTTGGGTCTATTGGACCAGCCTATGAGGATAAATTCAGTCACTGCGGTCTCATTTTCTCCTACTTCCTGCATTAGGAAAGTTGATCTGGGAAGGAGAAGAACAAAAGACACAAAAATATATTTTGTATTTGCAAAAGGCATGGCAGTCTTCTTTTGTTATAATCTATATTTGATTATATTTGAATATTTAATATCTAAAGTAATCATTGTCTATGTCTGTGAATTATTTTTTCCATAAATGATCAGGAGTCAAGGAATATTGTCAACTTCCAGGTAAATTTCATCAGCAGATTCTAGTTTATAGAAAAGGAAACTAAAATTAAAATTCCCTTTTTATGCTGGCTACCTAGAAGGTTGTCATAAATTGTTAAAGTTGACGTGGGATTAATTTCCTTTTATAATCTCCACTAAATCTTTGTACAGAAGTAAGAAATCTTTAATTTTGAAGAAAATATCCCAGCAATTAGTAGGGAGTTATTGAGAGAACAAACTTTAATAAATCTTTAAGATTCCCTTTGAGACACTTAAACAAAAATGTTGTTGCAAGATGTAGTTTCCTAGCAATGAAAAAAAAGAAATTAGCAGTTTCAGATATTTCAGATATTTTGCCTTCTATTTATTTGAATATTTATATATTCAAATAAATATTCTATATGTAAATCATTTCACTTATTTCTTTGTTTCATTTGAAAGTTAAGTCAGTTTTTATGAAAGAAATATGCATTGCTAATTAAATCTGATCTTTTATTGAATAATTTTAAAATGTCAGTTTTGTCTAATGTCACTTTCTTCTGTAAGATATTATGACAATTTAAGAATGTTAGCATTGTAATTTTACAATTGTGGAGTTAGCAATATATCTCAGTATGCACTGTATGAAGTAAATTATTGTAAATTATAAGAACAAATGTGGTATTATTCCAAATAATGTGATGCATTTTACAACAAAAAGAAATAAACTAATTTCTTTGAATGTAGGTAGCTGATGCTAGATTCTATGTTCTTTTTAATAATGAAACATTAAAATATATATCTATTTTTCCAATAAGAAACCTATTTTAATTATTTCTCAAAATAAATACAGTATATTATTTTAAATAAGTCTTTGTTTAAGTAAACACAAAATATTTTAAATACCTTTTGGTCATTGGATCTTGAAGGATCACTTTATCTTTTGTTAGAAAATTAACATTGTTTTTTTTTACTGACTAATAAGGAAGGATCAGATTCTGTTCATAAGTCAATAGCAAGCAACTTTATTTCATTTTAAATATACTTGTTTTATAATCAATCAAAATAATAATATATGTTTGTATATACAAAAATATACATATTTTGATCTCTTTAGGCATATTCCCCAATGCCTCATTATCTACTAAAGTTATGCCACCTCTAGAACTTTGAAATAGTGAGTTGCTGTGAATATAAACATATGAAGGTAGGGGACAATTATTTTACATGAGTTTATAGAAAATACTTAGAGATGGAAAATAGATTTGATGATTACATGGGGCAACACATTAGCATAGGACAAGCACTTTTTATTATATATATGTTTCTGTTACACATATATATACGTAACATAAAGATGACATCGTTCTGATTTTCCCACAGCTTAAAACTTACATTACATACAATTTTTGTTGGTGATTTACAAGTTTTAAAAATGATAAACTGACCATTCAAATACACAATGTGTGTGGCCATAGAAATATAATCATAGAGATAAATATGCATGTGAGAGGCTTCTAGTTTGAACAGTGGCAGACTAACACACCTATTTTGAATGGCAGAGAAAACAATAATGAATTCGCTGATAGCCACATTTTATGCCTTACTGAATAATCTTCCCTAGACAAGGAGGACGGCAAGAGATTGCCTTTGTGTGCTTTAGAGGCCTATTTCTTCAGAGAAAATTGGCAAGTCCAAGAGCAAACTGTCAGGTATTGTTGAATAGAGTGCCAGAATCCATAAAAGATAAGCTCAAAATTTTAGATAAAGGTCATTAAATGAAACTGGGCGATTTGAGTGAATTTAATTTACAACTAATATAGATTTTCAATTGAATGGAACATCATTCCATGAAAACAAGTAAAAGTTAAGGGAGAGAGAGAGAAAATGAGTGTCATGTCCCCACGTCATGCTGGAGCCATGACACCGAGTGTTCTACTGTGTCCGAACATGCTACTGTGTTAGAAAGTACCTGCCAGCCAACTGACATGGGGTTCACATTGCCGATGAAGATTGATGACTGTCACAAGTTGTGGGTGGCTATCAGCAGAACAATGAACATATTGACCATTAAAATAATGACTTTGGGGGGTGGATATTCACTAGGCAGGCACACAGGTGATGGTGGGATATGGAGAGTATAATGTGGTAAGGGTATGGTAAAGGAGGATGGATAATTAACGGAAAAATGCATGGTATCTGGGGGTTACATAGTGACTGGAAATTAAGTGGTAGTGTCGACTGGATGATGGATAAACTCATTACGTTATTAGCTGGTGTATAAATACAGCTCTGGCTCTGAGGTGCGCCAGAGCTGTCTTTGGTATCATCTTGATGCTTGGTGTTACCTGAATGTGGAGCAGTATATGGATGAATAAAGACTCATTTCTTGGTTACTGTGAGAGCTTTGTTTCCCTTTCTTTGGGGAATTCGTCTGAACATCTGAGAAGAAAGCTCTCTCTCAAATTCTTTTATGCTCCTGTCATCCCTCCTATATGCCTTGGTTTTCCAGGTCAATTTTATCTTTGGGGTTTCTAAGGATGGCTGCTATTTTTCTTTCTGTTTTGAAGGCAGTCTTGATGTGATGCCTGTATAGTATCTTACTGATTTTGTCTGTAGTACCCCTTATCTAGGGCAGGAAAGCTGTTCCATAGGTCTGTTCATCTTCTAGGTCTCCATTATGTCTCAGTGTGTTTTTGTGGATCAAGCCAGTGATTTTGCCTTTATGGAAGCCATTGGCTTTCTTTCTTTCTTTTTCTTTCTTTCTTTTTGAAATACCACTTGCTATATGAATCGTTCAGTTAAACAGCACTCGGTTGTACAGGTACTTACACAGCACTTCATTTATCAGTTTCATGAACACCCAAAAAGAGGACTTGGAACTGGAAATTTTGCAATTACTTCTTGAGTTTTCTGTATGTGGACATTTTATTCATATTTTTTTTACACAAATTATAAATAATTTGTGTAATTTTAAGTAATTTTTAAGTAATTAAGCAATTTTAATTAATTTAATCAGTTGTCTTCCAAACTGTATTATTATCATTATAAAGTACATAAGGATCTTCAGAGGTAAAATAATCCCTGCTAAATTAAGGGTGAAGAAAAGGTAATTACTGCATATTCTTATGCATAGTGTATCTAAAGTAGATCATTGTTTTTAAAGAATATCTTTTTCATATTGATCAACTATAAAGTTTCATTCATATACTTAATCATTCAAAATATCTTCTCTTTTCTCATGCACCTACTTTTTATGTCATATCCAGATATATTATATCTTCTCATACTATCTCTTTCTTCCTATCTCTTTAGAAACAATATTTGCTTTAATGTTGTAGGTCATCGAAAGTCAACTATGTATGATTAGATAGCCATATAAATGTGTTAAATAAATGTATAAGCAATATTTGTTTTAAAAAGTCTGTAATGATTTTTTTTATCAATATATTAATTCCCTATTCCTTATGTTGCCAAATCCTTGGTTCCTAAGTACCTGCACTCCTGTTGTCATTAATTCTGTGCTAATCCCTGAGTGGCTTGGCCAGTCACTCTTTTCTTCTCAGAGCTTGAAGAGCCAATGCCAAACCACTTCCAAAAATATTGGCAAGAATATAACAGGGATTAGTCCAGGCAAGATTGTAGGTCAATGTGTCTGTTGATGGAATTGCTTGTGGAGTGTCAGGCTTTGATAAACTCATGAGAATAATGGGATGTAGCTTGGCCAATGATTTTTGTGCTGCTCCAATCAAACTAGTGCTGTTTGGTGTGGGTGTCAGTAGAAATTAAGGATTCGGGATTATAGCATTTGACTGCCAGATGGTGTTCATGGAACCTGGTTTTTAATTGGCATGATGTTTGTCCCATTTAGAATTGGTTGCAATGGTTCCAGTTGATTTTGTAGATTGTATATTGTTTGTTTAATCCTTCTGTGTTTTGTCTTTGGTTCTGAATAATTCCTGGTGGAGTGTGGCTGTGGGTTATGCACTATTGTTACTCCTAAGAATTGGAGAATTCTGGCTGTTATTTTCAACAACCCTTTTGTGTATAGTAGGGTTCCCTACTGTGCAACACAAAAGATTTTTTTTAAGAAAATTTTATTAATTTTACAAAACAATATACAAACAAACAAAACATAGAATATAATAACATAAGAAATCTTTTTCTGATAAAACCAATACAACATCTTATTTAAAGACAGTTATTCCAAATTATCGCATTTAATATATATATTTACCTTATCTGTTCAACTTCATATCTTATCCCCAACTTCTGTTTATTACTCCCTTTCCTTCTATTCATTCAAATTATATCTCTTTTACTTTAGATTGTATACATTTTTTATATCCATCTGTCTTATTTACAATTTCATTGTTCTCTTCCAATACACAAAGAGACAAAACATAAAACATAGAAACATAAAACATCTTTTCTTAAAGTTGCTTGGTCCTGGGTTAAAACTCATCATACAGACACAACTTCAAAAATCATGTTCCTTTTATATACCATTCCATATCTTATTACCGTTTTCCATTTTCTATATAGCTTCTTCCTTCTTTTAACTCTCTTAGTTTTATTCTACATCTCAGTTCAGATCATAATACTTGTCATTCTTTGTCTGTTCTCAGCTATCCATTCATCTTTTCTCTTTAAACAAAACTTCTCCTGTACACTAATTGGAGTATGACTCCTTTAACTCTTTCCCCTAACCTAATAATACTTAATGTCACACACAACTTGTATTGGGATTCTGTTTAGCACATTCTAAAATTACACAATGTATTATATAGAAAGAAAAAGGAAAAAAAAAGAAAGAACAACAACAACAAAAGAACAAATTTATAGATATATAATGTGGCTAATACCACTGTCGATACCATTTTAATCATACATATTAATGCTCATTTATATCTTAAGCATTTTATTCTAAAAACACATATAAAAACACAATCTTATGTACCTTACAGAATCCCTTTTTCAATTAGATTTACCCATTGTCTCTAAATGAATTTTGTTTCTTTAAATCTTGCTTCCCGTCATTAAGACTTCTCACCCCCTCCTTTCTCCCTTGCTTATTCTTTTCCTTACCCTTTTTACCCCTTTGTCTCTCCACCTCCCTTTTCTTCTTCTGCTTTCCCCCTTTCTGTTGTTTTCTAACCTTGTATCCACCTTTCAACTCATTTTTATCTTTTTTGGTTGTTTTTTTAGGTCTTAAAATCCCTTTTTTCTTTTCCTCTTTCTTCTCCTCCCCAGATAGGATCACATGTTCATCAAAGATGGTTTCTTCTTTGTCCCAATCATCCTGCTGCACAATCGATTCTCCATAAGAACGTACTGCCATTTCTAGAGATTGAAAAAGAGTGCCCAAAGTATCTTTCCAGCCTTGTTCTTCTTTTTTATATTTTGGATATTCAGTTTTGGATTCATCCAAAGATAATGCCATTATAAAGAGGAAAAAATTTTCCCAAAACAACCACCCGAGTGTTTTTAAGCAAAAAAAAAAAAAAAAAGATTTCCCAAAAGATCCAAAGTCACCAAACAATCCAGATAAACTATTTCTTTTAGCACTTTTTCCTTCCTTCCATTTCTTTTTCTGGGGTTACTGTTAAGTCACAAAGTTCCAATTAAAATATGTCTTTTTGAAGTCTTATTAATGTTCAAATAACTCTTTAAAATTCTAGGCAGTCTGCTCCTTACTTTCCAATTCTGCTTCGATTTTTTTTCCTCTCCCTTCCCACTTACAGCAAAAGAAGATTTTTCTTTAAATATTTAGAAATCCATATCCCCTTGGCATTAGCACAGTCTTTAGCATTTAGCATACCTCCAATGCGGGTTTTCCTTTTTCTCTCAAAGTTCTATCGCTGTTCTGTTTGAAAGGAGAGTGAAAAGAAAAAAAGTTTTCCCTTTAATATCCATTCGCTGCTTACTCAATCTGGGAACAATGTATCTTTAATAAGTATTAAATATCAGGATACTTTCACTGCTGCTTTGTCCCGGTCAGCAAAGATCACTTTCACTTCTTCACAGCTCCTTCTGCACTTTCTTTTTCCTGCTGAGCTCTTCTATGTGGCGGCCATTACAGACTGCCACTCAGCTGCCTTCGGAGAGGGAGATTTAGCGGGCTAGGGAAGAGAGATGCAATGTCTCTCATCCCTGCCAGAGCCCCCCAGTCTTCACCACCTTCTGCAAAGGTGGCTTAGCCCCGAAGCCAAATGGCTCAGGGCACTCGGGCAGTGAACACAGGCAGTGCAAACTGGAAGAGCCTCAAATTCCATTTTCAATTCTTCAACAGATACCACTGTGAAATTTTTTTTTAAACAATCCAAATATTTTTTTAGTCTATCAAAAGATAGTTTGCAAAAGTCCCAAAGTCATCAAGCAATCAAAATCAGCACAAACTGTTTCATTTAGCACTTTCTTCTTTTAATACTTTCTCTTCCTAGGGTAGGATTCAATTACACAATTCCAACGTAATTTTTTTTTGAAGTCTTATTGCAATTTAATCTCTGATCTTATAAGCTCCAAGCAGTCTTCTTCAACAAATCTTGGTATAAATCATTTACCTCTCTTCCTTCCCACTTATAGCAAAAAGATTTTAATTTTTAAATGTCAGTGTTTAGAAATCTAATGTCCCCTTGGCTTTAGTTTTCAAAATTAGTTACCTTCTGCTGCCAAAACGGGTATTTCTGATTTCCATCTGCTATCTTCGTAGGGAAGGAAAGTGAGGAGAAAAAAAAAAGCTTTCCCTTTCACTTTCAACAGCAGCTTTACAATCTTCTTGGGAAACAGCGTATCATTTAAAGAGCCAAAGTTCCAGGGTATTCAGATGTTGCTTGTCGTCCCGGTTCAGCCAAAAACTTTCACTTTCTCAACTTCCTCCTGCACAAAACTTGTCCAGCTGAGAGGTTCTTTGTGGTGGCCATTGCTGACCGCCGCTCCACCACCTTTGGAAAAGGGAGTTAAGCTGGCTGGGGAAGGGGGTTGCGATGCCCCCAGGCCCCTGCCCGGATCTCCCCTACCTTCAGTTATCCCTACAGGATAACTATAGCCTCCGGATCCAGCTGGATCGGAGGCACTCTGGCAGCAAGTGTGGCAGGGATCGTGCACAAACGTGAATTCCTGCTGCCTCCGAAGCCTGACAAACCGGAACTTTCAACAAATAATTTTTAAAAATGTGCATGTGAGACACTCTAAAATCTTAAAAAAGCATCCTCACATAGCTCCCCACCCCACTTTTCTGGATGAGTCATAGCAGTGTGAAAAGTGATGGCTATAGCGTCCTCTATAGACCTATTTGTTCTTATGCAAATGGGTGTTTATCAAAAATATGCAGAAGACCAGAAATAATGTCCTGACAGACCAATTTCTCAAAGCACTTCACGATGATAGAGGAGAATGCCACTGTCTGTAATCATTGAGATTATTGATAGGGCTTCCGGTTTGAGTTTCTTTGGCAACAGACCAAAATCTGTGATCATGCAGTTTTGATCTGTGCTCACTGCTGGAGTGCCCTGAGCTGGCTGGTTTCAAGGCTAAGTCACCCCATAGAGGTGGTGAAGAGGGGGGGAGACTCCAGCAGGGTTGAGGAGAGTTGCATCTCTCCTCACAGCTGGCCATTACACCCTTTCCCAAAGGTAGTTGCAGCGGTGGTCAGAAATGGCCACCCCAAAGAAGAACTCAACCAGAAAAGAATGTGCAGGAGGAAGATAAGAAGAGAAAGTTTTGGCTGACTGGGTCGAACTGAAAAAGCAACAATATAAGGTACCCTGGAATTTGAATTATAAAGAACACTGTTCCCAAAGAAGACTTTGAAGCGGCTAATGAGAGAGGGAAGGGAAAGGATTTGGTCTTTTTTCTTTTCTTCCCTATATTGACAACTAAGAGATTTAAGCAAGAAACTGGCAAAATCCACTTTGACATTAACTGGTATTTAAGCTGAAAATAAAATGTCAAAGGGATAATAAAGATTTCTGGATTCTCAAAAACTTTTAAAAGAAGGAAAAAAAACAAAAGGGTGGGATCTGGAAACATGGAGGAAACCACCTGGAAGTGAAAGGAATTAACAGTGAAACTTTAAGAAGATTCCTAAAAGATACATTTTAACAGAAACTTTGTGAAAAGCTAAGAGAACCCCAGGAAGAGAAAGTGGGGGGGGGGGGAGCAAGAAGAAACAGCTTTGGATTATTTGGATTACTTGGTGATTTTTGGATTTTGGGCTGTTGGATCTAAAGTACTAAAATAGACAATAGCTGAAGCCAAGGCCAAATAAAGAATGAATACATTGTATACTTAGCACAAACAATTGCTGGATCCAAAAATCGCAGACTTAATTTTAATGATAGGACAAAGATTGTTCCCCAAAATTTTATTTTACCATTTTCTGTCTATTTCATAACAAAATATTTCAATTCAGAAATCATCAACAAATAATTTTTTAAAATGTGCATAGGAGACACTCAATGGGCATTGTTGTATTTATGCTAAAAATATTATAAATGAATTAAATTATAAATGAATTAAATAAAAATAATAAGTAACCTTCAATATTTATAAAACAAATATGGACTTGAAACCAATATGTGAATTTTAATTTCCGTAATTCCTAACAATGGTTAAACCCATTGGAGAATCCTTGGAACTGAATTTAATGTTCTTGAAAAGCACCCATCCTAAATAAATAGATGAGTGAGCTATGTATTGTTTAGAAGAATATTTAGGATAAGTACAATGGATGATATGATAAAAATAATATTTATGTAAAGGAGTATGTGGGACAGAAAAGGTAAATTTTTAAAATAATTATCAATTAAATGTGTAAAGGGTTGCTAGTAAATGGATTCAAACGATTATGACAAAAATACTACTTTTATAATCCCCCCCAAAATCTGCTTACAAAGTGTAGAGATATATACCACTATAATAAAAATTTCTTCTTTCACCTCCAATCCTAGAGAGAAAAACTTGATTCTTCAAATAAGTAAATCAATACATAAACTTAAGTGTTTTAAATTAAACAAGTAACTCAAGAAATCCCCCCCTCCACTTACCTTAAAATCCATATGTCCCAGAAAGTTGCTAACTTGCTTTTTACCAACCATAAAATATTAAGAATATAACTGGATAATAATTGTATAATGGTTTTCAACATACAGCTGCTCACTGATGAATGCTGTTGGAAACCATTCTGTTAATATCTATTCTGTATTAAATGTTTCAGAAGATCTGCCCAAATATTCTTTGAAAATATGTATTTTTATAAGAACATATATGAGGATATTCAGTGTCTGTTATTCAGTTCCTGGGAAATAAATAACATTTATTTATATTTTATCTCAACACACATATCTATTACTCTTAAAAATAATAAACTTGGAAAACTTCCATATCATTAGTGTTAACTCTCAATGGTTTAATTAAATCAAAAGCCATGAAATGCCTGTCTAAAAATAAACGGTTCATCCATTTATTGTATTTGTATATAGTATACATATTTGTATTTGCTGCCTGTTTTCAGTGGTGTGTTTCAAAAAATTTTCCTACCAGTTCGGAGATTGCTTCAGAACTTGCTTCATGGGCGTGCGCACCAATCACACATTTTGCACATGCATGCACAGTAATCAAACAAGAAAAAAAAAATGCTTCTGCCTCTGCAATTTGCCTCCTTGCAGCAAAAAGTGAACATCCTGTTTCAATTACAGTTTCATTTTCAGCAGAGCCTGATTAGCACAAGCAGCTTGTTGTCAGTTGGATCGGCCTCCGACCATCAACTGTTTCAGGCTGCAGGGATTGACATAGCCTATTACCACCTCCAAGTGCTCCATTTTCAGCCTCCAAATCCTGTTTTCAGCTTCTGCATGCCTCATTTTTAGACTCCACTTGCCCCATTTTCAGGCAGCAGGGATCAGAACAGGCCAAAAATGGGATGTGCAGAGGCCAAAAATGGGATGCAGTGAGGGGTGCAGAGGTGGCAATAGGGTATGGCAATTCCTGCAGCCTGAAACAACTGATCATCAGGAGGCCAATCCAACCAACAATCAGCTGATTCTGCTAATCAGGCTGTGCTGAAGCTGAAACACGCTGTTTGCTGCAAGGAGGCAAATTGCTAGGAGGCAGATGGTGGTGGGTGAGACCAGTCAAAAATTGTCCTAATGGTTCTCCAAACCAGTCAAAATTTCCTCTACAGGTCCACAAGGACCAGTCAGAACCGGATGAATAGCATACCTGGTTGTTTTATTTCCTCTTCTTTTGTATTTTCCCAGATATCTCTCTGCATGGGAATATGTAATTCAGGTACCCTGAGATAAGCTAGAAGGGAGTCCAGGTCTGTATCTCTAGCTTCTTGGGCCTCTCCTGATTTCTAATAGATGTGATATTCAAAAGAGCAGATTATGTTTCCAAATGTGCTATTTCCATTTATTATGTCTTACTCAGTCATCAACTGCTATGTAGGAAAAATAGCATCAAGATGTTTAAATCCTTGTTGTGGTCAGTTCAGAAGCCATCCAGGCCTGAAGAGTACTTGCTGGAGCCAGCCAGAGAGCAACCAGGCTTGAAGAGTGCTTGCTGGAGCTGGGCCCAAAAAGTACTTGCTGTAGCCAGCCAGGGAGCAACCAGGCTGCAGCAAGAGTACTTTCTGGAGCCAACAGGGAGCAACCAGGAACAGGTGGGCAGAGTGTGCTGATAGCCAGTTGACTAGCAGAAGCCTGTAATGCTGGCTAGGAACGCTTTTACTTGTACTGTTCACTATGTGCCAAGCTAAGATTCCAGTAAAGAGACCCATTTGCTCACAGTGTGGCCTCTTCTTTTGCTGGCTTGGTTTGGAACTGTGACACAATCTTTTTTTAAAAAAAAAAACAAATTCAAGGCTTTTACATAATAATTTTTTATAGATAGAAATGCATGCGCACTATGTTTCACTATAATTTAAATACAAATCAACCTAATATACCTTGAAATCTCTTAAAACAATGTACGAGAACTACAAAATCTCAAAAATGATACACTTCAAGGGATATCTATGATAAATAGAGAAAACTGTACAAGAGGAGGAGAAGGCATTGATATTCAGTAATAGAAATCCATTGAATTCATTTAATCATAGAATTGAAATAATGTTGTAACTATAACTGGAAGTGTATTTATATAGTAGATATTAATATTCAATGTATTTTGCTGCTGTAGTTAAAGACAGCAGGATGAAAATTGGGAGATCAGAAGTCATGATTCTGTAGTTACCAAGAGTCAAGATTGACCCAGTGGCAAACATGCAAACACACACACACACACACACACACACACACACCCATATGACTATTCCTAATAATCTCTGAAATCAGCACAGAGTATTTCTAATAATTACCTTTACCTCTCTGTTTCTCAAACTGTAAATAAAGGGATTGACCATGGGGTTAAGAACAGAATATAGGAAAGATAAGCTCTTATTCATATCTTTGAATTTGTCAGTTGTTGGCATAATGTAGACAAGCATTAAGGAGCCATAGAAAATGGAGACTATAGTGAGATGGGAAGAACAGGTGGAAAATGCCTTTTTTCTCCCATTCACAGATTGAATTTTCATAATTGCTTGGATGATAAAAGCATAAGATGTGACAGTTATAAAAAATGCAGGAATAATTCCTAGCGATGATGTTATCAAAGCAACATTTTCAATAACCCAAGTGTCACTGCAAGAAAGTTGTATTAAGGGTGTGAAATCACAAAAGAAATGGTCAATTTTGTATTGATTACAGAATGTGAATTGGGTCAACAAGGAGGTCAAAACACTGATAAGCATAAATCCTATTATCCATGACATTGAAACTAGCAAAACACATGTTTTGCAATTCATAAGTATGACATAATGCAAGGGTCTACAAATGGCTAGATAACGGTCATATGACATTGCTGCCAAGAGGTAACATTCTGTAGCTGCCAGAGTGCAGAAAATGTGCATTTGTAAAATACAACCCCAAAGAGAAATTGTCTTGTTTCCTTGGGTAATATAGTTGTGGTGTAGCAGATCTCCAAGAATGATAGATTTGAAAGATAGAAGTACATGGGAGTGTGGAGACGCTTCTCTGCTACAACCACTGTAATGATGAGAATGTTTCCAGATACAGTTACAATATAAATGATCAGAAATAGAACAAAGAGGAAAATATTCAGGTTCTTGGTGTTCCCAAATCCAAGAAGGATGAACTCTCCGATGACTGTTGTGTTCTGCAGCTCTGAAGGCTTTACAAGTTTCATCTAACAATTCACACATCAGATGTTGAGGAACTCTGAATTTAGGAACCATATAAATATCCCTGTGTTTCTTGCTGTATTGTATGAAATGAAAAACTTTTTCAAAATATGCATGCATTGCTAAATATATGCAGTACATAATAATTAGGGTGCATAATAGATAGAGACAGACAAGCAAAGAATTATTAAATTATATTTAATCAAGACTCATCAGCATCTTATAAAACTCATAGTCATGACTAAGCCTGATATCCTTGTTTGAATTTTTTTCTAAATCTGATTAATCAACAAGGTAATTTTGCAAATTATAATGCATTCTAATTTGCAAAATGATAGTATAATACACTTTAAATCTTCCCTAAAGATATAATATTCCAATTTTGAGAAAGTTTTGATTTAGCAATTAGGCACCAAACTGGATTTAACATGCTGTAATAATCTTACTTTAAAAAAAAAATCTATTTATTTATTGTTTAATTTCTATGTCATCCATTTTACCTGAATGATTCTGTTTTACAAATTATACCATAAAATAATATAAGAACTTGACTAAAAACAGATTTTTTTTAAACAACTTTTCTACCTTCTAAATTGTAAACAACATACCTATGGTTAATGCTCTAAAACTCCAGTTGCAAAAGTCAAGGTGACACAGAAAGAAAGTCTTCCAAGGTTATGAAATTTAAAAAGAAACAATCAATGTTTAACTGGCTATAGATAAATTTTATTTATATCACTTTGTATTCTCAATGGCATAAAATAAAGATCAAAACAACCAGAATAGTCCCAAGAGAAAGATGATGATTATAATAAATGATAATTGGCCTAGCAGAAAGGAAGGTTGAAAGAAAGAAAGAAAGACAAAGGAAAAGAATGGGGTGAAATAGAGAAGGGTTTTTCCTTTTGTATCACTCCCCCACTCTCTTTTGCATTTTTTTCAGTTTCTGTTAGTCAGCAAGGATATTTCTTTATCAATGGAATTAGCATTGCTAGAGAAGCTGACTCAAAGAGAATGTTAGAGATTTCTCCTTTGGAAATTCTGGGAGGCAATGCTTAAAAAAATGTTTTTTAATCTTCATTTGAATTTTACTATTCATACTTCTTTTGTATTTTTAAATGCAATACAAGACAGTAATACGATTATATAATATAAGGATTATACAGAGTGGCGATAATCTAAAAGCTACAGACCAGGAGGGAAAACCACTATTAATATCCATAACTTGTGCACAGGTGTTCAGAGATGCTTCTTCTCCTTGACCAATGTAATGAAAAAATATATATAAATTTTTATTACAAGGAAATCTACTCTACTTCTTTTTCATTTAGATCTGCTGTTTTCATTAGCTTATATCCTGGAACATTTCTGAATAAATCTGAATAACTTCTGTCTAAACAAATTTCAGATAGTAGCTACAATATCTTGAGGATATACAATATTCTCCCAAATAATTTTTTCTTCCAAATGAGTAGCTTCAGAATTTTATCAACATCCTGTTATAATATTGTCTGTATAGATCATTGTCCTCCTGATGGTGAGGGGGTTGGTATCGAAGAAGCTGGGGCTGTTGTCTTTCTACTCATCTTGTAATGCTTATCTGTAAAGAAAAAGAGAGAAAAAAGAAAAAAGAAAAAAGAGGGAAAGGGAAAAAAAGAATGAAGGCAAACAGTTGTCACTCCAAAGGAAAAAAGGAAAAAGATACTCTTCAGGCACTTGTATACCTTAATCCAATTATTTGCAATGGTAGGTGTAAAAAAGAAAAAAGAGAAAGGGAAAAAAAGAAAAATATTCTATATGTTCCTCTTGAGAGTAAAAATAAATAAATAAATAAAATGTTTATGTTCTAGTTCCTGGTTTAAAAAATTAAAATCCAGAGAGAGAGAGAAAGAGCCCCACTAGTGGGGTGGGGTAGAAAGGGAAGCAAAAGTTAAAAAGCAATTCTAATATAAAACAAGTCTCTGCCGCCTAATATCCAAGGCTCTTTGATAAATCAGCTCCGACTTTTTCATGGTCATTTCAATCTTCTTTCTTTCAACCAACTTCAGACTCCAACTATCTGTTCAGAAATGAGCACCTGAATAAACAAACTGCCATGCTCAGCTCTATCTTTTCCAATACACAGCTCAGAGTCCTTTATCCCAATGACACAAACTAGTGAAAGGAAAAAGAAAATATGTACCCAAGCTTCTGGGTGGCAGTGCTACTTACTTTCCTTCACTTTCACTTCCCGCTCCTCAATCTACAACCAGAAACTACAAGAAAGAAAAAAGAAATAGAATCTCTCCCCACCCACCCCTTTTTTAAAGGGGGAGAAATAAATCTTAAATCAAGCAGAAGAATCTTCATCACAAAAGAATTTTCAAAAGTATTGTTAAAAAAAGGAGAAGGAAATACAAACAGAAATAAAAAGATTAAAAAATACCAGCCCAGCCTAAAAAGTATAACAGATTTGCCAAGTTCACAATTCCAATAAAAAGGGGGGGGGGGGAGGACAAAACTTTCACTTTGATAATTAATACTGCCGCTTAAACTCTTTCCTCTTCACTTTTAGTCCACTTTCATTTTTTCAGGGTGTTCTCTCCAAGAAATAATAAGTAAAAGTTCATCTCACCAAACTGACACACTTTCTTCCAGTCTCTTTCATTCCGGAGCTGTCCCAGCTTCAGCAGCTTAGGAGGCTGCCTCTCTGCCACCAGCAAAAAGGGCTTTCCCTGGATCAACCAGGGACTTTGCAATGTCTCTGTGATCAACAGGACGTGCCCTTGTCAATCACCATCTCTACGGGATGGTTTAGGTCCATGGAGACCAACCCACAGCTGAGATATCGACGGTGATCTTGGACAATCAAGATCTCCCATCCAACCACCAGGACGCCAGCTCCGCCCTCTCCGCTGAGTTGTGGTAAAACAACTCACACAGAGAAAATTTTTGACAGCCCTTGACCATAATAGTCTATTTTGGTCAATGCAAACTCCAATTGCCTATTTATTTATTTATTTATTTATTTATCTTGTAAGATGGCCAATCTTGTAAGATGGCCATGCATTCACATGCTGCAGCTCAGTGCTCTTCGACTTGGCGTTTTTTATGGATGTTTTTGTGTGGATTATCTTGTATTGTGAATACCTCCTGCGGGGTGAACATACTCTACAGCAATTGTGAGCTTATGAAGATTGGACTGCAGTGTAAACAAGAGATAACAGCTAAGTTTGTTTGGAAACATAACATACCATCAGAGATTGCAAGGCTCCCTGGCTCTCTGTGGATTGTGGCTCCAGTGAAAAGGAAAAGAAGACGAAGAGAAAGGGGCAAGAAAAGAGGCTGCAGGGCTGGTGTTTTGTACAGGCTGCAAAAACAAATGAAGCGGCTACCGCTCCCAAGCCTCTTTCTGACTAATGCTAGATCGGTGGTAAATAAGATGGATGATTTAAGGCTACAGGTCTCTTCAAGTAAGTTCGTGAAAAGCTGTTGTGTGTTGCTAATCACCGAAACCTGGTTGGACCCCACTATTCCAGACATTGTTATTGAGATGGACGGTTTTTATTACATCGTCTGGACAGAGACAGAAATGTGGGGAAGTGTAGAGGAGGTGGAGTGTGTATGTTTGTTAAAGAGACTTGGTGTAAAAACTCAGAGGTTATAACACGTCACTGCTCTTTGGAGCTGGAATATCTGTCTGTTAGATGCAGACCCTTCTACCTTCCACGGGAATTCAGCATTGTTATTATTCTTGCTGTTTACATTCCGCCAGACGCAAATGCAGATTTGGCTCTGGACTACCTGGGTGATGAAATTGGCAACTTGCAAAGCAAATTTCCAGATGCTGTATTCATTATTGCAGGAGATTTTAATCATGTAGATCTTCGTGTGGTCCTCCCTAAATTCTATCAACATATAAGGTGTGCAACTAGGGGATCGAACACCTTGGATAAGGTCTACACGAATATTGTAAATGGATACAGGGTATTACAACTACCACATCTGGGCCAGTCAGATCACTTGTCCTGCTTTTAGCCCGGAGTATATTCCTCTGAGAAAACAGGTGGGGTCGGTAGTCAAGACGGTGAAAAGCTGGCCAGAGGGAGCAATGGAGCAGCTAAAGGACTGCTTGAACGCACAAACTGGGAAGTTTTGATCATCCTGATCTCAACGAACACACGGCTGCAGTGCTAGGGTATATGGCACACTGTATTGATACTGTCACGGTGGATAAACGAATCCGGGTGTATCCTAATGAAAAACCTTGGATGACCGGGAAGGTTAGACGCTTGTTGTACGCAAGAAATAAGGCTTTTAAGTCTGGGAATGATCTAGATTATAGTGCTGCAAGAACAAACTTGAAGAGAGGTATTAAGCAAGCTAAGGCCGAATATAAGAGGAGAATTGAAGACTGCTTTCTCAGTAATAACATGAGGCAGGTTTGGCAGGGGTTCAACAACTAACGAACTATAAAGCAAAAAGGTCTCTTTGGATGGTAGTGCGGTGGTGGTTGAGGAGTTGAACAATTTTTTGCTCGATTTGAGATCCATCAAACTGAAACTGTCCCTTTGCCATCATTTACTCAGCAGAGCCTCCCCTTCATTGTGAATGAGCAGGATGTGAGGCAGACAATGAAGGGGTTAATTCAGAAAGTCAGCTGGGCCCGACTCAATTCCTGGTCGTGTGGTAAAAGATTGTGCTGATCAGCTAGCTGGGGTGTGGACTGAAATTTTTAATCGATCCTTGACACAAAGTGTGGTTCCTGTGTGTCTCAAGGCTTCCACCATCGTTCCACTGCCTAAAAAGTTGCCCACAAATGGTCCTAGCGACTATGGGCGGTGGCACTAACTTCTATCTTAATGAAGTGCTTTGAGAAGCTAGTTCGAAATTATATTATCTCCTGCCTTCCTGATTCCTTTGATGGGCTTCAGTTTGCTTACAAAGAAAATAGATCAACCGAGGATGCAATTATTACTGTGCTTCACATGGCCTTATCCCATTTGGAAACACCGGGAATTATGTAAGAATGTTGTTCGCAGATTTTAGTTCTGCTTTCAATACCATCATACCGCACAGATTAATAGCCAAGCTCAAAGATCTAGATTTTCCAGATTCTATTTGTTTATGGATATTGGATTTTTAACAAATCATCCACAAAGAGTTAAACTGAATGATTATATTTCTACTGTCAAGACACTTAGCATTGGCACTCCATGAAGTTGTGTCCTTAGTCCACTACTGTTCTCCATTTATTCATCAGATTGCACAAATAAACATCCCAACAATAAGATAATAAAATTTGCAGACGATACTACGCTTGTAGGACTTATTTCTGGGGATGATGAGTCTGCATATCGGGATAAGGTATTACAGCTATCCCACTGGTGCAAAAATAATAATCTTCTATTTAACATTAAGAAGACCAAGGAGGTTATAGTGGACTATAGGAAAAAAGAGCAGACATTCAGCCACTGTATATAGAGGAGTTCGTGTGGAACAGGTGGTTGAATGTAAGTATCTCGGGACCATCATTACAAATGACCTGACCTGGAGTGCAAACACCGCTGCTTTAATTAAGGAGGCACAACAACGGTTGTATTTACTAAGGATTCTTAGGAAACAACAACTGGCTGAGAGTCTACTGACTACCTTCTATCGGAGTTCAATTGAGAGTATATTATCCTACTGTCTCTGTGTATGGTTCTCGAGCTGCACAGTGGCAGAAAAAAAGGCAATTCAGAGGGTGATTAAGATGGCCCAAAACATCATTGGCTGCTCACTCCCCTCTTTGGAAGAACGGTATAGGAATAGATGTAAGAGGAAGATATTTAATATATTGAATGACTCCTCTCATCCGGGACATCAGCTCTTTGAACTATTACCATCGAGAAGGAGATTCAGGGTATTAAGAACAAGGACGACTAGATTTAAGAACAGTTTTTATCCAAGTGCAGTTTTGAGTTTGAATGCAGGGTCATAAGATTTTGTGGAATTTAATGGCTGAGAGTAATGGGGTATTTACATTTTTAAATTGTATAGAGATTATTGTATGGTCTGTTGTGTTTAATTTTATTTTTCTTTCAATAGTGTTGTCCAGTTTTACTTGTGGAAGAGCACCTCATTTTGTTGCACCCGCTTGTGAGTGTAATGACAAATAAATTCTTATGTCTTATGTCTATGTCTTATGTCTTATTTATTTAGCTGTGATACATCATTGACTCATATTCAGTTTACAAAGCACTAAAGTACCCAAGATCTTTTCACACGCAATGCTGTGTAGTGTGATTCATTATCACCAATCTTTAATCTTGCCTTTGATTATTTCCTTGCCTGTGCATAAAACTTTGCACTTGTCGCTGTTGAAATTAATATTTTTGGTTTTTGCCTATTATTATAGCTTGTCAGAGTTCCCTTGTTGATATCTAAAGTGCTTGCTACCTCCAACTTTTTGTCCACTGTTCTTGCAGTACCATATTCTTGCCTCTAATTGCAGGGTTTTTCAGATCAAAATTAAGACTCTGTGACTGCAGGTTCATGTACTCCAGGTTGATCTCCACAGACTTCTCAGCAGCTCTTGAATATCACTTGTCTAGTTCAACAATAATAAAAATAAAATAATACATGGAAAACAAATAAACTCTAATCATGTCTTTATTGAATATGGATTGCCATTTCCCCCTTCTGTCAGTTGTTCCACTCAGGATGTCTATTATATTGAAAGTTGTCAGTTGAAAATTAAAAAAGACCAGCAGGAGGTAAATTGTTCAATGTAGGTTTTTGATAGTCAGCATCTTGGACTACAAACTGGCAAATCACTCTTGTAATATCTCAATCCAGCAGAATTTTCTTAAACCATTTTAGAATATTTCTAAAGCTTTAAGAACCAAAAAAAAAAAGAAACCCACACAAAAGAAATAAACAATGGCTTTGGATACCCAATAATGTAAGAAGGATGCTAGTATTACTATGGTATCAAGTACAATAGATGCAATTTTCTGTGATATAAAATCAATGAAGGTAGAACCTTTACTGTTAAAAAGTGACATCCCATAAACGAAAGGAACCAAAAGAGGCACAAAAGGATTGAATAGATATTTACAGAATATTTCTTTTTCTGGCAGTAAATAAATTAAGATATTCATGTCTAAGGGGAAAACTTTCTAGAAATCATTTGAAATAAAATGATTGAATGCCTACAATGGAAACATTTTCAAACTGTATCACTTAATGTTAATGATAGTCAGAAAATGTTCCAAATTTGAAGAATTCTTTTCTAAGGATTTCTTTTATGTCTTTATTTCGTAAACTGTAAATGAAGGGATTGACAATGGGGGTAAGAACCGTATATACAAAAGAAAAGCCCTTTTTCATATCTTCAAATTTTCCAGTGGTTGGCAAAATGTAAACAAACATTAAGGATCCATAAAAAATAGAAACTACTGTAAGATGGGAAGAACAAGTGGAAAATGCCTTCTTCTTCCCATCCAGAGATGGGATTTTTAGAATTGCTCTAATAATAAGTGCATAGGATGAAACAGTTATGAAAAATGTAGGTAGAAGTCCTACAGATGATGTCATTAAAGCCACACTTTCAATCATCCAAGTGTCACTGCAAGAAAGTCTTACCAGGGGTGTGAAATCACAAAAGAAATGGTCAATTTTGTATCGATTACAGAATGTGAGTTGTGTCAACAAGGATGTTAAAATTGTGATAAGAAATGAACCATTTATCCAAGATATAGTAACTAGCAAGATGCATGTTTTGTTGTTCATAATAAGGACATAATGGAAGGGTCTACATATAGCTAGATAACGGTCGTATGACATTGCTGCCAAAAGGTAACACTCTGTAGCTCCCAGTGTGCAAAAGAAATGCATTTGTAAAATGCAACCCCAAAAAGAAATTGACCTCTTTCCAGAAAGGAAAGTGCCCAGCATTTTAGGTATTATAACTGTGGTGTAGCAGATCTCCAAGTAGGAGAGATTCGAAAGGAAGAAATACATAGGAGTGTGGAGATGCTTTTCCATCATGACCAATGTAATTATGAGAAGGTTTCCAGATAATGTGACAGTATAAATTGTTAGAAATAATATGAACAGGAGAGGATTAATGTTTTTAGTATTCCCAAATCCAAGAAGGATGAATTCTTTTATTCTTGATGTGTTCTGCCATTCTGAAGACTTTTCAAGCAGCATCTATTCATAAAACATCAACCATTCATTATCTGGAAGTATATGGAACATATAAACATACTGAAATATATATCAGGTTTTTATAAAGTCAGAACTTGTATAATTTTTATTAGATTACTAGCATATATTTTGTATATCATATATTGTTAATTTTTAATATATTACTAGCATATATTGCTAATTTTTTGCACATATATTCACTTTTCATGAATTATGACAAAATTTGCATGGATTCTACAAAACAATGTAGAACTTTCAGATGAGACCAACTAAAATTATAGTCAGGACTAGATTGTTTTCTTTGTTTGGAAATATTTTCCTCAATTAATGGACTAGATTATTTGCAAATTGCAGATGTGTTGGATTTAAAGGAAAAAAAGTATTCTTATTGCAATATGTGCTAGTAATATATTAAAAATTAACAGTATATAATATACAAAATATATGCTAATGACATAATAAAAATTAACAGACATGAAAACAATTAATTTCATTGTAAATATTGCTGTTTAAAAATAAATATTTAAATAACAAGGAATGCTTTTCAAGAATTTTTTCTGTTTATAGCAAATACTAATAATGAAATGAACAACACATAAGCAGAATACCTAAGGTTCTTGTTCTCAAATGAAATCAATGTCCCAATTACGTCTAAAGTTAGTATTCAAGGATGCCACATTTTAAAAGAATCAAACAATGTTTTATTATACCTTGGTAGACTACCTTTCAGTTCACCTCTATTGCATCCTTCTTTTGCTCTCTATGATATGAAGCTATACTAAGTGCAAAACAAACAAAATAGTCCCAAGAGGGAAAAAAATGTTTCTAGAAGATAATTGGCCTCATGGAAATGAAGGTTTGTAGAAAGAATGTCAATAGAGAGAGAGGAAAGAGTTCTGATGGTATAATTTTCCAGGAGACTTCACCAACTGCTGATAGTATGCAGAATTCTCTGCTAATTTAGTTCTAAGTTTTAGAATCTGATCTTCCTCAGCACATAAAATTCAAACAAAAAGCAGGCCACAGGAAGGAAATATTTAGGTTGGCAGTGCAGAAATTGACTCAAGAGATAGGTCCTTCCCATTTTTAGTGATTAAATTAACTATAGTTTTCTCCTTAGTTCTAAGTGGCTTGGTTCCTTAATTAGTTTTCATGCATTGCTTCTTGTTATTCCTTCATGTGCTTTGGAGAATAGGTTGACCTCTTTTTCTTGTAGCAACGCCTCAAAAATCAGAACAGAGCTATCATGTCACCCCTATTTTTTTTATTTTTTTAGAAAATTTATATTGCTGCCTACTCACACATGGTGACTCAAGACAGCTTACAAGAACATAAAGCACTATATGAAAGAAATAAAAATAAAATCAATAAAGAAAAATAATAAAATAATAACCCTTTCTGCTCTGTCCTGTCCCCCTCACCCTGAGACAACACAACAGCCATGGTTATAGTAATGGGCTCCATCCCACTCAGGGTTCCCCAGCCCCATTGGCAAAACCATGTCTTCAAGGCCTTCCAGAACAGTGTTATAGTGGGGGCCAGTCTACTCTCTGGAAGGATGATTTCCAGAGAGAAGGAGCTACCCCTGTTTTGGGGTCCCACCAGATGTATCTCCTTGGAAGACAGGACCTGCAACATTCCTTGCTTCCATGATCTAGTGGGTCAGGTAGATGTGACCAGCAAGAGATGGTACTTCAGATGATCTGGTCCCAAACCACAAAGTGTTTTAAAGATGACAACCATCACTTTGAATTGTACCCAGAAGCAAATTGGCATCCAATGCAGCTCTCACAGGAGAGATGATACATGTGCACACTGTCGTTTGCCGAAAACTATATGGGCTGCTGCATTTTTGAACTAACTGGAGCTTCCAGATGCTTTTCAAGGGCAGCCCCATGTAGAACACATTGCAATAGTCATGATGGAAAGTGACCATGGAAAGAATGACCATGAGTAGGGATTGCTGATCCAGGAAAGGGTGCATAACCTGTTGTGCAAAGATCCTCCTGGCCATGACTGCCACCTGATCATTGATCCAGAGTCATGGGTCTAGGATAAAACCCAAATTAGGCATAGGTAGGTTTGGGGTGGTACCATTCCATCAAAGACCAAAGGTGGCAATTCTCAGTGATCTTTCTTTTCATTAAATAAGACATATCCATTTCTAGAAATTATTCATAGGCTTTCTAGCTTCAATATCTTTTTATGTCGTGGATGCAGTATTCCAAGTGTGATCTTATCAAGGCATTATAAAGTGGTAGTAACACTTCACATGATCTTGATCCCTCTGTTAATGCAGTATTGGCTTTTTGGGTAGCTGCACGCCAAAGGAATATGAATATGAGCACTATGCTGGCTCATTTTCAAGTGATTGTAAACTAGGACTCCAAGATCATTAAAACAGTTATGGCTATTGAGCAAGGCACCATCTGTTCTATACTTGTATATTTGGTCATTTTTGCCTAAGTGTAAAATCTTATTTTTCTCACCATTGCATTTCATCTTGTTAAATAGGGCCCCGGTGTTCAAATATATCAAAATCTTTCTGAACCTTGACCCTATCTTCTGGAGTGTTGCCTATTCCTGCCAGCTTAGTATTGTCTGCAAATTTGATGACTTTCCCTAAATCATTTATAGAGATGTTGAAGAGTACTGGTCCTAAGACAGAGCCTTGGGATCCATGCTGCATACGTCCTTCCATTTAGATGAAGTTTCATTAAGGATTACACATTGAATACTGTTGGTCAACCAGTTACTAAACCACCTGCTGTTATTGGTTTCTAACTCATTTTTTTCATTCTCATCAACTAGTAGATTGTGGTATACTTTATTAAACACCTTGCTCAAATCCAAGTATATTATGTCCATAGCATTTTGCTGGGCCTCTAATTTGGTCAATTTATCAAAGAATACTCTAAAATTTGTCTCGTACGATCTGTTTCTGACAAACACATGTAGGCTTCTGGGTTATAACTTGTTTGCTTCTGGTTATAACTTGTTTGCCTTTAGGTGTCCACACATTGCTTGATTATCTTTTCCAGAATCTTCCTAGGTATTATATGAGGCTGATAGATCTGTAGTGGATCCATTTTTCCACTTTCTGAGCTTAAATTTTGAAATTAAAAAAAATACCTTTTTTCTTAATATTTTCAGCATAACCTGGAAACGTTAAGAAAGTTTTTAAAAAGTAATATTTTCAATGAAAGACATAATTTTCAACTTTGATTTTTAATTGCACAACACATATGCAATTTATAAATAATCTAGTCCATTAATTCTATTCAGAGAAAATATTTACAGTAAGTGAAAGTGTAATAAGAAAATCATAAAAGATTTTTTTTGTCAGCAAAAGGTCTGTGAAGTGTTGTCAGAATTTTGCAGGTAAATTTCTTCAATGCTGGTCAAATGAACCATTTTTATATTTATTTATTTTACTTTTAACAAACTTAATAATTAACTTATTTATTATTGTAGGATTTGATTTCTTTTCAGTTCTTTTTTATTTCACTTTAAAGGATTCACAGGCACTTTTGTAGATCCAAAACCAAGATGCTGGACAGGAGTGGATGCCTAGTGTGAGGCTCCTAATAATCTCCCCTCAATATTGAAGAATAGCATATGGGGTCACTCTTGTTGTACTGTACTTGTCAAATGCCTACATGTGTCCCTGCCTGATAATGCATAGGGCCAATCAAATAGCAGCAATGTCATAGCAACAAAGTTTGGCTCAGCAGCAGAAAGGGCAAGGGTCTGGCACTTATGGATGCAAGGGTAGATTCATACCCATGATAATAACCTGGGTTCAAGCCAGCTAGAAATGGAGGTGGAGCTGAAACTGAAGTCAAAGCTGGAGTTGGAGCTGGAGCTGCCATTGTGCAGAGCCTAATGGGTTCCACATTCAGACCATGGGTGGTAATGGCAATGGCTGTGGCAGAGTCAACAGAGGAAACTAGGGAAGAGCTGGAAATCCGAAACTAGTACATAGTATCAGCAATAGCAACGGTAAAGCTGCAGGACTGGTGAACAGAGGAGAGTCTGGATGCCAGACCTGGAGGCTTAATGGTGATGGCAACTAAGGGCCCAGGACTAATGTAACAGGGGCTCAAGACTGCAGCAGAATCCCAGTGCCCTTAGAAGAGGCCTGGGAATAATCTCAAGAAGGTGATGCTGGAAGTTCAATGAGGGATTGAATAGTGATCACCAGTGCAGGAGGAGGACAGGGTTTCAAGGTGACTGGAAAGCCTACTTCTAGGATGGAAGCCTGGGTGAATGGTTGCATGCAATTTGAAGGTGAATGGTTGCTTCACATTTGAAGATAAATGGTTGCATGCAATCCAGAGGGTGTATCAGTTGGAGGCACTAGTGAGTATATTCTTTCCCCTGTTGACTAGTCAGAGAGATCAGTGAAGAACCCTGGTAGTGCATTGGTTAGAATGCAGTATTGCAAGCTAACTCTGCCCACAGACTGGAGTTTAATCCTGATAGGGCTTGAGGTTGAATCAGCCTTCAACCCTTCTGAGATTGGTAAAATGAGGACACAGATTTTTATCCATGAAATTTTGCTTAGCGTCTCTCTGAGTTTGTTAAAATCAGCTCTTTTAAAGTTTAAGACACTTGTTTGATCACATTCTATTTCTTGTGTTTGCATTATATTGAATTTCAATATGATGTGATCATTCTCACCCAAGATTCCACCAGTTTAAACTTCCCCTATCACATCTTCTCTATTAGTAAGAATTAAGTATAATTTTTCCTTTAGTTCTCTCCTCTACTTTTTGAATGACAAAGTTGTCAGCTAGTTTGTTAGAAATCTGTTCAATCTCCCATTTTCTGCAGAGTTTGTCTCCCAGTTGATATCAGGGTAGTTAAAGTCTACCATTACTATTGTAGAATGTTTTCTACATACATTTGTTAATTGATTAGCAAAGAGATTAGCAAAGAGCATCTATTTCTTCTGCTTGGTTGAGTGGCCTGTAGTATAGCAATGTCATTTTTGTTCCCTTTTATATTGACCCATATGAATTCTAGGAGGTTTTTTTCATCATTGGTTTTATGTATTTCTATAGAGATATAGTGATCTTTTATATGTAATTCCACTGCCTCTTTTGTTACGTCTGTTTCTTTTGAATAGTTTATATCCTTCTATCAGTAAATTTCAGTCATGAATTTTATCCCACCATGTTTCAATAATGGCAACTATATCAGAAGTGGTATTCATCAGATTCTGACTATTTCTGGAGAACAGGTAGTGGAAATTTTGAGTAGTTCGGAGAACAGGCAAATACCACATTTTTTACAGTATTCTTCCCCTGCCACACCCACCAAACCATGCCCACAGAACTTGTAGTAAAAAAAATTGAATCCCACCACTGAACTATATCATATCTGCCTTCATGTACTAATACTTCAAATTCATCCTGTTTTTCACTAAACTTTGAGTGTTAGTGTATAAGCATATGAGTCCATTATTGGTCTTGGATATGTATCTTATATCTACAACTTTATAGCTGGGATTTCCATCCTTTCCATCACTTTCTATTTCATTATGTTTTTCTTTTTTATTTCTTTTTTCTCTTTCCTCTTTTCCTCCTTATGTGATTGGTTATTTAGTAGTTTTTTTTAATTGGAATTAGGTTCTATAGGTTGTGAACATTGTCCCCCTCAATTGTACTATAAAACCCTTTGTATAAGATGAGACAGTCATGTCCAAATATATTGTTCCAGTTCTTGTGAGGTGCAGTCCACCCCTTGCCAGTAATCTTTCATCTAGATAATACAGACCATTAATGCAGCCTAGGAAGCCAAATTTCTGTTGTTGAAACCAGTTTTTAAGCCAGTAATTTGTTTCTAAAATCTTTTGCTCTCTCATTCGATATTAGTCTTTTGTATAGATGAAAACACAACTTGTGCTCCTATTTTTTTTAACTTTCTTCCCTAGTTGTTTGTAATCTTATTTTTATTTTCAGATTCATTGTTGTGTCATTGGTTCCCACATGTATGAAAAGAAAGGGGTAGTAATCTGTGGGGTTGATTATTTTAGTACTCAGGTACTCAGTTACATCTTTGATTTTTGCTCCAAAGTGACTACATAATTCCCTGGCTTGATTATAGTTTATGTTCCCCTAAGAATTGAGTCTCCTATCATCAATATTCACCTTTTTTCCCCTAGGGAAGTCTGAAATACTTTTCTTCCTGTTGCAGGAATGTTGGGTTGTGCCTCTTTTTTTAAGAAACTACTAATAAATGCTTTTTTTTTTTTGTAGGTATCTGTATATTTTCTTCCAGGGGGAGGCTATAAAAGCAATTGTTCAGTTCCAGCGGAGGATCATTGGAGTGGACAATAATAGATAGTAGGTTGTTTTCTTGGTTGTTTTCTTCTAAGAGTGACATACTTCCATTGTTCTTATTCTTTAGGTACATATATAGGCTCATTTTTAAAAATAAAAGTTGTCTGTTCCCTATTGTGCTTGATATAGGTGTATTCTTTTTCTACTTTATATTCATATATGGGGTTCTTTTTCTAAAAGCTGTCTGCTTCCTATTATGTTTTACTTTTGTGTTCTCTTCCGTGGGCATAAACTGAAACATATGGCACCCTTTGCAACTATAGTGTCAATCCTTATCTCCATTACTTTTTTCTTTGTTTGTTTGCTAAACAATTAAAATTAAAAATTTCTAAAAATTTAAATATTTTTAAGTGTTGCAAAGTGTCAGTTTACAATAGATTGCAAGAGTTCTTGATCTTTTGTTTTCTGTCTTGAAAAATTCTTCACTATCTTCCCTAAGTCTTTTTTTCTGTGGTTTTTAAAAACCTTTTTCCTCCTAGATCATTAAGAATTTAAAGGTTTCTAAAGAGTTAAAACAAGTAAATTGTTTTTCAAAATATTTAGTTGAAAAAAAAATTGAAAAATTGAAAAAAGAATTTTAAAATTGAAAAACATTTAAAATGTAACAAAATTAAATTAATGATATTTAAGAATTGAAAAAAGATTAAAATAGGAACAAGCAATTGAAAAATTGAAAAAAGAAATTAAAAATAAATTGAAAAGGAATTTTTCCTAAAAAAGGGAATTCATAGATTTTTTTAAAGAATTTATAAGAGTTTTGGGTGCTTTATGAAGTGATATGCATTTTTTTTTGTTGGAAATTTCAGGCTATTTTCTAGGAGATGCTTTGCTCTTAACCCTCTACTCCTTGACTTGAAAGTTCATCCCTTTCCTCCCTGCTCAGAAGTGTCTTGTACTGTAGAAAATTAGCACCCACCCCACTCCTACAAGAAAGAAATATTCTAGGAAATATTAAAAAGGCAGAATATTATACCTCCCTGGATGAGAAAAGGAGAAGCATGCTCTTGGAAAGGAACCCCCACCTTTATTAATAGCCCCAGAAAGATTGGACTATCCTATCTACAAGACAAAAGGCCTTGATGATAGGATTAGCCCTCACTCAAGATCCAAACCAAAACAATGCCATTAAGCCAGTGGTGGGATTCATTTTTTTTTTACTACCGGTTCTTTGGGCATGGCTAGGTGGACATGGCCAGGTGGTCATAGGACTGAGTGGATGTGGTTAGGTAGTATTTTCCTGCAGCACCCCCCTGTACTCCATTTTTTGCCTACTGGGCCTCAGGGAAGCCTCCCTGGGCTCTAAAAAAAGAAGCATTTTTAATGCAAGTACAACAGCGAGGGGGAGATCATCTGTGTCATGTGATTTAGGTTAGCTAGAAAGCAAGGAATCCAACTTTCTTGCTAATCTAAATTTATGGCACAGTTGATCATCAGAAATATCAGTTCAACCAAACCGGGAGCATTTTTTAAAACTACTGGTTCGGTCGAACTAGGATGAACCGGTAGAATACCACTACTACATTAAGCCGTAACAGGAATTGTCCAACCAAGACTGGGACACAGATAGCCTACAAGGTTAGCTGGACCCCGCATATCCCTGGGAGTCTGACAACCAATAGGATACATTTCGTACAAGGCCCAAGAGAGGGTATAAATGTTTCTCACTCTCCACTCCATGTGGTCATTTACCCAGAATCACACGTGCTTGGTGGTTTTGCTTTACCATTAAACCACCCTTCCAAGCAGCCTCCATCTTTCCATGTGTCTTTCTTTCCACTTGGAACTGAACCCAGATGGACATTTCTTGCAACAGTATTTATTCGTTTTTCCCTGCTTTCTTGTCCTTCAGTTGCTAGGGCCACTGCCAAGGTTTTAGGTATGATGTGCTGATGTGGGCATTTGCTTAGCTGGTCCACTGTGTTGTTCTCAGCTCCTGCTAGTCTGCCACAGTACTCTCCACCACTGCTATGGCTGCTGCTACTCAGTTGGTCCTCTGCACTGCTCTCAGCCACTGCTGGTCCACCATGCTGCTCTCAGCTGCTACTGGTCTGCTGCATAGCTCGCAGCTGCTGCTGTGGGGTCGGGGGGGCACTGCTCAGTTGGTCTTCTGTGTCTTATTCACTGCTCAGGGTATTTCACTCCTCTGCCACATAGCTCTGCCCTGCTGCTGCTCAAGGGCATAGCCTGTGGTCTGCCGACACCTAGCTCTGCTTCACCACTGCTCAGTGGCCTCCATTTGCACTGTATTGGATCTGCTCAGGTGTCATCCTGGGTCACTGGGATTCCTCTCTGTCTCTCAGTTTAGCCGTCTCTTCTTTTCTCTTGGTTGGGACACTGGGCTGCTTCTCAGCTGGGCCACATCTCAGTTGGGCCACCTCTAAGATGAACTACTTCTTAGTTCAAGGAGTTCACATTCTTTTTTTTTAATGCCTCCTGTAGTTAATTTGAGATTTTGTTTTACTTTGAAAAATTTTTTCATCTGTCATTTTCAATACATGTATGAATTGTAGACTTTATTAAGAGGGCAATATATATCTATCATCTATCTATCTATCTATCTATCTATCTATCTATCTATCTATCTATCTCTATATATTTGTATGTTTGTTTGTATGTGTGTGTGTGTTTGTGTGTATGTATGTATATATTTGTGAGTGGGTTATAAAACGATAATACAAAGTGGGCCAAAAAACCCTCACAAAATAGTTTAAAATATTAGAAATTTAAAAATATTGTTTTAAAAAATGGCAGTTTCTGACTATTGTGATCCACCAAATGAGTTAGAATGATAATTGCAGTTTAGGGTATTCAAATCAGTTCTGGGGAATTTTTAATCTAGGTAATAAAATTTTACAATCTCACTGTAAAACTTTACTATAACTATAACAACTTTTTAAAAAGTTCAGTCAGTTTTCACAGGATCATTCAATATATTTTTTAAAAAAGTATTCAATTCATTCATGATTATTTAATTAATAAGGAATGGAATCCTTATAGCTCCTTATAAATATGCAAAGATAAAAAAGTAAGGAAAAAAAAGGCACCCTTGCAATAGATATGCACTTCTTTCAAAATAGAAAGAGAGAGAGAAAAAAAGAATACTCATACTGTCAAATTTTTTGCAATTATGTATAAGTAAGTATATAAGTAATTATGTATGAATGAGTAAGTAAGTAAGGACATGGTGGCTCAGTGGCTAAGACGCTGATCTTGTCGATCAGAAAAATCTGCAGTTCAGTGATTCAAATCCCTAGCACCAGTAAGCTCCCATTACTTGTCCCAGCTTCTGCCAACCTAGCAGTTCGAAAGCATTTAAAAATGCAATTAGAAAAATAGGGACCACTTTGGTGGAAAGGTAACAGTGTTCCGTACAACTTTGGCATTTAGTCATGTCAGCCACATTACCACGGAGATGTCTTCAGACAGTACTGGGTCTTCAGCTTTGTCATGGAGATGAGCACCGCCCCCTAGAGCCAGAAATGATTAACATGTGTGTGCAAAGGGAACCTTTTTGTTTACCTTTTAAATATGTTCTGTTAGTGGTAAAAAGAACTATGCAGTCAATATTGAAGAAAAAACAGTTCAGTGCATATAAAGAAAATGTCCTCAAATCTACCAATTCAGCATTGAAATGTTGGTTTTTTTTCTTTTTAACCCAGCTTCAAGGTATTCATTTGTCTAATTGTGGAACTTTGGTGATATCCATGAATTTCAAAAAAAAAAAAAAAAACTTAAAGTGATAAATTATTACATAGTTTGATTTTTTAAAAAAAATAAAATCTGTAGCTGAAGGAAATAAAGGCATCACTTTTAAATAAATAAAAACTTTTGCTTTTTAAGATAGTAATATTTTTATATTACCCTAAAACATACATTCCTGAAATAGAACTTGTAGCATAACTAGTTCCAGGAAAGAAATATTAACTTTTAAGCATTTTCTTGTATCTATCTATCTATCTATCTATCTATCTATCTATCTATCTATCTATCTATCTATCTATCTATCTATCTATCGTCTATCTATCTATCTATCTATCTATCTATCTATCTATCTATCTATTTGTTTTCTTAAGTTTTCGCGGGTACTTACATGTATGGTATTCAGCTTTGTTCGGGTATTTTCCCACGTCATTATGGTTGTAGCAACATTTTGGCAGAATCTCATCTGCCATCATCAGGCTTCTGTATTGTGTTCATCTGTGAGTCAGACTTTTACAGTTGTTTCAGTTTTAAATTTGGGGCTAGCCTACTTTTCTTCATCCTGATTAGTTGGGAGTCTTGGTCTGTGTTTATTGGTCTTGCAGTTTGCTGTGTTCTGCTTGATTGGTGTTTCTAATATCTTCTGTCTGTTTTGTGGCTTTTTTTGTCTTGATTGGCTGGCAACATTGTGTTCCTGTATTGGAGGCTTTTAGTGCAGCTTGGCTCTGAGTAAATGGACAGCTATCATTATTTAGGAAGCTAGGTTTCATCTGGGTGCCTGGTTGGGGTGTGTTTAAGCTGGAGGTATCATGAGGATCTGTTTGTGCCCAGGTGTTTGCCTGGCTAGTGGTGTGGAGAATTTTTTGTCTGAGAGTGCAGGCTTCCAAATAATTGACAGTCTGGTGGAATTATCTCTTCTATTCATGCTTTCAGGTCTTTTTTCAATCTCTATGGCTTCTCTGATAATTCTGTAGCTGGGGTTTTCTATAGTGGCTAGGGTTTTGCTGCCATTGAAGTTGATGCTATGACCTGTGGCTTTCATGTGTTGGACTAGTGAGGAGGTGTGTTCCAGCTTTTTTACTGTATTTTTGTGTTCATCCAGGTGGGTACTTATTCTTCTATTGGTCTGTCCAATGTATGTGGCTGGGCATGATGCACAAGGGACTTCATATATGCCTTGGTTTTCCAGGGGTTTCTAAGGATGGCTACTATTTTTCTGTCTGTTTTGAAGGCAGTCTTGATGTGATGCCTGTGTAGTATCTTACTGATTTTGTCTGTAGTACCTCTTATGTAGGGCAGGACAGCTGTTCCATAGGTCTGGTCATCTTCTAGGTCTCCATTATGTCTCAGTGTGTTTTTGTGGATCAAGCCGGTGATTTTGCTTTTGTGGAAGCCATTGGCTGTCAATACTTTAGTCAGGGTGCATAGTTCAGTCTTTATGTGTGTCTTGTCTGCCAGGCATTTCAGGCATTGACCACTCTGTTGCTGAAGTTGTATTTTTTGCAATCAAGTTTAGAGTAGCATACCTTGAGTTTGTATCGGTTGTTTGTCAATGTATTGTTGTGATTGAGGCTGAAGAAGTCATTGACAGGTAAGACATTGTAACAGACATTTTTGTGTACTATGCTTAGATCAGTCCACAGGTGGTTCAGTTCTAGATTGTCCTCGCCCAAAATTTCGAGCCTGGAGGCATAGGGAATTCTATTGTGGGTGGAGTAGTGGAGTACTTTTCTTGAGAAATACCTCTGAACCCGCTCAGTTGTGTCCAATATACAGTCTGGGTTACAGGCTCGTAGCAACCACAGTAGATTAATTTATAATTATAACATCTGAATTGTTAAGTTATTCCTATATGCAGTATTATCAATTATAATTATATTACAAAAACTCAAAAGCATTTATTAGGTTATAAAATTTGTTTGAATTCACATTGATTTTAATCTGCACTCCTTTCTACAGTTTCATCCAACAAATATTAACATTTTTTTTTCAATTTTAAAAACCTGACAAGATCTTTTTAATTGATTGAGTGATTGATTATCTTACCTTGTTTGTTAGTTCTGTAAATAAACTCGTAGCACTTTTACTAACCAGAAACTTGCTGTCAGTTCCTTATATAGAGCCAGATAGATAAAAGAAAAAAAGAACAGATGAAATCCAGAAGCAGGTTAAAATAAATCAGCATTCAACCCACCAGTAAACATTTAGAGATAAAAAACAAAACATATCAGAATTTTTAATTACAGTGTAATTAAAACCCAGGCTTCCTTAAGAGTTAAGAGAATTGCGAGGAAAAGATAGATAGAAAACCAGATGTGGGATTCTACCTGATCAGACCAGTTCTATAGAACTGGTTGTTATGATTCTGTGCCATTCAGAGAACTGGCAAATCATGCCACTGCAGCCAGGTCCCCTCCCCTCCCCTCCTGCCACTTCCCACCCTGCCCTTATCTGGCATGCATGCCATCCAACTTGCCTGTGCTGTGCCTTTGCCTAATTTTTGATAAGTTGACATTTTTCCTCCCCCTGATGATCAGCTGTTCCGACTATCAGCTGCGCTGGGTGATTTAAATTAACTAGAAAGCAGGAAATTGTTGGATATCTTGCTTTCTAGCTAATCTAAATCCTTGATGTACTGCTTTACCTTCACCCAAGAGGCTTACCTGAGGCCCAGTCAGGGGTGGTATTCAGGGGGTTTGAGGGGAGAGATGTGGCCTGAGAGTGGAACTGAACCTTCCTTAGGACTGAAGCTTCTATTTTTCAGTGCAGACTCAGGTAGCTGTTGTGGTTCGCTAGCAGCCTGTGCAGACAGCAGCAGAACTGGACAGTGGGGAATAAACGGGATCAGTCAGGGAGAGGACTCAGACAAGGGTCCTGTGTCTGATGCAGAGATGGGGACAGGATCATCTGAGATTGGGTTGCCGACTCTGGAGCCTTCGGGGTCTGGAAGCAGTGAGGCAGAGGACCCAGGGGAGCCTGTTCCCAGTGCATGTGTTTGCAGAACTGCTAGAAGGCAAAAGCAGCTGAAACAAAAGTGGTGACTCAATAGTAAGGCTGGGTAGTGATTGCCCCTCCCATAAGGTATAAAGGACAGGCAAAGATGATGAAACCTTTGCAGGAAGCAAAATCATTCATTCGGTTCAGACTCATTCTTGAAGCTCTTTGTACTTTAGTTGGTTTTTGTTCTAGTTTATTTGACACTTCCTTTATTGGCAGCACTTCACAGGAAAGAAAGGTGGATGCTTATCTCAAGGGACTGTTTGAGATTCATTACTGGCTGGGAATTAAAATAATTCCCAGCATTGCAATAAAACAAGACTTGTTTTTAAAATAAGCGTGTACGTAATTATGGTCTCGGAAGCCTTGGTCAGAACAATAGCATATTGCAGAAAGATAGATCTGTGAGTGAATCTGTGATTCTGTGAGCAACTCAATCTGCCTGCCTGCTTTGCCTGCTTTGGGATAAATGTTGCTTTTTTAATAAAAAAACATTAATATTTACGTACGTAGTGTGTTGTGAATTAATTTTGTGTTTCCTTGATAGCAAATTTTATGAGTTTGCTTGCAAGCAAATTTTATGTGACAGACTCAGGCAGCAGATTGCAGAAAGTTAGGTCTGTGAGTGAATTTATGATTCTGTGAGCAACTCAATCTACCTCCCTGCTTTGCCTGATTTTGGGTAAAAGTTGCTCTTTTTTATTTAAAAAATTCAATATTTATATAAATATTTACAATATACACACCCACACCAGCTAGCCATGTGACCACCAAGCCATGCCCAGTAGGCAAGCCATGCCCACCCAGTCACATGTCCACCAAGCCACACCCACAAATTAGGCCACACCCACAGAAGAGGTTGTTAAGAAATTTGAGTCCCACCCCTGTAGAAAACCGATGACTTTCTGACTGCTTCCCACAGGGAACTGCAATCTTCAAGATTCATCTTACTGGGTGGTTCTGCAGCCATCCAAAAGTCATCCTGAGTCATTCCTAAACACTCCCATTCAAATGTATGGAGCAATGCTGCAAAAGAATGAACTTTGACAGAAAAATTAGCAGAATATCAGCAAAAAAAAATATTGCACCATTCAGCAGCCATCTTGACAGAGGACCCCATTTTTGGTCTTGATTTCCTTCTGTTAGATAAGGAAATGTTTATTACATATAATGTTGCTAGATTTTGACTAGCAGTAATTAAAATTTCAAATAGATAAAGAGATAATAGAGTAAATTACTGAGAATTTATTTTTATTCTATTTTTATAGATATATTTTAATTTTATAGTATTATGTCATGCCCCTGTTGGAATCTGATTCTGAGGGGGAGGCCAAGCAGCTGACAGGGAATGGGTTGTGGCTCCGTTGGCTGTGGAAGAAACTGGGGAAGGGTAAAGTCTGGCTGGGCAGAACAGGGGAGAGGTAGATCAAGGCAGACCGAATTCAGAGAAAGACTCAGAGCACTCCCTCTTTATCCTAGGGCACGAAGGGAGGAATGGACAAGGGACCAACATGAGTTGCATGGCTTATGGGGGAGGAAAGGGCCCTGATTCCCTTCATTAGCTGGAGCTGGGAACAGTGTTTAAAAAGGGAAGCTATGCACAGCAAAGTTGTTGGAAGCAAATTGTGAGTTATTTGTTATTGTCGAGGATTATCTGGGTTCCTGGCATCTTCCCAACTGTGTGTTTGTTGGCCTTTCAAGTCTGCAATTCCTTATCCTGCCCTGTCAAATTAATTGCTGCAGCGTGGTTTCTATGGATTTTTATTTATGGTTTGTATGTACTTTGTTTTCGGACTGAATTTCCTCCACTTAAAGACTCTTCTTGGGAGAGTTATTTCTCCAGCTGATGATAACCTGGACGTTGGGGGCAAAGTTGGAGGTATTAAAGGGACTCCTCTTGCTTATTTGACTGTGTTGCCTTTTTGCCATGCCCTGGGTCATCACATATTATTTTAGGAACTCTAACTTTTATTTTTCTTTCACTCTTTTATGTTCCAGTGGTATTGTTAAAGTGGAGTGTTTTTTTTTACTTCTACTGATCTATGACCAAAATTAATATTTGATTGTCTGAGTGTTTTTTAAATATATTCTTACATATCATTTTCTACATTGTTTGGGAATTCTCATCTATGACTTTATGGGTGTTTTAAATTATGACCATTTTATAATTTCAAATGCCTCATCTTTGTATTTACATTATCAGTGAGTCATAATTCTCCATGGCTTAGAAATGGTTTATGTTCTGATTCAAAAAGAAGGAAAAATGTAGAATATTCTTTATATACCAAGTGTCCACTAGATTAATCACTAATATAATGTTCTCATTTTAAAAATTTAAGGAAAGGAAAAGATATTTTTGCTGTATTCCTTATGGAATAATAATCTCTCCCATGAATAGTAAATTCCCATTGGATTTTGTAATTTGTCTTTCTATGGACATACTGAATTCCCAAGGAAACTCTTCTGTTGTTGAAAACTATATATAAAATAGAAGTATTCTTTGTAACATACACTATAACTCAATATTAATATAAAATAAAGAGTTGATAGTTACTTTATACATAGCTTATTATCTAGTTGCTTATATCCAGTATTTTCTGTTTAAAGTGTAATAAATGTTTTGGTCATTTTTCAGAAAACTTAGTTGCATCCATGAATTCATTAGCAGCAACTGGCTGTTCAATAATTCCTGTAAGAAAGGAAAAGACATATGGTAACATTTAAATAAGCTTATTAAATAGAAATGTGATTTTCTCAGCCTACTGTTCAAGTATGTTTTCTATTAATGAGCAATGGAAATAAGAGAGATATTCTGTAATGTTTTAAATAACTAAATATTGCTATTCTGTTGTTTTTCACAGATGCAAGTGGCTGGAACTCTAGTACAACAAAATCAAACTATTATCAAAGAATTCATTCTGCTAGGATTTAAGCATCTTCAGAACATAAAGATTATTTTGCTACTGGTATTCCTTACAATCTACATCATGACCATTGCTGGAAATGTCCTTATTGTTCTACTGGTGACAACTGATCGACATCTTCATACTCCTATGTATTTCTTCCTTGGGAATTTATCTTGCTTAGAGTCTTTCTATAGTTCTGCTATTTTACCCAGAATGCTGGCTAGTTACTTCAATGGAGACAGATCAATATCAATCAATGGCTGCTTTATACAACATTATTTCCTTGCAAACCTAGCAGCTGTGGAATGTTATCTCCTTTCAGCAATGTCCTATGATCAATATGTGGCTATATGTAAACCCCTTCATTATGTGTCTGTAATGAATGGCAAGTTGTGTCTCCACCTGGCAGCTGGATCTTGGGTAACTAGATTCATTGCCAGTACTATAACAATTATATTAATGTCACGGTTAGTTTTCTGTGGTCCAAATGAAATTGACCATTTCTTTTGTAACACTTACCCAATTATGCAGTTGTCTTGCAGCAATACTCTTCTTTTAAGAATCCTAATTTTAGCTTTTGTATCTCTGTTCACCCTTCCCCCCTTTACACTAACATTATTATCATACACATTTATAATATCTACTATTCTTAAAATCCCATCTACTATTGGAAAACAAAAGGCCTTTTCTACCTGTTCTTCTCATCTCATTGTGGTAACTATTTATTATGGATCTATCACTGTTGCATATACCTTACCAGATTCAAATTCCTTGAGTGAATGGAACAAACTCGTCTCTGCCTTTTATACAATCATAACACCTTTGATCAACCCTCTCATATACAGCCTAAGAAATAAAGAGGTAAAGGATTCTCTTCGGAGGTCTATGGTCATAGGATGGGTTAGAAATCAGTTAAGTAGTCATATCAATAAATTTCTGCAAATAAACATTACTAGGCAATTGGAAAATGTCTCAAGAAAGAAATGAATCTTTCTTGATACTTATTAAAATTAAATATTTGCTTATTAAACTCCATATAAATAACAACGATAGTAATATTAATAGTACTATTGAACATTTGTTTTCTGAAATAAAACAAAACATAGAGAGTAAATATGAGTAAGCACTGTTACTCAGAAATTCTCATGCAGGAATAGGCAAGCTATTAATGTGGTGTCCAATCTGTATGCATATTCCTACTACAGAAATGAACCAATTAGTCAATTGGTATAGAATTAAAAAAAATCTGAACTCAGCAATTTAACTTTTGCATATCACACTCCTAAATCTACATTCAAAACTATTGTACCAAATTGTCATTATTGGCGATTTTTAAAAGATTTGATACATTAGTTGAAAAAGTATGTCAATCTCTTATAAATTACACAGATACCTACTAGTTAATACAGTATTAATGTATGCCCATTTCAATTTTAGAACACATTCAAATTATATTAATTATGCAATAATTAGAGTTTCTGATCAACTTCATTGTTTCTGTTAAATTATAAGACTTCTTTTTAACTTCTCAGGAATTATACTTTCTCAGAAATAGGGCAAAAGTTGTTCTGAACTCTGTTATTTTTATTGTCATACTCCATGCTTGGACTCAATTGAACCCTGCTTCTTTAGACACTTATGTCTTTTGGTACTTGTTCCTAAAATTGTTTCTTCAATCAGTCCATATAAAAGAATTAAATCCCTATGATAGAGGTTTAAATTCTAGTGTTTTTTACTGAGTTCACAGGGTGTTGGCTGTTCTCTTGATAGACTTGGTAGTGCTGTCTCTGTTGAGATCCTGTTTTCTGTAGTCTGGAGCCATTAACTCCTGTCTTACCTACTTTATTTCTTATATGCATATGACTTTATTCGTATCTTGGCTTGATTTCATTTTTTTTGCATTACAATAAAAATATTTAAAAAGAAATAAAGTCACAAAATAAAAAATATTCAAAGTTAAGTGTAGAACTGGATATTATATACATACTGTAATGTGGTTTTTGTTCAGCATATTTATTTTGATATGCATTTTAAAATAAGCATTATTTCATGATTTAAATGATTATTGAACCTACAGTGAATTATGTTGTAATTTTAAGATAAATACGAGCAACAACTACAGGACAAGCAAGGGATAGTAGTGTTCAGATTATTGAAGTATCTTCATTTAATTTGTGCTTCATCCCTATTTGCCATGTTTCTTGTGAGTTTCTTCCATTTCTTCTAGTTGTCACACACTGATTGAAAGAGATTCCCTTCTTTTTGTCACCCCAATTTGTGTCCTAGGAGCCAGAGGTGGGTTTCTACCAGTTTGGACTGGTTTGGTAGAATTGGTTGTTATGATTCTCCATAGTTTGGAGAACTGGTAAATTGGGCCTCTGGCTAACTCCACCCCTCTCTGTTGCTTCTCCGTTCGCTGCCCGGTCAGGCCCTGTTGTGCATGCACAACATCATACGCATGCACAACATGCCTACAGCCTTCCTTTGCCCACCTGCTAGGCCAGCCATTGCTGCCTGCCTTTCGCTGCAGCCCTGCCTGATCTGATGATCTCTCTGGGTGAGTGAAGTTCTCACTCTCACCTGGTTGCTCTTCCCCACCACTTGTCTTTTGTTTTGCCCCTTCCCCCCAACTTGTGTTTTGCTGCCTCTGCCAGTCACCTCCCCCCCACCCCACACCACCACCTGCCTTCCACTGGGGAACACATGGAAAGGCTCCTGTTGCTCTGGCCAGGTCAGAGGCTGCTTCTCTCTCCTGCTGCTCCAGCTGTGAGAGTGAGAGAGTCTTTCCTGGCACAGCAAAAGGCTTGCAAGTCCCCCTCCCTTTAGGAAACTGCTCCTGGGCAGTAGAAAATCAGCCCGATTGAATCCTGTTTCTCTCTGTTGCCCAGGAGCCTTTCCTGAAGAGAGGGGGACTTGTAAGCTTTTTGCTCTGCCAGGAGAAGCTCTCTTGCTTCCCAGCAAGAACAGGTGAGAGAAGTAGCCTCTGACCTGGCCAGAGCCGACATGAGCCTCTCCATTGTTCCTTCCAGCTGAGTTAGGCTAATCCTAACCCCCACTGAGCAGCCCTGATCTGCCTTCTCACAGGTAAGTCTATGAGTCACGCTAGCCTCTCCCCCACTTTTCCCAGACCCTGCGGGTGCCCCCACCACCTCTGGACCGTACTGCCCCCTCCACCATTACTGGGCTAGGCTGGCTGGCTTCCCCATAGCATAGCTCCATCCTGGCAGTGGTGCTGGCTGGAGCTTAGCTAGATGGCTTGGCTTCCCCACTGATGTGGCCCCATCCTGGAACCCCCAGAATCTCTGGACTTTACTAGGCCCACATGCCATCCCCAGGCTAGGCTGGCTGGCTTCCCCAACAGCACAGGTCCATCCAGCCAGTGGCATTGGCTAGGGCCTAGCTAGCTGTCCCCACCACCATTTCCTGGCTTGGCTGGCTGGTTTTCTCACTGGTGCAGCCCCATCCTGGCACTGGCAACGGCCAGGGTCTAGCTAGCTCCCTCCCACTGTTCCTGGGCTAGGATGGCTGGCTAGCCTCACCCAGTCATCCTTGGGCCTCCCAGGGCTTTGCTCAGCTCAGCCTGGGCATTGCCAGGCCTCTCCTACCTTGCACCCATCCTGGACTTCCTCCTGCCTGGCCACCAGCTTCTTGACATGAGCAGAGGCTGCTGGTTGGAGCTGGGCTCCTGCAGCAGTGAGTGCCAAGGACATAGCTAGAATTGGAAGAGGCTGCACCAGAGGTTCCTGATGTGAGAGCAGCCACCACCTCACTTGCACCTTCTCATCCAATCTGCCAGGTGTTGTCCTGGTTCTTTCCATCACAGCTGTACAGCCTTTTATTTCAATTCTAGCTATGCCCTTGGCACTTGCCGCCGCTGGAGCCCAGCACTGTGGTTCCCCTTGCTCCAACCAGCAGACTTTGCTCGCATCAAGAAACTGGCAGCCAGGTGGGAGGAGGCCAAGGTGGAGCGCCATTTCCAGGCCAGTCTGGCTGGCAGATGGACAAGCAGGCAGCCCTCAGAGAAGAGCACTGCACTGGTTGATGTGGTGATGGCAGCAGCTGGAGCATGCCATGGCCGTTTGCTTTCTCTGCTGTGCTAGGGCTGAGAGGGGCAGCGGAGGTGCCCTGAAATGGAAGGTGGGAATTCCTGGGGCTGCTTCCTGCTTCCGCGCCACCACCACCCGCTGCCCTGCCATGGTGCTCTGAAAGGGAGGGTGGGTAGATGTCCTGGGGCTGCTGCTTTCTTTGTTCTCCTGCCACCTGAGCTCTGGAGTTTGCAGGATCAGTTCATCCTAGACCAGGTGTGTGTGTGTCATGAGAGAGAGTGTGGTGTGTGAGTGCGTGTGTGTGTGTGTGTGTGTGTGTGTGTGTGTGAGAGAGAGAGAGAGAGAGAGAGAGAGAGAGAGAAGGAAGGAAGAGCAAGAAAGAAAGAGCGAGAAAGAAAGAGGGAGAGCAAGAAATAAAGAAAGAGAAAGAAAGAAAAAGAAATAGGAAGAAAGAAAGAGAAAGTAATGAAGGAAGGGGGAGAGAGAGAACTCTGTACTATTATTTTTAATTGTTCTATTATTTATCATATATTAATATTTTACACTGTCCCTACACCTAGAGTGATTTTACTGCCTTTCTTTTGCCCACATATTTTTCAGGGTTTACATGTCTATAGTCCAGAGCATAAATACATGTGTTTTTAATGGAGTTGAAAGGGACTATGGAGGTCTTCTAGTCCAAACCCCTGCTCAGGCAGGAAAACGGAGGATGCCAAACTCTGAGTAGAGGTCCTGGGAAAGGTGTCAGAATAACAGAATAACTCTTAGAAGGGACCTTGGGGGGAACCCTATACCATTTCATGTGGTCATGTGACTGAGTGGATGTGGCCAGGTGACCATGTGATTGGCAAACTAAATACAAGTGGTCCTCGCTTAATGGCCAATTGCTTAGCAAGTGTTCTAATTTATGATGGATCTCCCCAGAGCTACTAGACCTGTTTTTGGAGTTTTGACAGACATGCAACACAGACACAGACACAGACACAGACACAGACACACACACACACACACACCCTTCAATTCTGCTATTCTATGATTCTGTAAGGAACTCCTGCTGGAGCAGGGGGTTGGACTAGACGATGACCTCCAAGATCCCTTCCAGGCCAGCCCTAGATTGATGTGCTGTTTCAAAGAGTCTTCTGAAGCCAGGATTTGTGTCCTTCCTTCCTCTTCTTTTTTCCTCTCTCCCCCTTCCTCCCTCCCTCCCTCTTTCCATCTATCTATCTATCTATCTATCTATCTATCTATCTATCTATCTATCTATCTATCTATCTATCATTCACTCATTCATTCATTCATTCACTTTCTCCCTCCCTTTCTTTCTCTTTCTCTTTTTCATTCTTTCTGCCCCTTCCTTCCATCCCCCTTTCTTTGTCTATTCCTTTTCTTCCGTTCTCTTTCTTTCTCTTTCCCTTTTTCCCTTTTCTTTTTCTTTTTTCTTGTATCTTCCTTCTCTCTCTCTCTCTCTCTCCCTCTCCCTCTTTCTTTCTCTCTTTCTCTCGTTTTCTTTTTTCTCTCTCTTTCTATCCCTTCCCTTCCTCCTTCCCTCTCTCCTTCTAAAGCTAAGAGACCTACCTGAAATAAACACACACACACACACACACACACACACACACACAATTCCAACTAACTACTTCCCAAGCACCCAGCAGCATCACTCGCCTCCCAGGAAACCCCACAGCAGAGAGAAAAGTGATGAGAGTTCTTCTAGGCCACACTCCCAAGGACTTGGTGCAAATGGGCAATCATGGCTGGTCCTGTTTGCGCCTGGTCCCATGTTGCCTGGAAAGGCTGGCAGGCAAGGCTTCCAGGTCCAAAAAGGGGCTGGGTGGGACTTCTTCCTCTCCCTCTTTTGGTGAGATTTTTTTAAAAAAGAACTGGGAAGATGTGCGCTGCAGCCTCGTCCACCCCACCAGCAGCTTGGGCTAGGCAGTGGTTCATCTTTCCTGGCTGCCTGAAAGTTTATCTTCCTCTGCGGCTGTTGGCAGAGGAAAAGGCAAGCCAGATCCATCACCACTCGGCTCCTCACCAGCCTGCATCTCATCCCCTGCCCAGATTATCTGGAAGCTGCTGGGGCTCACCTGCCAGGAGGTACAAGAGCGGGAGGCAACCAGGAAGCACAAGGCTATGCCACTCACATCGCCCCTCTGCCAGCCACCCCTCCCTCACTGGGCCAAGCATTTTGGCAGAGTGCAGGCTGCCGCTGTGAAAATAGTGCAAGCTCCATGGGATGGAAGGTATGGCTAATGGCAGGGAAGGAAGATCCACTTTGGCAAGGTTTGACTACTTTTCGGTCCATGCTTTGGGCTGCTGCCTGCTCGATCTCTGCCATGCCTTGGGTCCTGCATCAGCCCACAACAAGGGGACACACCACTTCCAGGTCAGCCTGGCCAACGGATGGGCAAGCTGATGACTCTTGGGGGAGGCATTTTCTCTCAGGCCTCCCACATGGAAGGCCCTGCAGAAGCTGAAGATGAGCCCAAAAGGCATCCAAGCCTTGCCATGTTCTTCCCAGGCAGCCCTTTGGCTGAATGCAGCAAACCCAGTGTGGATCTTCCTTCTTCACCATCAGCATTAGGAGCTTGCTTGTGCTGTTCTCATAGTGGCTACCCGCACTTGCCCAAAGCACAGGGTTCGGCAGGTGGTAAAGGGAAGGGGTGGCAGGCAAAGGGGCAGTCATGCTCCCTGCCCCTGCCCCTGCCCCCAGAAGTCAGGGCCCAGAAGCTGTGGAGAATTCAGGTGTGGGACGAGATACAGGTTGGTTGGGACCCAAGTGGCAAGGGTTCAGCCCTGGCTCACCTTCCTCTCTGCCATCAGCAAACAAAGCAAGCTGGGGATAGTGGTGGGGGCAGCTAGCTAGGATGCAAGCTCTGAGGATGGTGGTAGCGGACTAGGCTGGGCTGGAAGTTGGGACTCAACCGGGCTTGTGGTGGTGGCAGTGGTGAGGGCAGCAGCAATGGCATGGTGGTGGCAGCCTAGGCCTGCCCTGGACTGGAATCAGGAGTCAACCGGGGCTTGTGGCAGCAGTGGTGGTGAAGGCGGTGGTGGTGAATGTGGTGGTGACAGCATGATGATGGTGGCCCAGGAGTCAGGACTCAACCAGGGCTTGTGGCAGCAGTGGCAAGTAGGCGACCAGGGCTTGCAGATCTCACTCACCCAGGGAGATCACATCAGGCAGGTCCTTGGTGGAAGGCAGACAGTGATGACTGGCGGGCAGGTGGGCAGGCAAAGGCAGACTGCAGGCAGCGATGGCACATGGGCAAGGTAAGGAGGGGCAGGGCAGGCAGGCAGGGGCAGGCAGGGGCGCAATTTCCTGGTTCTCCAAACTGTGCAAAGTCATAACAACTGGTTCTACAGAACCAGTTCGAACTGGTAGAATCCCATCCTTGCTTTAACATTTAAAAATGACTGAATCTTTCTCTGGTTTTTTTTTTCCGCTAATTTTCTGGATACATACAAATAAGACTTTCTGCAAGATAATTTGGCAAGTCTGGAGGTACAAACTTCCTGCTTTTAGCCATCTGATCAATTACAGCAGGTCCTTCCTAAGTTTCTTTTTCTGACTGTTAAACTAATGGGTGCTTCTCTCTCTTTCTTGTCTGATTATTTCCTAGGCTACATCTCTTTCCCTCATTCCCACATTCCATTACAATTTCCGACGGCATATCATCTGCACTTTCTCTAGTAAAAATAACCATCATCACAACCTCATTTATACTGTCATCATTTAATGATGACAATCCGCAGTTGAAAAACTCAGAATCAGATGCTCTCAAACTGAACCATATGTAATATAATGCTTTGGAATGGGGCTCTATTCTGTCAATAAATATAATGTTACTAATAACTACATAACAACAATTTGATCCTTTCCTTAACATATGTGAAGGATGGAAAGGAACTCATGCAGTTTCAAATGCAGGCTACTTCCATTTGCTCAATGCACTGACTTTCTAATTGAACAGTCTAATGTCAAAGAAGCAGTCCAAACTTAAAGATATGAAACCCAGAATATTAGAGTCAGATGGGACCTTAGCTTGAAGTCTCCATGATATCTATTGTGATCTCAAAGAAATCCCTCAGAATCAGTGCCACAGTAAGATGAGTGGTATATAAATTTAACAAATAAAGAAATAAATAATTCAGGCAATCTTATCACTTTAACAAAATAAGCACCTTAATTCATTCCTTCAAACTGAAGTATATGTTGATATCATACCTCCAATATCTGAGAAGTTTAACATATTTCATATCAATACACTTTACTTTTGTAACTGATCTGATCAAAGTGTTAAAGAGGTAGCTGTCCAATAGCAGTTATACACCTGGTCATAGACCTTCACATTATTGAAAAGTGAAAAAAAAATGGAATGATATAATCATGAAATTTATTTTAATTAAAATTTTAATTAATAGTTTTTTTAAAAAAAACCATACCCCCATTTATTTAACTTTTATTTCCCAAAGGTAAAAAATGTTTTTTTTTTAATAATTTGTGATTATAAATAATAGTATACCCCCTTGTATTCACCTCTGGAGAAAGAAGCTAATTAGATATTTCTCTATAGGAACTCTGAATATATACAAAGAAAGCTTCATATCCAGTTAATAGTTGATGATTCTTATCTCATTTATTTGAGCTTTTTCTGGAAGGAAAATAAAACTAAATACAAATTTATTTTTATTCATTTGAAAGAGAAATGGCCTTTTAAATCCAGCTACAATTAAACCTATTGTATCATTAAGAAAAAAAATGAGATATTGGAAATAAAGATGCCCATAATTATCTGCTCAGCCTACAAATGTATGTCTAACTTTGAAGTTCCATGATGGATGATTCACTTTGGTGTTACATTGTACTGAATGGAAGAAAACACAATTGCAAATACCAGGAAAATTAGGTCTGGACAAGGCAAAAACAATGTGACATAAAATAACTATAAATGGATATAATAAACCTTAAATGGATTATATGATTAAAAGAGTTTTGAAGAATTTAGCTCCTGAAATATTGGACTGGATAAAGCATTTGCATTTTTATATTTATCATGACTACTCCATTTAAGGTATACAGATTTTTTCTCTCTTTCCTACAAAGCACTATTTTAGAAATACTGCATGCATGATGTATATATGTCTGGCTGTATGTGTATTTTGTGTGTGTGTGTGTGTGTGTGTGTGTGTGTGTGTGTGTGTGTCATGACTACTCCATTGAAGGTATACAGCTTTTCCCCCCTCTTCCCTATAAAATGCTATTTTGGGGATAGATAGATAGATAGATAGATAGATAGATAGATAGATAGATAGATAGATATAGATGTGTTTGTGTGTGTGTGTGTGTGTGCACGCATGCGCAGGCGTGATTATTTTCAGCAAGAACTATCTGAACATGCAGTTAGTAGAAATTATAGATTATTTACAGTATATGAAAATTAACTGAATTACTAAATGGTACTGAAAAATAATCTGGAAGGATAAAAATCCATATTATGGTATCACATTCTAAATTTGAAAACTATAATATCAAAGCAATGAAAACTCAACTGAAGAAAATTATTGAGGGCCTCATCAGCATTATGGTTGTCCTCAAAGGGCCAGTTGCATATAAGACTATGTATCATATTAGTTCAAGAGTGCATTATGTCTAAGTCTCAGTAGGATGCTGTAAGTCTGGATCTTTTGGGGTATAAGGAGGCTGTGGATCATGTGAAAGGGTAGTGGTCAGTCTCCCAGCAGGCAGGTCATGTGATGGGATGCTATTCAAGTGAGTGGTTGGCCCTTCTCTCTTTCCTCTCTCTCTCTCTTGCACTACCTCCTGGGTTCTTCTTCCTCTGCTCCTTTGTTGATTCCTTGTACCTCCCATTCACTCAAGCACTTCCCTCACTTGGCTTGCCCCATAGAAGCCTCTCCTCTCCTCCCTATTGCCTTCTGTCCCTCTTACTCCTCTCCTTATCTTGCCAAATCTCCCTCTTTTTATCTCCTCTCTCTCTCTCTCCACTTCCTCCTCTTTTTCTCTCTTCCAAATATATCATTTTCTGGGCCTCACAGCTTCAGCATCCATCACTGTTCCAGCCCCCACCTCCATGCAGTCACCCAGTGCCCAACTGGCCTTTGCATACAACACTCATTGGCTGGAGCTGCATGTGCCGATTCCCGAGGTCTCCATTGAGCCCTGGCAGCCCCACAATTCCAGCTGACTCCTCTCCCCAAGGCTGGGTGCTGCTGCTGGCAATAGCCAAGACTGCTGGAAATGACAATCAGCTGGAGTCATGTATACTGATTCCAGGGCCTCAGCAGAGTCCCAGCAACACTGCAGCTCCAGCTGATTCTCCCCCAGACCTGTGCAGTGCTGCCACCAATTCATCTCACTCCCCCATTACACACACAATCCAATTGCCTTTCATACTTTCTCTTTCTTTCCATCCCTTTCCTTCCCTCACCAGCCATTTGCTCTTAGACAGAGGGCGCTGCTGCCACTGACAAGTGAGGAGGTTATCAGTCAGTCATGTCCTCCTACTAGTCTGCTTGCAAGCCAGATCTAAACACATATTGGGCCATCATGCCCCCCCACCCCCCAGCCTTGAATTGGATATGTATAGTTTAGATCAAATTTTCAGGTTTTTACTTTGAAAACTATGAGAGAGACAGAAAACAGGTAATCAGAGTTGAAAGGGACTGGTAGGTCACCTAGTCCAACCTGCCGACCAAACACTACACACACTTCAATAAGAAATATTTAGTCTATTTACTCTCCAGATAAATATGAGACTTGTAACTATTACAACTCTTTGCAATGAGATCTAGAGACAGAAATTGAAAATCGTCTAATTGTAGAAATTTCTTCTTTCCTGCCCTCTTTCCTAGACAGCTATTGCTTATTCAGCTGCTGTTTTGCTTGTACAAGATGGGGATATAAAGAAAAAAGGAAGAATGTAACTTATTTCATAATTACTCAGTACTTGTTCACAGTGCAATAATCTCAATGTTCAAAGTTTTGACTTTAATTAAAATAAGTTGACTGAACTGATTACAATCAGAGAAAAGAAAAGATGAGATAAATGCCTTAATAATACTATTCCTAAGGCACATAAAATATTCATAATTAATATTTAGTTCATCATGGGACCAAAAACATCACATTTTTTTATTCCTATCATACAGAGATCTCTGTTGATTTTTCTAGAAGGAAGGAAGGTAAGAGATAATCAGAGTAGTATCAGAGTATCAGAGTAGTATCAGAGATAATCACAATATGATTTCCATCTTACTTTTCCTATGGACAGTTATCTGAAACTACAGAAATGATAAATCAGACATTCAATTCTGAATTCATTCTGCTTGGATTTGGAAACTATCAGACACTACATATTCCTCTGTACTTGCTCTTCTTCCTCATCTACATGGGCACCATAGCTGCAAACCTATTTCTTATTCTACTCATTGCTCTCGATCAACACTTCCACATTCCCATGTATTTTTTCCTTGGGAACCTTTCATGCCTGGAAGCCTGTAGCAGTTCAAACATCTTACCACGAATGTTATTTAACTTAGTTACTGGAAGTAAGCTGATTTCTTACACCACTTGCTTTGTGCAACATTATTTGTTTGGTTCTTTTGTATCCGTGGAATGTTATCTGTTGTCTGCAATGTCCTATGATCGGTATTTAGCTATATGCAAACCGCTACATTACGTCACCATGATGAATGGCAGAACTTGTGTTAGACTGATAGCTTGTTCTTGGATTAGTGGTTTTTTAGCAAACACTATTACACTGATTATCATGTCCAAATTAGTTTTCTGTAATAATAGAATTGATCATTTCTTTTGTGACACCTTCCCAATTATAGAATTATTTTGTGGTAATACATATGCTTTAAAAGTTTTTCTTTATGTTTTAAGCTCAATATTTACTTTTCCACCATCTATATTAACTCTAACATCTTACACATTTATCATTGTAGCTATAATGAGAATGCCTTCCACGATAGGAAAACAAAAGGCATTTTCCACCTGTTCTTCTCATCTCTTAGTAGTGACTATTTTTTATGGGACTCTAATGAGTGTCTATGTAGTACCCAACACTAACAAACTGTATGGGCTTCATAAAGTATTCTCTGCAATCTACACCATAATAACCCCCATACTTAATCCTATTATATATAGTTTAAGAAATAGAGAAGTGAAGGTTTCTTTGAGAAGACTGTGTTATATTTTGTTCAAGTTTAGAAAAACATAAAAATGTCAAAGCATGTTCTTCTCTTATATTCTTAAATGAAATACTTTATTTCATACTTTCTGAAGGTTTAGATAATGTTTCATTTATTAACTATTCTGTCTTCAAAATCTGTTCTGCAGTTTAATCAGAAAAAAACCTGTTTCATGTGAATTTTTCCAAACTTATTAATATTATTTAGACTGAATCTAGCAAATGTTATTAAAAGGCATAATAAATCTCAATGTTTATTTGTCAACAATATTTGTTAATTAGAAAAAAGTCTTACAAAACTCTTATATTTTGGCTCCCCTAGACTAATACAGCTATCCTCCTATAAGTCTAAAATTAGTCTATAATTGTCTTGTTGATAGTTTTGGTCTGAGCTAATTAGACAATAAATTCTTTCTTCGTGAATGTTGAGTTTATGTGTTGAAAAGAATAAAGTTTTAAAACCCTGAACTTAAGAAATAAAGATTATTCTGAGGATGACATGGAAAAATAGTTATGAAATTGTGGCATAAACACTGAGGGTTGGGAATAATGTTTCAGTATAGTTAACCATGTATTTCTCAACTGCTCTGTAGGTCAATCTGTGGATCAAAGAAAATACAAAAGCCTCGTTGTTTTGATAAACAATTTTTTTTACTTCATTCATCTGCAAGGACCCCACGAAAACAGTCAAACAAATAAAATTAAAGTCAGCTCTAAACTGAGTTCAACAGAACCCTGTATTTATAGTAATTTCCCCCTTATTACCTACCATTATTCATTATTACCCCTTATTATCTAATCACAGTCATCATAGTTAATTCCTGTAGCCTAATTACTCCATCATTAGCCACATTAACATTGCCGTAACAAAAAGGCTCTCTCAATACACCCTCCATGTTTATTATTCAGGATCATTGCTGCTGAATTTAAATCCCCCTCCTTCTCGATCAAGCCATCACTAGCATTCCGTTGGACTTTTGTGTTGCATGATCATGACAATATTCTTCTGGATCAGATCCAGGGGTCAGAAGTGTTCCTTGCTCTGTTCCTTGCTCTGAGGGACTTTCCAATCAGTTTTTAAGAAAGGATTTTAGCCTACAAAAAATTATAAATAATAAAATATAATAAAACATACAACAAGCCTCTTTGTCCATAGGTCAGAATGACCCAGTGAATTCCATTCATCTTTCCCTCTACAATAGATTTGCATAAATCATATTACAGATTATAGACTACATTCAGTTATAGTCATTTGAAACCCTGAAAAATATGATAATAAAATCCCACAATACCACTGAAAAAGAAAAAAACAAGCAATCCAAGAAGAAACCAGCATGCTTGCACAAAGATAAACTGAAAGACAAAAAGGCCAAGTACAAAAAAGAAAGACACAAAACTAAGACAGAGTATCAGCAGAAAGCATGAATATACAAAGATGAAGCCAGGAAAGCAAAGGTGAAAGCCAGGAAAGCAAATGAACAAAGACTTGCAACAAAAGTCAAATATTTTTTTAAAGTATATTTTAACAAATAGATAACAAGAAAAAAGTCAAGGAAGCAGTAGGTCCACCTAAGAGAGAAGATGGAAGGAAATAATAGGCAGTAAAGACAAAGTAGAGCTGCTTAACTCATTGTTTGCATCAGTCTTGATGCAAAAAGAAACTACAGACCAACCTATCAAAAACAAAACTGTAAAAAACAGACTAGAAATAAAAATTAAAATAAGCAAGAAAATGGTTAGAGAATATCTATCTGATCTTTTTTTAATCATTTTTTTTATTTTGATCTATACATACACATCAATACATAAACAGTGTGGCACTGATACATCATACGTTTTAGTACAATGAAAATTAATAAAACCATCCGTATCTCTTGATACACATATTCATGTTAAATTATAATCCTCCATTGCTTAATTTTTCAACATTTCAATACTCTCTCCTAGTGCCAGTCACTATATTATTTAAACATGCCTAGTAATTTCATTATTCAATTTCCTCTCCTATTTTTTATTTTTTAAATAAAAATTCTCATTTGGCAAGAGTGTGGTTCCAGGTTTCACATCCCAACATAAACATGTTACCTATTCATCTTACTTATTCAGTTTCATATCACATTATTCCTTATTAACATTAAATTCATTAAGCTTATTTTATCCGATCTCAGTTCATATTAGGACATTTCATTTTTCTTAGGATATTCTCATATCATATTTTACATTATCTAAGATTCTTGTCTCTTTTCTATATTCATGTTCCATATTGTCTTTATCTGTCTTATCAATCTTATTTAAACAAATAATTCCCCAATTCTGTCTGCTCCTTTCTTTTTTTTCTCTTCTTTAATAGATATATTCAATCCAAAATCCAGTATGTTATTTTAACCAGTGACTTTTATATTTATTTTGAACAATCAATGTCCATAAATTTTTGTTTCCAGGTCTTCTAATAGGTCCTTTTCCAGCTGTTTTACAAAGTCACCAGGTGGTTCTAAAAAAACGTTTGCAAGTATCTTTCCCCTTATAGTATTCTGTTATCACTTTTCAGGGTTCTTATTTTATTTTAATGGAGATTCTCTTATTTTCTTTTAAATCCCAAAGTCTAATTTATTAGAAAAGCCAGAGTTTTTAAGTCACTGAAATTTTTCCTGTACCATCTGGTGGCACTCTTGGTTTTTTTCCATAATTCATTCTGCCTTTTACTTTTGCTTTCTTTTTTTAATTTTTAACTTTTATTAAGTTCACTAATTTTAATTATTAGCTATTATTTTTTCCAACACATTCAATTCCAGCATTTATATATGCATATTTAGTGCCAAAGATCCAATAGTTATCCAATTTAATTTCCAAGCCTTTTGTGCTCAAATATTTTCTTCTGAATTTTCTCCTCCAAGTTAATTCATTGCAATAATTCAAGCCAATTTTATAAATTCTAATTTCCTTCTCTCTCTGTTCACCATTTCTACACACTTTCCTCCAAAATAGTTCTTTTATTTCTTAATACCAGAGTACCTTAGAGTCTAAGTATTTTGCTTGCTTCACACTCCATTCACTGCTTCACTGCTCCAGCACAGTCTTTTTTTCTGGGACTGCTCTTTGTCTTTGTGGTGACTATTTTATCACCACTGCAACTTGCCTTTGAAAGGGGTTTCTCTTGTCAGGGAGAGGAGTTGTGATTCCCCTCAACCCTCCATATGACTCCCCCTTTCTTCACCACTCCTCTGGGATGATTCTGGACTCAATTGGGACCCTCCAACAAGTGAGCTTGGAGTGAAACTGCCACGATTGTGGATCTGCTCCGACTCTGACAATGAACAACTGGAAGTCAAAACATCTATCTGATCTTGATGAACATAAATCACTGGGATCTATTGATTTACACCACAGAGTTTTGAAGGAGCTGGCAGATGTCATTTCAGAACCATTGTACTATATCTTTCAAAATCCTGGAATGCCAAGTAATTACTTGAGGATTGGATAAGAGCTGATGTGGTTCCCATATTTAAAAAAGAAAAAAGAAACAGACCCAGGAAACTACAGACCAATCAGCCTAACATTAGTATCTGGGAAGATACTGGAAAAGATAATCAAAAACAGATCTGCAAACATCTAGAAACAAATAAAATCAGCATGTTAAAAACAAATAATGCCAAACCAATCTTATTTCATTTATTGACAAAGTGACTAAATTGGTGGACCAGTGAAATGCTGTGGAAATAATATATTTAGACTTCAGCAAGGCATTCACACAACCTACTGCTTGGTAAAGCTAGAAAAATACAGGATAGACAGCATCATCATCAGATGGATTTGTAATTGGTTGACAAACCATGATCAAGTTGTCTTTAATGGCATTATATCAATATATTGATAAATAAGCCGTAGGATTCCACAGAGTTCTGTCTTAAGCCCAATACTCTTCAACAACTTCATAAATGAGGGAATAGAAGAGAAACTCATCAAATTTGCAGATGACAGGAATAGCCAACATCCCAGAAGATAAGCTCGGGATCCAAAAAAGTCTTGACAGACTTGAACAATGGGTCTTATCCAACAACATGAAATTTAAGGTGGGAAAAGGCAAGGTTTTTTCTCTTAGGCAGGAAAACCAAAGTATAAGTACAAATTAGATAAAACCTAACTCAAAAACAGTAACTGTGAGAGGGACCTTGGAGTCCTAGTAGACGATCACTTAAATATAGCGAGTAGTGCATGCTAGCAGCCAAAAGAGCTAATACAATTCTTGGTTGTATAAACAGAGGTATAGTATCAAAATCACATGAAGAATTGGTCACCACATTACAAAAAATATGTTGAGAAATTGGAAAAAGGGCAAAGAAGAGCAACTTAGATGATTAAAGAACTGGAGACTAAAAAATATGAAGAACAGTTTCTGGATTTGGGTTTGGCTGTTCAGAGAAAAAGAGTGACATGAAAGCAGTATTCCAGTATTTGAGAGGTTGCCACAAAGAGGAGGGGATCAACATATTTACCAAAAGATCCGTACATAGGAGAAGAAACAATGGATCAAGGAGAGAAGCAACATAGAACTAAGGAGAAACTTCCTAACAGTGAGGACAATTAACCAGTGGAACAGCTTGCTTTCAAAAATTCTGGGGGTTCATCATCACTGGAGGTTTTTAAGAAGTGACTGGAGAGTCATTTGTCTGAAGTGGTAAAGGGTCTCCTGATTGAGCAGGGGAGGTGGGACTAGAAGACCTCCATGGTCCCTTTCAGTTCTATTCTGATTTAGTGATTAAATTTTGGTGTATATTCCCTTTGTATTTTCATGCCTTTTTTCCAGATGTTTGCATTTAAACACCTTCTGCATTTTATTTAGTGATAATACTAGTCTACATTTTTAATTTATATCTTAAAATACTACAAACTAGCCTTCTATATCTCCTTTTGACATTACTAAATTATTTTCCAGAATTTTTTTAATGGCAATATCACTGGGGAAGATTTAATTCCAAAATAATTATTGAAAATGAATGAGGGTATAAGCTAATATTGCATAACTGCATAGCACACATAGACATCAGAAGTGTTATGGACAAACAACAAACATTATATAAAAGTGTATGAAAGAACTTCAGCAAATTAATACTCAATCTGCCAAATTTCATAACATGTTTCATAAAGATACTTGTAACAGAAATTTGTAGGTTGAATGTAGCAAATAATAACATTTTGGTGGAAGAATAAACAGTGTAAAGATTGGTCAGCTTTACGCTATTGTTTAGTCCTTTGCCATTTAGCTGAAATATATAGCACTCAACCTCAAGGAAAATGTTATGTTGTATTCATAGATATGAAGACAGTATTTGATCCAGTTTCTAGGAATATGGTTTGAAAAAAATGATTGTTATTTCATTGACTGGAGCCTCTTTACTCTATTCCATCCACTTAACTTTGTCATTTACATTCTCCAAAAAATGAGCTACATTTCAATACAAGCATGCATAAACTCTTCTGAAAGAAGCTGTAGCAAATGAACTCCAGCATTAGTTTTATTATTAATATTAAAAGGCAGATTAAATATAAAACTACTGGAAAAATGAACTCCACGATAGCTTTATTATTATAAGAAAACATGTTAAATATAAAACTAAACGTATGTATTCTTGTCCATTTGAGGACTATAAACCAGTTGCTTTTGTCCTCCATTGTCCTTATTTTTGATCTGGCATAATGACTTAATTGGGCATTCTGTGACACTAAACATTATTATTCTTTTAGCAGTTAAATCAAGAGAATGACCAATTTTTTTAAAAAAATATTAAATTTTAGGGTAGAATGATATACTGTATAAAACAATACAAATACTAATGTCTAGAGCTTTAATAATACTGTTTCATGAATTGGTTATTACAATGTTTTACAATGTGAAAAATTTCACTTATTTGGATATTACTTTGGAGATTTCCAAATTTTCCCATTAGCCTTTCTTCATTCGTTTGTTTGTTTAAATATTTTTAATTAATTCCCTAGTGTTGAAAACCTAGTATTTATCATAGGGACAATTTGAACCTGTGTGTGGATCAACACTCACTACTTGTGAACATTTTGCCTACTTGAAAAGTTTATTTTATATCTTTAAATATAGATTTTGAATCTGAGACTGAAAGAAGTGTAGTTCAAGTTGTAAATAATGTTTTTCTTCAGATGTAATATGTTATATATTATAGATTCAAGGAGGGAAAAAGAAAAGGGAAATTACTTTCAGTTATGATTTCATGGAAAAAGTCTGCATTCAGCACATTTGAATATAAGGATTTAAACATGTTGGACTGACCATACTTGGATAAACATTTCTAATCTGACAGATATTTTTAACAGCTCTACTCTTTCAGTTGACTTTATTAAACACACATGGAGCTGGATCTCAGGTATTTATTTTTAATATCTCTAGACTGTTTGTATAATATTAGGATATGAAACAAACACCCTTCATGTAATAAGAAAACAGATAACCCTTATCATGGTTTCATGCAAGTAGCAGAATCTAGTTAATAAATTCTGGTTTTGTTTTTGTTTTGTTTTTTGATGAGAAAGCACAAGTCAATTACAGAGCTGTGAGTTAGAATTGCAAGTTAGAAAATATTCAATAGAAAGCAATGACAACTTATTTGTGAATTGTTGCCAATAAAACTATATAGTTATATCTATGTAGTCTTTATTTTTTTTTACATCTTTAATACACATTATTTGGTAAGTATGCCTGCATAAAGCAGATGATAAGAATGAGGATGAAGATGGCTGCTGAGGAATAAAGGATTTTTTCTCTCTTACTCATGATCTGCTGTGTTTGCTGCCACAGCTGGTTCTTTGACAGTTTTGCCCCCTGGATTTGAAAGGGGGGCACTTAGGAATGACCTAAAACAACTTTTGGATGACTGTGGAACCATCAGAGAGGAGGAATCTTGAAGACTGCAGCTCCTTGTGGGAGCAGCTGAAAAGTCAATGGGTGTTTATACCTCTTCCCACCAGAATATTATTGCAAGCCTGCTTAGGATTTTTTAAAGGATGAGAATGATGACAACAATACGTTTTCAACTAGAATTGCATTTTAACTTAAAGGAACTGCCATATCATTAAATCAGTTTTCTGCCACGAGAGACAATGTTTCTTACAACCATTGTTAAAAATGTGCATATATGAGAAGACATAGCTAGAATCTGAAGAACGGTGACATAATTAAGATGAGTAAATCTTTAATTCTAGGATGAACTATCCTGGGTATATCAGATGACTGCAATGGAGATTACAACTCAACTGCAGAGACCTTGCTTTTTATGCTTTTTATATATATAGCACCAAATTTAAAACAGAAATGGCTGTGAAAGTCTGACTCATAGACGAACACAATACAGAAGCCTGATGATGGCAGATGAGATTCTGCCGAAACATTGCTACGTTTTGATGAAGTCTCATTCATCATCTTCAGGCTTGTGTCTTCGGTTTTGTGCTTCTTGGAGTAATGTGAGCTTGCAGCTGCTTCTTCCTTTTAACTGCAAGTGAGGGTGTGACTTGATTGGGTGGGGGCTTGGCTGTGTTCTGATTGGGTGGGGGTGTGTTCTGATTGGTTGGGGGTTTGGCTGTGTTCTGATTGGTTGGGGGTTGGCTGTATTCTGATTGGCTGGGGGTGTGTTCTGTTCAGGTGGGGGCTTGGTTGTGCTCAGGTTAGTCTTAGTTGCTGGGGGATTTGAGCTGGTGAGCTGCAATCCTGCTGTTTGGCTTCACGTTCGTGGTCATGCCACATCTTCATGGTGGGTGTCAGTTCACTACATGTATGGATCAGAGGGGTTTGAAGCGGGTAGTGATGCAGCTGCGGTACGGCTTCTGGTCCGTGGTCATGTCTCATCTTCTGTGTGGGTGTGAGTCTGCTTTCTACGTGGAAGTGTGGTGGTAGCATCTTGTGTGGCCCTCATGCGTGTGGGTCTGGTGTCATTCTTCATGTTAGGTACTCATTTGTTCATGAGGGTGGGTTTCCAAATGGCTGGTAGGCGGGAGGTATCATCTCATTTATTCATGCTGTGTGGGCATTTTTCTATCTCTATGGCTTCTCTGATTATTCTATTCTCACCAGCTCAAATCCCCCAGCAACTAAGACTAACCTGAACACAACCAAGCCCCCACCTGAACAGAACACACCCCCAGCCAATCAGAACACAGCCAACCCTCCAACCAATCAGAACACAGCCAAACCCCCAACCAATCAAGTCACACCCCCACTAGCAGTTAAAAGGAAGAAGCAGCTGCAAGCTCACATTACTCCAAGAAACACAAAACCGAAGACACAAGCCTGAAGATGATGAATGAGACTTCATCGAAATGTCACCTAGATACTTCCAATTTTATGCGGGAGAAAACCCGAATAACCAAAGATCCTCATACAAATACCCATGAAAACCTCAGAAAACAAATATGTATGTATGTATGTATGTATGTATGTATGTACGTACGTATGTATGTTATTTAGGTTTCTTTGGGTATTTTCCCAGGTCTTAATATTTGTGCTTTTATTATAGTGAAGTTTTGACAGAATCTCATCTGCCATCCTCAGGCTTGTGTATTGGGTTCCAATACACAAGAAGAACCCAATACACAAGCCTGAGGATGGCAGATGAGATTCTGCCGAAATTTCACAGCAAAAAAATTAAGACATGGGAAAATACCTGAAGAAACCTAAATACCATACATATAAATACCCGTGAAAACATAAGAAAACACACATATATATATATTTGCACAGTCCTACTCTATGTTTACAATTATATTTATTTTACTTTTTTACTTATTTATTTTATTTGTCAATCATTTACAAGATAACAGGCATAACTATAAACATAGTTATAAATACATGACATGGATACATATAAGAAAAATAAAAAGAAACAATAGGACAGAGACAGTAGACACATTGGTGTGCTTATGCATGCCCCTTACAGACCTCTTAGGAAAGGGGTGATGTCAATAGTAGACAGTCTAAGGTTAAAGTTTTTGGGTTTGGGAAAGAAACCACAGAACCAGGCAGAGTATTCCAGACATTGACTGAATACTTTTAGGTCTTGTTTCAGTTCTTTATGAGAAATCCTTGTTCTCTATAGACTCTGCAGCTCCTTGATGATATCTAGAGAATAACCCATGGAAGACGGAGAAGAGAATAATCAAACAGTAATAAAAGAATTCATCCTCCTGGGATTTGGAAATATTCCTGAGTTTCAAATCATTCTTTTTCTGGTGTTTCTAATTATCTATCTTGTGACAATGCTAGGGAATTTTCTTATTATTGTCTTAATTGTAGTTGATTATCACCTTCACACTCCAATGTACTTATTCCTGATAAATTTGTCTTGCTTAGAAACTTGCTATATTTCAACTATTTTCCCCAGAATGCTTGACAGCTTCTTAACTGGAAATCAGTTGATGGCATTAAATTCCTGTTTCACACAATTATATTTCTTTGGGGGATTGGCTACAGCAGAATGCTATTTACTAGCTGCCATGTCTTATGATCGGTATTTAGCAGTATGCAAACCACTGCATTATGTTACCATTATGAGTATGAAAACCTGTTTGAAGTTAGCAGGTTGCTCTTGGATTATTGGGTTCCTTGTGAACTCTGTGCCTACCTATTTAATAAAACAGTTAGTATTTTGTGGACCTCATGTAATTGATCACTTTTTCTGCGATTTTACACCACTACTTCAAGCATCCTGTAGCAACACCATGAATATCCAGCTCCTAATATTTATTTTGTCAGCTGTCTTTGGATTACTTCCTTTTCTTTTAACCCTTATCTCCTATGGCTATATTGTAAAAACCATTTTAAGGATTCCATCCACTATAGGAAGGAAGAAAACATTTTCTACTTGCTCATCCCACCTCACTGTGGTTACACTCTTTTATGGAACTATAGTGATAGTATATGTGTTGCCAAAAACCAAAACCCTTAGAGATCTTAATAAGATCTGCTCTGTGTTCTATACCATTTTGACTCCCCTGATAAATCCTTTTGTGTACAGTCTGAGGAATAAAGATATAAAGCAAGTTTTGAGAAAAGCTATCAATCATTTTTCTGTTTGACTGTAAGCAATTGTCCATCCTACCTGCTGGTCATCATACTATCCCTTGTTTTTTAATGATATAACAAAGTAATGTATTTTAATGTGAATGTCATCAATAATACAAATTCCAACTTGGTGAATGTATCTACAAGCAAAGAGCTTTTTAACAAATATTGCTATACTTAATTGGTATAGTTAATTAGATCCTAGTGAATCTGGTTTAATGCTGATGCTTATGTGGACAATCTTATCTCGGCATTTTACAGTCTTATTTCTGAGCCCATTTTTCATTTTATTCATTTTTTTTTCAAATTCATTTTTTTTTTTGCCAATATACCATCTACTCAGGTTATATTCTCAAAATACATGAGTTTGGTTGCTGATAATCATCTTAAGAGATCAGTCAGATATTGATGAGCTTACAGTTAGTTATGAAGAAAATAATATAACTTAACTTAAGTCCTCTTTAACTTAAGTCCTATTGATTCATAGTACTAAGGATTTGCTTATTTTTGTAAACAATTATCATAATAAAAATATTAATTCTGCACTAATATTTAGAATATTTTGTGTACATTATTCTGAATGATGATTCACTGATCATTTCCACTTCACAAGCATTTCTACCAGCTCAGACTCTTGGAAAGCAGTTTGAATCCTATCTATGAACACCTTCACTTCTCTTGAACACTGAATGTAGAACATACAAAAATGCAAATCCAGTTCTGGTTTGCAGGGCGGCAGGCAGGAATCTGTGATTGTGCACGGTTTCTGCCTGGGCTCTCCGCTGGAGCGCCCCGAGCTAGCTGGCTTCGGGGCTAAGCCACCCTGTAGAGGTGGTGAAGAGGGGGGAGATCGCCAGCAGGGTTGAGGAGAGCCGCATCTCTCTTCCTCAGCTGGTTAAACTCCCTTTCCCGAAGGCAGTAGGAGTGGTGGTCAGAAATGGCCACCTCAAAGAAGCACTCAACCAGAAAAGAAAGTGCAGGAGGAAGATAAGAAGTGAAAGTTTTGGCTGACCGGGATAAAAAGCAACAACTAAGGTACCCTGGAATTTAAATTTTATAAAAGATAACATCGCTCTCAAAGAAGAGTCAGAAGCAACTCCTTCCTCACATTGAAAACGAAGAGAGCTGAATAAGAAATCAGAAAAATCCGCTTTGGCATCAATAATTAAGCTGAAAATAAAATTAAATGTCAGAGGGAAAATAAGGATTTCTGGACACTAAAAAATCATTTTTGTCTATAAGTAGGAAGGGAGAGGAAAAGAATAAGGGCAGGATCTGGAAGGAGGAGACTGCCTGGATTTCAAAAGAATTTAATGTAAAATCTCAATAAGACTTCTAAAAGATACATTTTAACTGGAACTTTGTAACTAAATAATAACCCCAGGAAGAGAAAGTGTAAAAAGAAACAGCTTGTGTGTATTTGGATTGCTTGGTGACTTTGGGATTTTTGGATATTATATTTGAATGACTAAAAATAATTTGGTGGTTGTTTAAAAAACTTTTACAATGGCTTTATCTTTGGATGAACTGAAAATGGAATTAAAAAAATATAAAGAAGAGACACAAGAAGGGAAGGGCTCCTTTGGCTCCGTTTTTCAATTCTTAGAAATGGTGATTTGTAACTACGAGAAACAACAAGAAAAGACTGTGCAACAAGAACATTGGGACAAAGAAGAAGCCATCTTTAATGAACAAGTAACTCTATCTGGGGAAGAAAGGGGAAAGCGGGGGGAAAGAGAATGGAGAATTTAAGACTTAAACAAACAACCCCAAAAAAGGAAAAATAATTTGAACAGTGGATATAATGTTGGAAAGCAACAGAAAAGGGGAATACAGAAGAGGGAAATGGAGGTGGAGAGAGAGGGGGGTAAAAGGGGGAGAGAAAAGAAGAAAGGGAAGAAGGAAAGGAAGAGAAGTTACAAAGGTTTGGAGCAAGATGTAAAGAAACAGGACTTATTCAGAGATAATGGGTGAAAATCTAATTGAAAAAAGGATTCTGTGAAGGTACATAAGGTTCTTTTGTTATATTTGTAATAGAAATAATGTTAGAAAATTGCAAACAACATATGATTAAAAAGAGGGATATAATAGTCAGTGTAATTTAGTGAAACTTTTGTGAACAAAATAAATGAAATAAAATAAATGAGAGAATTGAATTAGGAAGGAATGGAAACATTTTAATTACTCAATGTTTTATAAAATATAAGTGAAGTGGGGGGGATTAACTATGGAAAGTTTATAAGTGTTCCCATAGAAGTATGATATTTATCTGAAAAGTAATGTGTAAAATGTTAAGATTTAAATGAATATTAATATTAATGATAGAATTGAATTGGTATGGATTGTTCTGATTATATTATACATTTATAATTTTTTCTTTTTTAAAAATACAGTGTGTAGTTTTAGAAAGTACCAAGCAGAATCCGAATGGAAGTTATATATTATATTAAGTGTTATAATTTTAGGGGAAAGATATAAAGGCATCATACTCCAATCAGTGATTACAGGAGAAATTTTGTTTAATGAGAAAAGATAGTAGACAGTTGAAACAGGACAGACAAAGAATATAAATACAACGATTTAAATTGATATGAAATAAATAAAACAAAATTAAGAAAGTTAAAAGAGGGGAAAAGCTATATTGAAAATGTAGAATAGTAATAAGATATGGAATGGAATATAAAAATGAGCATTAACTTGAATTTGTGTCTGTATAAAGAGATGTAACCCGGGACTATGCTGTTTTCAAAAAGATGTTTTATGTTTTTATGTTTTATGTTTTGTTTGTTTATGTTTGTTTTCAAAAATCAATAAAACTTTAAAAAAAATGCAAATCCATATTCAGTGCTCAACTCCCCAACTCACAAAAATAATAGCAATATGCACAATAAGATATATCATAAAATCTAATAAGTATTTCTATATATTTTTTAAAAAAACCTATAAATTAACTTGAAAGAAAATAGTGTTCTATTAATGAAGAAAGTAAAACCAGATTTATATTGCTCTACACATACTTTATTAAAGAGTGGCACTGTCATCAAATCAGATTCTCTAATTTCAGTTCTGTCTATCTCGTGAATAGTTACCAGTTCTTAAATTGTGGAGCAGGGACTCCACCTTTTTCTTCTTCCCATGAAAGCTTATTAGAAACAAGGGGCTATAATACTTGAACTAATCCTGAATTCATCATACATTTTGGTGCTCTTGTGCTATATGAATGTGAAACATTGATATTTAGTCAGAAACCAATATGATATAAATGGATTGTATTGGATCTAAAAGATTTTTAAGAGATTCTTGGCCACTTTTCTGACATTCTATATGTCATGCATGGATTTTATTGCCTTTTAAAATAAGATGATCAGGACTTTGGATGAATTGTACACAGTTGCCTTCCCACTAATCACAGATCTTCATGATTGTAGAGGAGTAATACCATAAACAAAAAATGAATATGACCAAATATATGACTTCATATTTAGGCATTACATTTTTGCAGTAAAGGCAGCAGGGTAGCCTCATTTCTCTGTCTTTATTGCATCTGCAAATGTTCACCTGAATCTATGTCCAGACTAACTGCTCTCTACTATGTAAAGTAGTGGAGTTGCTATTCTGTTTTCCTTCTGTAATATATTTATCAAATTTCATACTAAATTTTTAATCTAATCTTCTCTGCTAGTTTGAGGTTAAAAAAAATCTATCATTAATGAAGATAGTCCTTGTAACTACAATCCAAAATTACAATAGTGATGGAAAAGGAGACTTATGACTGGTCTTTGAAGTTGCAGCCATTGTGGTGTCTCTGCTGTTAGTGATCAAGTTTTAGAAACTGGACAATCATTGTGCATTATGCATTTATAATGGCTACAATGTCCTGTAGTCACAAGATCACCATTTGCGACTTCAAAAGTTGACTTTGAATAAGCAAAATAAATTGGAAACCCAACAGTACTTTTCTAGTCATGGTCATGTGACATTGTGCTTATTGACTATCGGTCATTTGCTAGTGTCCATAGCCAGAACTGAAGTTGTAAATCAGACATGGACACTTTATTTATTTTTTTCACTTTATGATTCTCCACTTAGTGACATAGTTGCTAGTCGTAATTGCAGTTGGTAAATGAGAACTACATGTAATCAAATTTACATTATCACTCTGCATCATATGAATGTGAGTTATCATGGTTGAATTTGAATCCTTACCAGAGGGATCTTCATACATTTCAGCAAATAACATATTGAAAGTTGACTATACAATGTTGTGATTTTATAATATATTGCTTTATTTAAAACATGGATATGGGCTTTTTTCAATAGTAAACTAATGAAGAAACTTTACAGATATTTATGAAATATAAGATAAAATAATACTGAAAAAATAATTACAAATGAAAAAGAGAAGCAAACAAAAATATGATAAGATCTAGTTTAATGATTTTTTTTCTTATCAAGTGATCTTTGCAATTAGGTCTAGGTTTCACAATTATAATGTAACACTTTGGGGAAAAGATGCAACTGAGTAATCCTATACCAGAGGCCAAGATGCAAAAGATTTCTACAGCAACCACATATTTCCCTTTGGCGCTTAATTAAGTGGGAACAAAAGAGACCCAAACACTACAAAAGTGTAATGAATTTGGCCTCATTAAAGCTATCAGGCAGGTTCCTTTCAAAGGAAGCTACAATAAAAGTAACAAAGGCAAAGGACACAATAAAACATGGCAACTGCTCCGTCGTTACACTTAACTGTGATCTTCGTTCCCTGGGACATGAAGTCCAAATCTGGAAAGGGTGGACTAATTGCTAGCCAGGCAACACAGATTATAAACCGAGGAAGCAGAGAAGCATAATAGAGTTAACCACTCTTTTCTTCAGCCAGCTTCTCATCTTGCTTCCTGACTATAACTTTGAAAACTAAAATGATTGCGATGGTTTTGGCCAGTACAGAGGAAATGGCAGCAGGGAAGATGAGGCCAAACATTATTTGTTGGAAAAGACAGGTTACTCTCCTGGGCATGCCAATAAAGAGCAAGGAGGAAAGGAAACAAAGTAGGTGCAAAAAAAGAAGACCATAGGTGATGTCTTGGTTGTTTGCTTTGACAAGGGGAGTCTTCCTATGTTTAATAAAGATGAGTATCAGAACTGTGATGAAAGACAAAATGAGGGAAGAGGAAGAAAGAGAGTGTAAACCCTTGGTCACTGATTGTTTTCAAACAGTCCAGAAAAAGAGACCTCCTGCCAGTTTATTAGGGGATATAAACCTATTCTCAAATATCAGCAACAGCTAAGCAAAGCAAAGCAAAGCAATAACCCTTTACTTAGTAACTCTCAATACTACTTCATTACTTTCATTATCTCAAAAAATCAATTTCTTTAAAATAATTAATTTTTATCAAATGATTAATTGATTTATTGTTTTTATTGATTAGTATGATTGGGTGTTTAGTGCATATAGTGTAATTACTGAATATCTGATTAGTAAAATCAGTGATTTAGTGAATTTAATTGGCCAGTGTGTTTAATAATTACTGTAATAATTACTGTTTGTTGCTTAGCAAAATTATTTGATTAGAGTGATTTGAATAATCAATTGATTGATTGATTTTTAGTAATAAGTAACCTTACTTTTGATTTGTTCTCTAACATATCAATTAACATTTATTAATTACCAACATTCATTAAGTAACTGTCTACTTATCACCTTAACTAGCTATTGTAATTGATTACTGTACTATTGCATTGACCATGCCAGCCAAAAACTCCAAACCAAAACAAAAGAAAAATATCTCTACCAATGACCTCCCAGACTCCTGCACATGTTTCAGATGTCTTGAAACCATCAATGAAAGCAAAATTTACATCAAACGCCACCTATGCAATAATCTAGTCCACCCTGCCTGCTTAAACACAAACAAAAGCCTAGCTGGTATGGATAAAAAAATCATTCTTTTATCTATGTCCATCATGTTCTCCTAAGCTAAATAAACTGAGTACCCCACCTGACAGAGTTGAAAGCACAGAATCACTCAATCACTCAATAGAAGAATGCTTAGCAACACTTTTTGAAACAACTATACAACCAAGCCTAATCTCTCTTGAAAAAAAATACAGCACAGATAAGTGAGTACCTATCAGCTCAAAATCAAATCCCACAACAGCCACAACCACTACCTCAACTACAATCACAACTACAACCAAAAATAACCACCAAACCATAGCCACAAACAATTACGATCCCTTCCAATAAGTTCACAAATAACATATCCTTACTTATCAGAGACACCACGGAACATGAACAGAAACATGCAAATGCCATCTTATTTGGTCTCAAAGAAACCAACGAATCAGATGAAATCACCAAAGTTTGTGATATCATACGCAACTCTAATAGAATAAACATCTCTCCTGAAGATATCATTGAAATAACCAGAGATGGCCCTGGGTGCAAATACAATGATGGCTCTATGGCCCCAATATTTTGTAGAGTTGTATGCAGAAATGAGTCTAGCAAATGCATATTTCTTCATACAATAAATGCCATTGCAAAAACCAATCTCAACCACAAAAAACTTCACTCAAGACCAGACTTATCCATACCGCAAAGAATCCGCTCCCATGAACTCCATGCAGAACTCAAAAACCATCTAGAAAATGGAGAAAAGGACTTATACATTGACTACAGAGCTGATTACATTAAAAGAAAGTCACACAACCCACAACTCCGCATCACACCCCACCCAATCCAACATCACTCAAAACTAGGCATGCACACCCCTAACTATCTCTACCTCTAACTACCTCTACCTAACTACCAACCACAACTGGCCTTAAATGCAAGCTACTCAATGGAAGAAGCCTTAAAAATAAAATACCTGAATTTCTCCTCTTACTAAATACAGCTAAATTCAACATTATATTTGTCTGTGAAACATAGCTCAACGCATCTCTCCCTGACTCCATTACCACAGAAAGAGACTATCATGTTTACTGATCAGATCATGAAATCTGTAGAGGTGGTGGTATTGCTACTTCTATAAAAAGTCCCTACATCTAAAAAACATCCAAGTTAGGAGCTTGCTATTCCTGAGACCATTGTCTGTGAACAGTCCTTAAATATCACATTTTGGTTCTTACTATGTTACAGAGCCGCTGATTATGACATCGAACATGCAAACAAGCTAAATACGCTACTAACATGGGTAGCATCCTGCCCACATGCTTTTACCTTTCTTGGTGACTTCAATCTACCTCATATTAACTGGATCCTTAATGAATGTACAACTGAACCCACACATGCAACCTTCTACAATGCAGTAACAAATCTGGGACTGGAACAACTAGTAACTAACAACACTAGACTTAGCAACTGCCTCGATCTCATCTTCTGCAATAGTTTGAATTCAATTTATGGAATACAAATTAAAAAACCATTTTCCAACAATGACCAAAACATGATTGATTTTTGTCTCAACATACGTCCGCACAAAAATCATCACAATGATGGAATCCCCAATTATAACTTTCAAAAAGGCAACTATGATTTTATAAACAACGATCTCTCATCCCTTGACTGGCAATTTCTATTCTCTGGATGCAATACTGTAGAAGACCACTACAACATATTTTTACTTGAAGTCAAAAGAGTCATCAAACTATATGTACCATTAACAACTCCCAAAACCAGAAAAAACAAATTACCCAAAACAATAAGGGAGCTTCAATCCATAAAGAAATCACTTTGGTGGAAAAACAAATTTGGTCATGTTGCCAACTTCAAAAGCTGATATAAAAATCTATGCCACCAGATAAAAACTGAATGCACCAATTATCACATTAAACAAGAAGAAAACCTTCTATGTACCATTTCCACCTGCGCTTTCTACAATTTTATAAACAACAAATTAAAAGATTCACCAGTGGAAGGATCTAATGGTAAAGACTGCAACGATGACATTATTTAAGCCAACCTCTTTAACACATTCTTTGGCTCAGTATTTGTAAACAGCAATGGATCATGCCCAGTATTTCCTAGTTGAACCGCAAAGAACTACAATGATCTAATACATATCAATTTTACAGAAGACAATGTTGAAAAAGCACTACGCAATCTAAAACCATCTCTATCTATTGGACTGGACAGAATATGTGCCTACTTCTTAAAAAAGCTATCCATTGCCATAGCAGAACGTCTAAGCATAATCTTTAAAAACTCTTTCAGGATCAGCTCCTTGCCAAAACTATGGCAAAACTATAACCCCTGGTCATCCCCATCTTCAAAAAGGAAGAGCCCAGCCTAGTTGAAAATTACAGACCAATCTCTTTATTCTGCATCACCTGTAAAGTCATAAATCAATTATTAACCAATCCATCATCCTCCACTTAGAAAAAAACAACTTACTTTCTAATAAACAATTTGATTTCAGGAAAAACTATCACGTAATCTGCAACTCTTACACTGCAAAAACATATGGACTGCACAACTCAATCAGGGCAAAGCAATAGACGCAATCTACATAGACTTCTGTAAAGCCTTTGATTCAGTGGTACACGACAAACTTCTCCTAAAATTAAAATCTTACGGTATCTCTGGACATCTGCATAACTGGATAGAAGCATTCCTGTCAAACAGACAACAAATGTCAAAATTGGGAGCGTCCTATAAAATTCTGTGCCTGTCAACAGTGATGTCCCCCAAGGCAGTGTTCTAGGACCAACTCTCTTCATACTCTACATAAATGACCTCTGCGATCATATTAAGAGCAACTGCGTTATCTTTGCTGATGATGTAAAGCTATTCAACACCACAGACAATACTGCTACCCTTCAAAAAGACCTTGACTATGTATCAGAATGGTCAAACAAATGGCAACTTCAAATCTCAACAAATAAATGCTCTGTCCTACATATTGGCAAAAAAAAATCTGAATATAAAATACAGGTTGAATAGTCAAGACCTTGTTCCTAAAACTAAAATCTTATGGTACCTCTGGACACTTGCATAACTGGATAGAAGCATTCTTGTCAAACAAACAACAAATGGTCAAATTTGGGAGCGTCCTATAAAATTCTGTGCCTGTCAACAGTGATGTCCCCCAAGGCAGTGTTCTAGGACCAACTTTCTTCATACTCTACATAAATGACCTCTGTGATCATATTAAGAGCAACTGGGTTCTCTTCGCTAATGATGTAAAACTATTCAACACCAAGACAATACTGCTACCCTTCAAAAAGACCTCAAAATGGTCAAACAAATGGCAACTTCAAATCTCAACAAAGAAATGCTCTGTATTACATATTGGCAAAAAAAATCACAAAAATAAAATACAATCTGAATAATCAAGTCCTTGTTGATGATCCAAACTCTGTAAAGGACCTCGGAGTACTCATCTCTAATGATCTAAATGCTAGAGCCCACTGTAACTACATAGCCAAAAAGGAATTAAGAGTTGTTAACCTAATCCTACGTAGCTTCTTCTCTGGTAATATCACACTATTAACCAGAGCAAACAAAACATTTGCTAGACCAATACTTGAATACAGCTCATCAGTCTGGAACCTGCAATATGTATCTGATATTAACACACTTGAGAAAGTCCAGAAATATTTCACAAGAAGAGTTTCCCACTCCTCTACTCATTGCAGAATACCTTATGCCACCAGACTTGAAATTCTAGACCTAGAAAACCTAGAACTAGGTTTGGTCTAAATATAGTACATAAAATTATGTACTATATTTAGATGCCTTCGGTCTGATCTAAATATAGTATATAAAATTATACATTGCAATGTCCTACCTGTCAACCATAACAACACAAGATCAAACAAAAGATACAAACTCAAGGTAAACTGCACCAAACTTGATTGCAGGAAATATGACTTCAGCAACAGAGTGGTCAATGCTTGGAATACTCTACCTGACTCTGCGGTTTCTTCTCCAAACCCCAAAAACTTTAACTTTAGACTGACTACTATTGACCTCCCCCCTTTCCTAAGACGTCTGTCAAGGGTATGCATAAGCGCACCAATGTGCCTACTGTCTCTGTCCTATTGTTTCTTTTTATTTTTCTTATATGTATCCATGTCATGTATTTATAACTATGTTTATAGTTATGCCTGTTATCTTAAAATTGCTTGCCAAAATAAATAAATAAATAATTCTTCCAAGAATTACTTATGATCTCTTTCATAAATTCCTATGGATACTGCCCTCTCCCTATGATTGCACAATCTACTGTAACCTGCCTGCATTTATAATCATTTACAGCATCATAACAACAGTGCTTGGCATTCCAGCTTTTAATTCTTATTTCTGGCAAAAAAACCAAAAGCATAGTAATTTGCAGCATTTGTGCAGGAAATACTTCTTATTGTTATGCTGTGTAAAATAGAGAAAGGCTTAAAATTTAGTGTTTAAACTAAAGGGAGATCTAAAACATCTCACCTGATTGAACTAGTTAGCCCATACAATTGTATAATCATTACAAGTGAATACCACATTTTTCAGATTCTGCTGCTCCATCCTTTCAACTTTTACCTGAGAAAAAGACTCATTTGGGAAGACAATGCAATTCACAATGTCATAGCCATCTGTAGATTCTTGGTCCTCATTAAAATAAATTTCATCCCCAGAACTGTTTTTAAATCCAATAGTTTTCAAAACATGATGAAGCTAGATGAATACAGATTTGGTTAGATATATTTAAACTATGAAAAATATTCTTAGAATGATCTGCAAATTAATACTCTGAAAAATAACAACCAACATCCATTCCATCAATGCTCTCTTGTTGTGGAGGAGGGACTTGGAAATCTCTAATGAATTTGAGAGCTATACTAATAGTAGTTTATCCTACCAAAAAGCTCAGCTAGGCCAGATAGGTCTTAGAAAAAAGACATATTCATTAACCCATTTAATATGATGACAAAACAAAAAAGGAGTCCTACATTGGATCAGACATCTTTTAGGATAATGAGGACTGAGTCAGATATTAGACTTCCTGGGCATCTGTCAACAAGTGGACAATGGATTCAGAACTATGGCTGGGTAACAAGAACTGTGGACTCTCTAGGATTACTAGAAAAACACAAATGACTAAACTGTAGTGTTTCAAAATCATTGAACTACTCAATCATTGAATCATTCAGCCATTATAGCTTATAAATCAGAACCAACAAAATGGGAATACTTAAAGTTAATATTAGAACATTGAAAAATATTTTATCCAGACTCAAATATCACTGAACAATGATTAGCTGGGGAAAAAAGATTAATTACCACAAATAAGATATTCAGGAATGCAGACCTGTAAGAGAGTCACAATACAAGTAGCATCATGATACAAAAAAGATGCTGAGAACTTAGAAAGAGTGCAAAGAAGAGCCACAAAAATCTGACTGGAGGCTAAATTATGTAATGAACAGTTAAGTTTAAGAAAAGGTTTAAAGATGAAATGGTTATGTAGGAGGAGCAGGCAGAGCTAAGCATTTTATCAGCTTAGAGCAGCGGTGTCAAATTCTATTTGATTAAGGGCCGCATCAGAGTTTTGTTTGACCTTGGGGGGCCAGGATGGGCATGGACAGGGTAGGTGTGGCCAGCTCAACATCACTCATGTTGGGGTGCCTGTTGATCCTTATCTGGCACCAACTTGGTTGACTAGATTTTGAGTATAGCTTTGAACACATGGTACTGGTCTTTTGTGCCTGACAATTGCAGTCTTGAAATACTTGAAAAGTTATCATAGGAAAGAGAATGTTGATTTATTCTCCATAGAATTAAAGGAAGGACAAGAAACAATGGTAGGGAGCTTGTCAGAAGGAGACAAGCTTCTGAAAATAATTCCTTGCATATTAAATCAATTTTGTATATGCTATTATTATTAATGCTCACCTTTAAAAATCTAAGAATTGGAAAAAGGAGCCTAGAATATTTGGAAAGGAATGTCTAAAGATAATGCTGAATTCCTTTAATTATTTTTATTTAAATTGTATAACTATCCAACTCATCAAGTCTGAGTAGGAAGCCAATATAAAATAATTAAAATACAAGCATTTTTAAAGTTAAATATGATTTTAGAAAAAAATATCTTGCCTCCTCTGCACATGATCTCCAAATTGCCCTTATTTCATATGTTCTTTCTTGAAACACACAAATACACTGGTTTAAAATGCGCTTTTTTTTGCTTGGAGATGATAATTTCATCAACTTTTGTAACAACTATAAAATTTCAGTATTTTGAAAAATAAAAAATGATTAAAGAACAACTTACCTATTCTGTCCATCTTTTCCAAAAATGCATATTTCATATGTTCTTCCTTAGCATACACAATATTTTTGTTGGAGGTACATAATTTCATTGGTTCTTTAGTTTCAAAACAACAATTTCAATATTAGAGAAAGTACCTGCCAGTGTTGCATGTTCAGAAAACTTGATCTATCCCATTTTTTCAGATGTCTGAAACTGTAGGAATATATTGCATGGGAAGCTTGGGCTAGTATATGTACAGAATTATAGCTACTCTAACTTTGTCCTGACATGACCCTTTTAAAAACAGTGCCTGTCAGAGACTTCATTTTTTCTTTTCCTCTGCAGTTTATTTCATATTTGACAGAATTCATATCATGATTATAGTATCCCTGTTTAAAGGCAGAGTAACAGAATTCCTGAATGAAAATATCATCTTTAGGATAGGATTCAGAACATTTCTCTCCCCAGCAACCTAAAACTAATAAGGATACCAGCGCATGCAAAATAGATGTTTGTGCAGATAAAATTATCAACCTTGATGCCAACCAAAACCAAGTGTTTAATAGTGAGTGCCATACCATGTGCACTAATCAAACAGGTGGCAAGAAAGTAGGGGCAGGCAGGCACAACACAGGTTATGTAGACAGTAAACACAGGATCAGACATAAAGATCTCAAGTGCCTATATACAAATGCACAAAGTCTGGGGAACAAACAGGGTGAACTCAAACTACAAATACATGAAGGTAAATATGATATAGTTGGAATAACAGAAACTTTGTGGGATGAAACCCATGACTGGAACATATTGGTAGAAGGATACAAACTATTTTTAAAAAAAGACCCCATAAAAGAGGAGGTGGAGTTGCACTGTATATAAAGGACTACTATATTGCTACAGAAATGCATGAAACCAAAGATGAAAACCTCCTAGAATGCATATGGGTCAATATAAAAAAAAAGAATGACATGGCCATAGGTGTATATTATAGGTCACCCAATTAAGCAAAAAATATAGATGTCCTTTTTGCCAGCCAACTAACAAACATATGCAGGAAACACACAACAATAGTAATGGGAGACTTCAATTATCCTGATATCAATTGGAAAACTAATTCTGCACCAAGTGAGAAATCAAATAAGTTCCTAACCAACCTAGCTGGAAACTCTGTTGTCCAAAAGGTAGAGGGTGAAACTAGAGGGACAGCCATACTGGACTTAATTCTTACAAACAGAGAAGAAGTGAAAGAGGGAGTTGAAACTGCAGGAACCTTGGGTGAGAGTGACCATGTCAAACTAGAATTCAACATAACACAAACACAAGCAACAGAACATAATGACACCAGGGTCTTGGATTTCAAATGAGCTGATTTCAATAAACTCAGAGACAACTTGGGAAAGATTCCATGGATGAAAATCTTAAAGGGGAAAACAACTCAAGAATCTTGGGATAGTTGAAAAAGTATGATCATAGAAGCCCAGACCAGCACAATACCACTGAGAAAGAAAAACAAGAAATCCAAGAAGAAAGCAGCATGGCTACAGAAAGATCTCTCTGGCAAATTGAAAGAAAAAAAGGACAAGTACAAAAAATGGAAAGAAGGACATACAACTAAGGCAGAATATCCAGCTTTAAATCCCCTGATCTACATATTGAGGAACCAGGAAGTCAAATTTGCTATAAGAAAGATTTTAAACAAAATCTTCCTTTGGAAAGGACTTAAATATATTTATGTATGAAAAAGAAAAATATTATGAATATCTTTGGGGTTGAATTTATGAAGAATAATCTTTCTATGTTCTCTCTCCTTTGATGTCAGGTTTTAGTGATCGTGGTTGAATCTTCTGTTCTTCTATATTTCTGTGGAATATCTGTCTCCATTTGTTTTAATTAACTTCTATTCAGTTCCAAAGATATAAATGGCAGTTATCCATATGTGTGTGTGTGCGTGCGTGCGTGTGTGTGTGTGTTTTCTTATGTTATTTATATGTATGGTATTTAGGTATCTTCAGGTATTTTCCCATGTGTTAATATTTGTGCTTTTATTTATAGAGACATTTCAGCAGAATCTCATCTGCCATCCTCAGGCTTGTGTATTGGCTTCTTTTTAATCTTGTGTGTCAGGTGTTGCGACTCCACAACACATGTGTTTGCATCAAAGCCACAGTGACCTGAAGGATGGCATTCCTCTTCATCAGAATAAACTTTGTATCATAATAATATGCACTGTCTATGTAAAATGCTATGAAGCTCATGAGTTCATATGAATAATTATCTTTAAAAATGGTAATCAGGGGGAATAAGGGTAATCAGGGGTAATGAAGGGTAATGAGGGGAAATAATTATAAATATCGAGTCCCAGGAAACTCGGGTTAGATCCAACTTTATTTTGTTTGCTTAGCTATTATCTCGGACTCCTTGTGGAGGAAGGAATAAACAATAAGCTTTTGTGTTATGAAATGCTGAAGCGAAGAGTGTCTTATTTTCTCCCTGCATTTGTGCCAAAGAGTAGATCAGGCTTGGCAGCAAAACAAAAAATGGCTGCCAATCTATATTCGTAGATTTTCATGGGTACGGGTATGCAGGTCTTGGCATGCTTGAGTCTTTTCCCATGTAAGATTGAGAGTATCTTGGTGACATTTTGACAAGATCCCACTCGCCATCTTCAGGCTGGTGCTTTTGGCTTCTTGCTTGTGCAAGCAAAGCATGATCTGAGCTGTCACCTCTCTATAAATATTGGTGGGGAGGTTGGCTGTGTTGTCATTTCTTGATTGGTTGATGGAGTTGATGTTTGCAGATTGGCTGGCTTTTTTGTAAGAACCTGTGTGGCTGAGGTATTGGTTGTGTGTCTATCAGCCTCCTGTATTGTAATGACCTGGGTCATGGGTTGTGTGATGACCTTCTGAGTTCTATTGTTGTGACATCCTGGGTCTTGTGCTGTAATCTCCTGGGACGTTGACTGTGTTGTAACATCCTGAGGTTTTGTGGTGTAACCTCCTGAGTTCCATGATGTGATATCCTGAGTGGGTGGCTGTGATGTGACGTTCTGGGTTTGGGTTTGGCTCTGAGTTTGAGGCCTAGCTTATGTGTTCATGGCGTGTGTCCATTTGCATGGTTTGGGGGTCGGGGTGTGGGGCAGCTGGTGATGTAGTCATGGTTTGGTTTCTGGACTGTGGTTGCCTTACGTCTATGGGGTGGGTTTGGTTTTGAGTCTGGTGAGGGAGATTGGTGGTGGCAACATGTGTTGTTTTGGGTCCAGTGTTGGTTTTCGTGGCTGGGACTCATTTATTGATAAGGGGTAGTTTCCAGATGTCTGGTAGGTGGGAGGTATCATCCCGTTCATTCATGTTATGGGGGTGTTTCCCTATTTCGATGGCTTCACTGATTATTCTCTTGTTGAAGTGTTCAGTATTGGAGATTAATTTGGTTCCCTCAAAATTAATTTCATGTCCTGTGGCTTTAAGGTGCTGGAAAAGGGAGAAAGTATTTTCTTTTTTGCTGACTGTGTTCTTGTGTTCTGCGATGCGTGCATTTATTCTTCTGTTGGTTTGTCCAATGTATTGGGCAATTGTTGCATTGTATTTCATAAACTCCTTGCTTTTCTAGAGGGATCTTGTCTTTGGTGTTTCTTAGGATGTTGGGTGTTTTTTTGGTCAGTGCCAAAGGCTGTCCTGATATTGTGTTTGTAGAGAATTTTGCTGATTTTATCTGTGGTGCCTTTGATGTGGGGAGGAGAGTGATACTGTTGTCCTGTTCTGTATCTTGGTTTCTGGGGGGGGGGGTGTCCTTTAGGATTAGGTTGGCAATTGTGTTTCTTTGGAATCTGTTGGAAATTAATATGTTAGTGAGGGTGTGTAATTCTGTTCTCAGGTGGTCTTTGTCAGCTCCGCATTTGGTTCTGGAGATGAGGGTCTTGGCTATGGAGTGATCTGTGCAGGGTGGTGATGGGATTGCTAAATCTCTGCAGTTGTTTTGACAAGATTTCAGAAGTGGTTTCCTACTGCCCTACTGCCCTACTTTCTGGGGTTAAGAGAGAGTGACTGGACCAAGATCACAACTGGCTTTTTATGCTAGAGTAGGACTAGAACTCACAATCTGCCAGTTATTAGCCTGATCATTACTTTAAAGTGGCTCTGTTGCTTGCTTGCTTATTTGTTATAATCACAAGTTTACCTGATATAAGAAATGAGTTTCTGGGCAATGAACAAAACCCTAAGTTGCTTTCAGAAATCAAAGAAAAAGTAAAAGTGGAATCCCTGATGCCTTTAATATCAAAGATTAAAATATTTTGCTGTCATTAGTTTGTAGTTTGTTCTTGTTTCTAATAGAATATAAGTCCTGAAACAGGGAGGCCTTTGGAATAATTTCATCTTCTCAAATTTCCTGAGGAGAGCTAATAATGTAAAACTATTCAACACCACTGTCAATGCTACCGTCCTTCAAAAAGACCTTGATTGTGTGTCTGAATGGTCTAACAATTGGCAACTCCAAATATCTACCAACAAATGCTTTGTCCTACACACTGGTAAAAAAAATCTATATACCAAATACAATCTAGGTGGATATGACCTTGTTGATGACCCTCACTTTGTCAAGGACCTTGGAGTTCTCATATCAAATGATCTAAGCACCAAAGCTCACTGCAACAGTATTGCCAAAAAGGCTTTCAGAGTTGTAAATTTAATTTTATGAAGCTTCTCCTCTGGTAATACTGTTTTGCTAACTAGGGCATTCAAAACCTTTGCTAGTCCAATACTTAAATACAGGTCCACTGTCTGGAATCCGCACTGTATATCTGACATAAATACAATTGAGCGAGTCCAGAAATATTTTACCAGAAGAGTACTACATTCCTCTGTTCATAACAGAATATCCTACAACACCAGACTTGAGATTCTTGGCTTAGACAACCTTGAACTACGCCGTCTAAGATTAGACTTAAGCATAGTACATAAAATCATACATTACAACATCTTACCAGTTACTGAATATTTCAGCTTTAATCACAACAACACTAGAGTACACAACAGATATAAACTAAATGTAAACCACTCCAAACTCGATTGCAGGAAGTATGATTTCAGCAACTGAGTGGTTAATGTCTGGAATTCACTTCCTGATTCTGTTGTCACCCACTCAAACCCCCACTCCTTTACTCTCAAACTAACTTCTGTTGACCTCACCCCATTCCAAAGAGGTCTTAAGGGGCGTGCATAAGCTCACAATCATGCCTACCGTCCCTGTCCTATTGTCCCCAATTATTAGTTCCCATTTCTTGTATTTAAACTTATGTTTATTCTTGTTTCTGTTATATTGTAAGCTAAACAAATAAAATAAATAAATAAATAAATAAAATAACATTGTTTTAGTCTCCAGTCCCCTAATCATTTTTTTCCTGAACTCTTTCAAGAATCTCAAATATTTTTTATAATGTGGTCACCAAAACTGGATGCAGTATTTCAAGTGTAGTATTACAAAGGGTTTATGAAGTGATACTAATACTTCATGTTATTTTGATTTTATCCCTCTATAAATGAAACCTAGAATTGCATTGACTTTTTTGGCTGCTTCCATATACTTCTAGATAATATTTAACTGTCCATTAGGACTTCAGGATCCCTCTCACAGTTACAGGTACTGAGCCAAGTTTCACTTCATCTGTACTTAAACAATTGGTTTTTCTTGCATAACCTTACTTTTCTCTATATTGAATTTTGTTTTGTTATATAGAACAAAATATACTTGAAGATGCATTCTATACAGGCCTAGGATGAAAGTGAAAGTATGTGATACAATACACAAAAAGAACAAAAGTTTGCTTGCTTTGTTTTTGTTTTAGTTATGTTTTCTATGAATTGTATAATGGCCACGGCCAAATGCAGATCCAAAATGAGTAATATTCAGCTATTAATTCTTCTTAGAAATACCAAAGACATTAATAACTCCACATCAGAAATAAAGTACTGAAGAAGGTCTTGATTTGAGTGTTAAAAGAGAAGAGTTTGAGCACTATTACAGTATAATGCTTTGGCAGAAAATCCTCAGCTTTTACCAAACTGAAACAAAGTCAAACCAGACTCCCCTCTGCATTATTAATTAGATAAATAAATTGAGCCACAAATAGAACATATTTATTCCCACATGAGCACATCGCTTCATCAATTCCTAATTTTCTCCCAATGGCAGCAAAAAAACATTATAAACCAAATGAATGAGGCAATTCACAAATCATTCCGAACACATTCTGAATGATATGAGTTTTTATTTCTTGCCTAATTCTAACAAGTTGATTTCTTAGCGCTTAGGCAACTTTTCAGTTTTAATTAATTTGATATAAAGTTTCCTTAAGGTAAGGACTATCCCAAAATCTTATAGTTGTTCAATATTGGCATTTTATTAAAAGCTAAGAATTGTCTATCTGATAGATTTTATCTATAGGCAATTTATCAAAGGATCTTAATTTGAACTACTGTATATTTTCCTTTCATTGTGAAATGAAAATGCAAAAACAAGTATTTTTTAGATACGATTGATAGGTGAGTGAATATAAAAATGTAACGGTAATGTAATGAAAAACTAACTCTTATTAATCCATCTCTCTATTTGTATATTTAGCTAATTCTAATATGATATCCCTGAAGAGCTCTTTGTTCTCAAAGAGTATTTCAGAAAAATCTTATGATTATTTCAGCCTAGGCTTTCCAGACAGAGGCATTCCATGAGAATTCAAAGGAAGGCCATTTATTGAGAGAATTTAAATTTTAAGATTAAAACATATGTTGCCAAATTATTTTCAACCCTGTCTACTATATTGTATGAACTTAATCTGTATGAAGATATGTATGGAATCAATATGTAACATTGAAAATATAACAGTGTTTCTTATCTGCCTAGTGCTGGCCAGTTTCATGTGATTCTCCATAAAACAGGCTTAGAAATATAATCTGTAATGTACAATGTAGGTTTTACCCTGTTTACAGTCAATAGAATGGCCCAGAATTGGACCAGTGGTATGGAAGTACTGATAAACAATTTAATATGAGATTATAAATGTCTATTTCATTTTCTGGGGTTTGGGCAATATTCTTTGCAACAACTGTGTTTATAGAACATTCGAGGCTCAAATAAATCACGTTTACTATCCTAGTTCATCTATCATGATAAGAAAATGCTTTTATTGCAAAATATTGAATTGAAAATGATCCTACCCAATTTTAAACAAGTTTAATGAGAGCATCAGATAATTAATTCAAATGTGAGTACAATTACACTTTATTTTTTGCAGCACTCTTCACTAGAAACAAATGTTCTCTAAAGCAGGCATTGTGTATAAGCATCTATGGTTTGGGCATGTGTTGCCCCAAAGGAGAAACCTTATACTATGAATAAGAATAACAAATGAAAAGGAGTGCTTTGGGGTTTGATAGACTGGATTTAGAGATGGGAAAGTACATGCATGCAAAAAATTCTGTACACTTGTTTAGAACTTTGCTTTGCCAAGTAAAGTATAGGGATTCCAAACTGTCTACTCCATGGAAACAAACACAGAGACTCACATACAAATTTTATGGTCGTAGGTATATTGGAGATATTTTTCTACAGAATGAATTTAAATAGATGATTCATGATTGAATAGCAACGTCTTCTAGAAAATGATTAACATTGCCATATTAGGTACAGTAATGCTTTCTCAAATCACTAACCTGTTTTCCCTATTTGCAGAGATGAAGAACAGGACAGAAGTGTTCATTTTTCTAGGTCTAACAAAGGACCAGAGGCTACAACAGGTCTTCTTCACATTTTTCCTGCTGTTCTATGTAGCCTGTTTATTAGGAAATGGGGCCATTCTGGGAGTCACCCTGGTTGAGCCTCGTCTCCACACACCCATGTATTTTTTTCTGGGGAACCTTTCTTGCTTGGATATATGCTACTCTACTGTGACTGTGCCCAAAATGCTAAGCGGCTTCCTTAGAAAGAATCAATCAATCTCCTTTATTGGCTGCCTCACTCAATTGCACTTTTTCCACTTCCTAGGCAGTAGTGAGGCTGTACTGCTGGGTATCATGGCATATGATCGATACGTAGCTATTTGTCATCCTCTGCGTTATACTGTCATCATGAGTAAATGGGCTTGTATTACTCTAGCTGGGACCACATGGGCTGCTGGCTTCTTTCATGCCTTGATGCATACAGTGGTGACTTCCCAGCTATGGTTCTGTGGCCCTAATCTTATTGCACATTTTTTCTGTGACATTAAACCCCTACTTAAATTAGCTTGCAGTAGCACAACCCTCAACCTCATCCTGCTGAAACTTGTCACTGGTTCTATTGCTCTGAGTCCTTTCTTTTTCACACTTCTCTCGTATTTTTACATCATCTCCTTCCTCTTCTTCAAGGTTCAGTCATGGCGAAACCGTTGGAAAGCCTTTTCCACCTGTGTATCCCATCTGAGTGTGGTGGCCATCTTCTATATTCCAGTACTTTCCAACTACATGGTTGCTTCTGCTAGTGATTCTTCTGAAAATGATATGATCATTTCTGTATTATACAGTATAATAACACCTGTTTTAAATCCTCTGATCTACACACTGAGGAATCAAAGATTATAAACAAAAATCTTCATTTTGAAAGGGATTAAATGCCTGTATCTTTGAAAATAAAGGAAGTGGTGATTAATATTTTCAAAGCATTCTTATAGTTTGAACCCATCCATCCAAATTCTTTCCATACCCTTCCTTCATTAATGTCATGTTATAATGACTCAGGGTCCAACTCCAGGGCTTTCAAATGCATTGTTACATGAAACTAAATGTTTTATTCCCATTTCTTTGGCAAATTTGTACAACTGATTATTTTAATTTATTTGCACATAGTTTTAAAGATTTATTTGGCACTTACCCCTAATTCTAGACCTACATGTTTAATAACTGAAGAAAAAAATACATTGTAAAAAGCATTGCAAAGTTTCTTGACAGAACAATTTTCACATTTTAGAGATACAGAATAGTGCTTATAAATTTCATTCTTGATTGTTCACATTCTTATCAACTTTGTAACTTATATATTCTATAGCCGTGATGGTGAACCTATGGCACGTATGCTGGAAGTGGCACACTGAGCCATCTCTGCCGACACACGAGCCATCGCTGTGGATCAGATTCACTGTGCATGCATGCATGCCTCCTGCCAGCCAGCTCATGTCATGCATGCGCGGGGGGTGGGGCATGCATGGAAGATGCATGCACATGCACAAAGATGTGGGTTGCATGGGGGGTGCTAATGCAAACCTAAATAGTATTAACAGAGGGATACAATCAAGATCAAGGAAGGTACTAATACCATTCTATAAGCCTTAGTAAGACCACACCTAGAGTACTGCATCCAGTTTTGGTCACCACATTATAAAAAAGATGTTGAGACCCTAGAAAAAGTACAGAGAAGAGCAACCAGGATGATTAGGGGATTGGAGACTAAAACATACGAAGAATGATTACAGGAACTGGGCTTGGCTAGTCTAGTAAAGAAAAGGACCGGGCAGATATGATAGAGGTCTTCCAATATTTGAGGGGCTTCCACAGAGAGGAAGGGGTCAAGCTATTTTCTAAAGTCCCTGTAGGCCAGATAAGAAATAATGGATGGAAACTGAACAAAGAGTGATTTAACCTGGATATAAGGAGAAACTCTCTGACAGTGAGAACAATCAACCAATGGAACACTTACCCTCAGAAGTTGTGGGAGTGCCATCCCTTGAGACTTTCAAGAAGAGATTGGACTGCCATTTGTCAGAAATGTATAAGGTCTCCCGCTTGGTCTGGAGGTTGGACTAGATGACCTACAAGGTCCCTTCCAACTCTGATTATCTGTTATCTGTTTCTTGCCTTGAACTATAATCAGATTATTTCATGCATGCTTAGTCCTTATTACTATATCAAATGATACTTTCAAGAATCATCAGCTTATACTTGTATATTTCCTGTATAACTTTTTGCTGAAAATAAAAAGAGATTCATTTTAACACCTGGGGAAATAATAAATTTATCCATTAAATTATTGTTAAATAATTGGCTACAAGAATTATATACATAATTTAATTCAATAAATGTATTTCTTCACAACCATTGGTAGTTACTTTTTTCCCTAATGGCAAGAAATGAAGTTATAAGGCAAACATATTTTGCAAAGATGAAAATCATTCAAGATACTTTCTATAAAGAAGGTTGATTATTTGCATCTCTTCTAATTACACCCTGTTGTTTTCTTTGACTCTTGGGCAAATTTATCTTCAGTTATAATTTCCTCTTATTTAGTGAGAAAGATGTCTCATTAAGGTATGAATTATTTGGATATTTCACTTACTCAAAATATTACTCAGGGCATATGTTTGACAAATTCTTTTACCTTTAAAAATAATATACAGGTACTTATTTTTAAGACAGACAAATATATGCTAAATGTGCCTAAACAATAAGGGAAAAAAAGCAAGATATGTGAAGACCTAATATATATTAATCCAGGTGGTATTAGCTGTGTGATATAATTATTGTTTTGACAACACAAAATTTTTGATATCCTTCTCAACTTTCCTGATTGACAAAGGGATTGCCAGGGAAGAAATATGGGTATATTTTGAAAAGTTCTGCAGAGATTTTATTTACCAGTTTTGATTGTTGGCTTAAAAAATGAAATATTGTATAGCAAGCATTTTATTTATTTACTTATTGATTGAGTGATTGATTTCCTATCTTTTAGCATTTTTATAAATAATTCAAGGTAGCAGACATACCTAATATCCTTCCTCCTCCTATTTTCCCCACAATGTAAAAATCTATCTTGTAAAGCAAATAGGACAGCATACCTGTTGCAGTGAATCTTCTCTCAGCAATAGTAGTTTGCTACCTTTTTAGATATTCATACAGACAAAACAACATCATGCATGCTCAGTTGACGAGGAACTGAGGCTATGTGTGTTAGTTTTGATTGTAATATGAAACCATTATTGTAGGAGAAGGACAGTGTCAGATATTACATCTTAAAGAAGGATCTTTAAAATAACGCAGGAAGAAAATAACAGGGAAAAAGAAACATGGAAATGGGATTAACAGCTGGCAGCTTTCATAACATGCCAACAAAATTCTACAGCATAATCATGTATAACAGGTTCAAAATATCTTGCATCTTATAATTAATCTCTAGCCTTTCACAATGTCTAAATAAATTCTCAATATTTTCATGATTTTATTTGGTTCTTTAATAAGGTGGTCTGTTTGTTTCAATGTTGTTTCAATGACAATATTTCTCACTGATTTATTTTTATCAGCATAATAGCATATTGCTGGGATAAAAACATTGATGATTGAACAAAAAAAGTAAAGAACCACTAATGAGCACTAAAAGTGCATCTCAATTAATAAATAATTTCATAATCTGGAAACCTAGACGACTATGATCTAAAGGGAACAAAAACCAGAATATTAACCCAGAAATAATTAGTATAAAATTAAAACTAGTTCAGGAGGTCATTTTTCTCCTTCCATAGTCAACAAAATCATTCTATTATTTCTGCAAAGTGGCAGAGGAAAATACATATTTTTAAAATATATGTTTAGGATGACACCATCATTTTTGCCATTGTAGATCTGTCACAATGGCATCATCAGCAAAATTGTGTTTTTCTTTATCTACATATCTGTGTCCTATCATTCTGTCACTGTCATGCTCAGAAGTGAGATGGATTTAAAGTAGCTGAAGTTTAATGTTCTATAAATTTATTTATTTATTTATTTTGTCAAGTGATTATAAGATAACAGGTATAAGCATAAGCACGATTATGAATAAATGAAATGGATATGAATAAAAAAAGAAACAATAGGACAGGGATGGTGAGGCACGTTGGTGCACTTATACACACCTACAGACCTTCTCTGCAGGAAGGGCAGGTCAATAGTAGACAGTCTAAGGTTAAAGTTTTGGGTTTGGGAAGAAACCACAGTCAGGTAGAGTATTCCAGACATTGACCACTCTGTTGCTGAAGTCGTATTTCCTGAAATCAAGTTTGGTGTGGTTAACCTTGAGTCTGTATCTATTGTGTGTTGTTGTATTGTTATGGTTGAAGCTAAAGTATTCATTGACAGGTAGGACATTGCAATGTATAATTTTATGTACTATACTTAGATCAGACCAAAGGCAACATAGTTCTAGATTTTCTAGGTCTAGAATTTCAAGTCTGGTGGCATAAGATATTCTGCAATGAGTAGAGGACTCTTCTTGTGAAGTATTCCCAGACTTTCTCAACTGTATTAATATCAGATATGTAATGTATGGGTTCCAGACTGATGAACTGTATTCAGAAGTACTGGTCTAGCAAAAGTTTTGTATGCTCTAGTTAGTAGTGTGATATTACCTGAGAAAAAGCTACACGAGGATAAGGTTAACAACTCTTAATGGCTTTTTGGCTATGTAGTTACAGTGGGCTCTAGCACTTAGATCATTAGAGATGAGTACTCCAAGGTCCTTTACAGAGTTTGGATCATCAACAAGGACTTGATTATTCAGATTGCATTTTATTTTCTGATTTTTTTTGCCAATATGTAATACAGAGCATTTATTTGTTGAGATTTGAGGTTGCCATTTGTTTGATCATTCTGATACATAGTCAAGATCTTTTTGAAGGGTAGCAGTTTTGTCTGTGGTATTGAACAGCTTTACATCATCAGTGAAAAGAATGCAGTTGCTCTTAATATGATCACAGAGGTCATTTATGTAGAGTATGAAGAGAGTTGGTCCTAGAACACTGCCTTGGGGGACACCACTGTTGACAGGTACAGAATTTGATAGGACGCGCCCAATTTTGACCATTTGTTGTCTGTTTGACAGGAATGCTTCTATCCAGTTATGCAGGTATCCAGAGATACCATAAGATTTTAGTTTTAGAAGTAGTTTGTCGCGTATCACTGAATCAAAGGCTTTACAGACGTCTATGTAAATTGTGCCTATTGCTTTGCCCTGATCAAGTTGTGTAGTCTATATGTTTTTGCAGTGTAAGAGTTGCAGATTATAGGATAGTTTTTTTTTTCTGAAACCAAATTGTTTATTAGAGAGTAGGTTATTTCTCTCAAAGTGGAGGATAATGGATTAGTTAATAATTGATTCCATGACTTTACAGGTGATGCAGCAAAAAGAGATTGGTCTATAATTTTCAAATAGGCTGGGGTCTCCTTTTTTGAAGATGGGGATGACTGTGGCTTGTGACCATAGGTTTGGCAAGGAGCTGGTCCTGAAAGATTTTTCAAAGGTTATGCTTAGAGGTTCGGCTATGGCAATAGAGAGCTTTTTTAGGAAGTAGGCATATATTCCATCTGGTCCAATAGATAGAGATGGTTTTAGATTGTGTACTGCTTTTTCAACATTGTCTTCTATAAAATTGATATGTATCTATCATTGTAGTTGTCTATGGTTTGACTAGGAATATTTATCTGTAATTAACATCTCATTTTTGTTGCTGCTTTCTTTCTTTTTTAGTGATGGAAAACCAAACAGAAGTAAATATATTCATCTTCATGGGTTTGACCAGTCACTCCAATTTTCAGTGTCTTCTATTTACAATCTTCCTGCTTTTGTATTTGGCTACATTAGTGTGGAATGGTGCTATTATTTTTATACTTTTATCTGTACCACGCCTTCACACTCCCATGTATTTTTTCCTTGGAAATCTTTCCTGCCTTGATATTTTCTTTTCAACAGTCACTGTACCAAATATGCTAGCTGGATTTCTTTCAGAGTTGCACACAATATCTTTCAAGGGCTGTATGGTCCAGCTGCACTTTTTCCATTTCTTGGGAAGTAGCGAAGTCATTCTTCTTGGAATCATGGCTTATGACCGCTATGTTGCAATATGTGATCCTCTGCGGTACATGGTCATCATGAGAAAAGAAATTTGTCTCCTAATGGCAACAGCTGCCTGGTGCACTGGATTTTTCCATGCCTTGATGCATGCAGTGGTGACTGCTCACCTCCCCTTTTGTGGATCAAATCACATTGAACACTTTTTCTGTGACATCAAGCCTTTGTTGAAACTGGCCTGTGGTAGCACATACGTTAATCTTATGCTCCTCAGTATTGTGACCACTTGTATTGTTATGGGTCCTTTTATTTTCATACTCCTCTCCTACCTCTATATTATTATTTTCCTTCTTGTAAAGGTTAAGACACGAAGTGGTTGGCAAAAAACCTTCTCTACCTGTGGATCCCATCTAACTGTGGTGGCTTTACTTTACATTCCTGTATTGTTTAATTATATGATTCCCACTGTGGGTAATTCATCAAACCAGGATATGATAATAACACTCATATATAGTGCAATTACCCCAGTTTTAAACCCACTTATTTATACACTGAGAAATCAGGAGGTTAAACTAACAATGAAGAAAATGTGGAGAAAACAACAACCCTTTTTTGGTTAATAGAAATTTTGGAAAGATATTGCAGCTATGATGGTTCAGTATCACAAGTGGACCTTCTATCATTTCCTAAACTAGAATTCTTCAAATAAACTCTTTTAATTATTTGAAATTCTAAGGAATATAAGATTCTCAGAAGCCTCATTTCTTAACCACTTTTAGATAAACTAATCAACAGCTAAAAAGAGGTTTTCTGAGGATAAAAAATTCACTTGGTGAATTATTTTTTTCTGAATTAAAAAGAAATAAAGAAAAAATAAAGACTTAAAAACATTTGTCAAAAAAGCTTAAAAAGTAGTCAATGTTAGAAAATTTAAAATAGGCTTGGCAACTCTATGCTGCATTGGGTTATTATTTCAGAAATATTTATTTATTTTAACAGAGAACCAGAATAATCATGTGTGGGCAAAAAACCAGTGGGAGCAGAAGTGACTGCTGACTATCTACTGGTTTCCACACTGAAATTCTTTGTGGCAAGTTGACAGGTAGCATCAGAAATCTTCTTTGCTGTTACACTCACATGCCCCTATATGTTTAGGAATCTTTAGTGAATATTCTGAATTAATATTCCACAGAAATTCCCCTCACCAACAAACAAAACACTTGCAATGAGTTCAAGGCAAGGCAAGTATACTGAGTCAAGGTAAGCCCTTGAAACCAAAACAAGTCCCCAAATCCAACACTTCAAATACAAAGGTTGAGCCCAAGAAGCAAAGCCAAGCCTACAAAGTCAAAGCAAATCCATGAGTAATAGACAAGTCCAGAGTCTGTGAAACATTATCTAAATCTCAAGGCAAGAGTCACAAATACAGGAGCACAAACAGCCAGGAAACTGATACATTGTTTCCAGCATTGTTCCCCTCTGATTTTCTGTTTTTTTTTTTTTGTTGCCAATATGTAAAACAGAGCATTTATTTGAGATTTGAAGTTGCCATTTATTTGAGATTTGAAGTTGCCATTTGTTTGACCATTCTGATACATAGTCAAGATCTTTTTGAAGGGTAGCAGTATTGTCTGTGGTATTGAACAGCTTTACATCATCAGCGAAGAGAACACAGTTGCTCTTAATATGATCACAGAGGTCATTTATGTAGAGTATGAAGAGAGTTGGTCCGAGAACACTGCCTTGGGGGCCATCACTATTGACAGGTACAGAATTTGATAGGACACTCCCAATTTTGACCATTTGTTGTCTGTTTGACAGGAATGCTTCTATCCAGTTATGCAGTTGTCCAGAGATACCGTAAGATTTTAGTTTTAGGAGTAGTTTGTTGTGTACCACTGAATCAAAGGCTTTACAGAAGTCTATGTAGGTTGTGTCTATTGTTTTGCTTTGATCGAGTTTTGTAGTCCATATGTTTTTGCAGTGTAAGAGTTCCAGATTACAGAATAGTTTTTTTTCTGAAACCAAATTGTTTCTTAGAGAGGAGGTTGTTTGTCTCTAAGTGGAGGATAATGGATTGGTTAATAATTGACACCATAACTTTACAGGTGACGCAGCATAAGGAGATTGGTCTGTAATTTTCAACTAGGCTGGGCTCTCCCTTTTTGAAGATGGGAATGACCATGGCTTGTGACCATAGTTTAGGCAAGGAGCTGGTCCTGAAAGATTTTTCAAAAATTATGCTTAGAGGTTCTGCTATGGCAGTGGATAGCTTTTTAAAGAAGTAGGCACATATTCCATCTGGTCCAACAGATAGAGATGGTTTTAGATTGTGTAGTGCTTTTTCAACATTGTCTTCTGTAAAATCACTATGTATTAGATCATTGTAGTTGTCAGTGGTTCAGCTAGGAAATACTGGGCATGATCCATTGCTGTTTACAAATACTGAGCCAAAGAATGTGTTAAAGAGGTTGGCTTTAATGGTGTCATTGTTACAATCTTTACCACTAGGTCCTATCAGGGATGGGATGGACCTTGAGTCTTTTAGTTTGTTATTTACAAAATTGTAGAAAGTGCGGGTGGAATTTGTGCGTAGGTTTTCCTCTTGTTTAATGTGATAATTGGTGCATTCAGTCTTTATCTTGTGGCATAAATTTTTGTATTGGCTTTTGAAATTGGCAACATGACCAGATTTGTTTTTCCACCAGAGTGATCTCTGTTTGGATTGAAGTTTCCTTATTGTTATGGGTAATCTGTTTTTTTTTTTGTTTTTGTTTTGGGAGTTGTTGGTACATATAGTTTGATGACTCTTTTGACTTCAAATAAAAATACGTTGTAATGGTCTTCAACAGTATTGCATCCAGCGAATAGAGATTGCCAGTCAAGGGATGAGAGATCATTGTCTATAAGATCAGAGTTGCCTTTTTTGAAGTTATAATTTGGGATTACATCATTGTGATGATTTTTGTGTGGGCGTATGTTGAGACAAAAGTCAATCATATTGTGGTCACTGTTGGAAAAGGGTTCTTTAGTTTGTATTCCATAAATTAAATTCAAACTATTGCAGAAGATCAGATCGAGGCAGTTGTTTAGTCTAGTATTGTTGGTTACTAGTTGTTCCAGTCCCAGATTTGTAACAGCATTGTAAAAGGTTGTGTGTATGGATTCAGTTGTACATTTGTTTAGGGTCCAGTCAATATGAGATAGATTTGATAAATTTGATAAACAAAAGAATTTTAATACTAGAGGGTTTTGATCTCCAACTTGGATGGCACGCATTTATGTGGGATGGAAAGAGTAAACACCACTTTCAAAGGCATTATATAAGGAATGTGCTACTAAATATTTGGGAAAAGATAAAAAAGTACATTATTGCAAGGTCCCACTGTGGTTATCCACAATGGAGGCAGTTACACATCCAAATGTTTTAGATTTTGACAATATTGTAAGATATAAAGATTTATTACATCAAAATGGAGAGTTAAAGGCTAGGAATCAAATACAAATTTTAGGAAAAGAGATACCATGGTGGCCCTATGTGCAGATACAATCACATTACAAAAAACATAAAGAAAAATTTGGCTTGAACATGACCTACCAAGAATTAGATAAAATTTGGCAAGGAGAGGAAAGGAAGATGATTAGTAAAATATACAAATATCTATTGGATTATAAACTAAAAGAAGAAGTCAAGGAGTGTATGATAATTTGAGCAAAAAATGTGGGCCAGTATTGAATTAGACAAGTGGGAACATATTTGTGAAACAAACTACAAATTAACTATTTCAGCCTCATATAAAAAGAACATCTATAAAATGGTGTATTGTTGGCACTTGCCACCCGCAAGACTGGCTAAAATGTTCCCAAACCTCCCCCTCAACTGCTGGAAGTGTAACTGAATCCAGGGAACATATTTTCATATGTGGTGGACCTGTCCATTTGGGAAAATATTTTGGAAAAATATCAAAAATTGGATTTTAAATATAACTAAACAAGAAGTAAAACTTGAACCCAAAACTTTCTTACTGGGTATGATAGATTCAAAAATGGAAACAAAATACCAATGTTTAATTTTACACATTATAATGGCAGCTAGAATAAGCTATGCACAAAATTGGAAATTGTCTACCACCCCTTCAGAGGAGATGGTCATCAAAAAAATTAATGAGTGCGCAGAGATGGATAGCCTAATAAAACTACTAAAAAATAACCAAGATAATTATTACTATAAAACATGGAATTGCTGGTATGAATGGTTATAAAAAGGCAATATTTGACAACTGGATAAGTTATAAAGTTATTGAAGACGTGCATTTAATCATAAAGCATTTTGTGAAACTAAAACATTGAAAGAACAAAGAAGGTATTGTAACAAGGCAAATCACGTCATTGTTAAAAAATGTTTTTAAAAAGTGTGTAATGTGTAATCATTGCTCAACTTTCGCTGCAAAATGTATATATGTATATATATATATATATATATCTGTTTATATGTTCATTTGTTTTTTAAATGTTTTAAATGTATGATTCTTATATAAACTATATTTTAATTTGAAAAAAAAAAAAGAATTCTAGTCCTGCCTTAGCCATAAAAACCAACTGGGTGACCTTGAGCGAGTCATTTACTCTCAGCCTAACTCACTTCACAAGGTTGTTGAGAAAATAGGAAGAGGAAGGTATGTTAGAATGTTCACTACTTTGAGTTATTAGTAAAAAATAATAAAGGCATGATACAAATAAATTAAATCTTGGAGTCCTACTGGACAATTATTTAAATATGAGCCAGCAGTATGCTGCAGCCACCAAAAAAGCCAGTGCAATCCTAGACTACATTAACAGAGGGATAGATCACATGAAATTAGTATTACTTTATAATGCCTTGGTAGAACCACACTTGGAATACTACATCCATATTTGGTCTTCACAATATATAAAGATATTGAGAATCTGGAAGGAGTGCAGGGAAGAGCAACAAAGATGATTAGGGGACTGGAGGCAAAAACATATGAAGAACAGCTGCAGGAATTGGGTATGTCTAGTCTAGTGAAAAGAAGGACTAGGTGTTATGTGATAGCAGTGTTCCAATATTTAAGGGGTGACAACGAAGAAGAGGGAGACAATCTATTTTCCAAAGCACCAAAAGGCAATGCAAGATGCAATGGGTAAGCAAGGAGAGAATCAAGCTAGAACTAAGGAGAAATTTCTTGAAAGTGAGAGCAATTAACTGTCAAGATTCCGACTAATGAACTCAATCAATTCAGCACTCCAAGACTTGCAACTTTCTCAAAGAACTATTTTATTGAGTGCATCATTTGGCACCAATGAAAACAAAACCATGTCTAAGTATTCCACATGGTTTAGTATAATTAAATAATAGAAAATTTCCTCCCTCATTATCACAAGTCACATTGTCTAATTAGATGTTCTTGTGTCTCCTTGGCAACTTCTTCTAGTCCCTGGATAGCACCTGTTGGGATGATCTTGTTTCCCATGGGATGATCTATTGTTATTGCATCTCCCCACCCCATTCTGTGTGGCAAGTTGAGAAATGGAAAGATGGCTGCAGCAGGCCTGATCAATTTCAAACTTGACAGTCGGATCCCCCAAGAAGTGAGAAGCACCTGGAAAAACATCAAGTATACACATAAATTAATAAAAGCTAGGCTCCCCTATCTCCCCTGGGAGATCCAGTTTCTGTGGGTATTTCTCATGAAACTTCCTGATCCATTGATCTGCCCTTATATTCTGCACTTTCACCCATCTAGCTTTTGACATTGGATATCCCTTCCACTGGACTAGGTATTGAAGTTTGTCTTTATATAACCTGGAATACAGGATCCTTTTAATCTTGTAATGTGTCTCACATTCCACTATGATTGGACCTGGAGCTATCCTGGCTATTGGCCTCAGTTTTGACCTCACCAGCAGCTTAAGCAAATTGCAATGGAACACAGGATGCACTTTTCTTATTAGGCATGGCAGTTTTAATTCCACAGTCACTGGGTTTATGATTTTCATTAGGGGGAAAGGCCCTATAAATTTCAACCCAGCTTTCAGCAGGGCAGTTTCAGCTTCAGATACTTTCTAAGTCTCTGTAGCTTTGACTAGCACTTGTTTTACATTTCTCTAAGCAATCTGCAAAGAACCCACCCATTCTGTCAATCTCGCTGAGGAGCAGGGTTCCTGAGGGAATTCTGGCATGGGGACAAATTCCACCCCATGGCTACTTTGAATGGGGTACATCCCATGCTGCTATCAACATCATTGTATGCAACCTCAGCAAACAGCAGGAGATCTGCCCAGTTAGACTGCAGGAAGTTGACATAGCATCTCAAGTATTCCATTAGCATAGCATCTCAAAATTCCATTACTCCATTTGTACTCAGATGAAATGCAGAATTAAGCCCTTGGAAGGATCCTATCAATTTTAGAAACTCCCCCAAAATATGGCAGTGAATTGGATCCCAAGATCCAGGATATTCGCTTTGGCACCCTGTGCAGTTGATAGATATGCTGCAGGAACCTTGTCTAGTCTCTGGGCAGATGAGAGGCTTGGGCAGGCTATTAAGTGGGCTTGTTTGGAAAAGGGGACTATCACTGTCCAGATCATAGTGTTCCCCCTACTTTCTGGGAGTTAAATTATAAAATCCATCACTATTTCCTCCCAGGGCTGGGTTAGCTCTGCCACTTGCTGCAGCAGCCCTGGGCTCTTCCCTGGTCTGTTTTTCATTGCCGCACACATGGTACAATTCTTCACATAGCTTTCAATGTCCTTTTTCATTCCTGGCTACCAAAAATGTTTCTTCACTAAGTGTAGAATCTTTAAGAACATGAAAGCTTGCTTGGTGTTGTGACTCATAGCATGCGAGGGACATACAATTTCCATGCTACTCCCTTTCTCAATGTCAGCTTTCCTCCATGGTCTCTGAACCATGGATCAGATGGCAACTCCCTTTTTAGTTCTTGCATCAGCTCGCTGCCGTGGTCCGATGGCTACCTCCTAGCCTTCTGCCTCGTGGTCACCTGTGCCACTTTCTGGGTTGGGGGAATGATCGAGTTTACCACTTTCTCCCTGCTATTATTGTATTGCAGCATGTAGGACAGGATGTCAGCTAAATAGTTTCTTCTTCGGGATGTTCAAAGTCTAACCAGTTAAAGTACAGTATCCACTGGACTTATTTCCATTCAGAAGTTGTGCTCCATCATTGGGGCTTTAAAGAAGAAACTGGACAGCCTTTTATCTGAAATGGTATAGGATCTCTTTACTGAGCAGGAGGTTGCACACACACACACACACACACATTTTGTGCACTGCAATAATTATTACAAGTTGTTGGATATGACTTAACTATAAAAGGAATATAAAGAAAATAAAGATTTAACATGCATCACAGCATGGTGTAGTCTGATTGCTGTTCAGGATTCCAGAAAATTAATGGGAATTCTAGTAATATATACCTCCTGATGCTAATACGACTAGTTATGAGTCACCTGTTAACTGCTATTAGCAAACAGCAACAGGCCTACCCAGAAGGAGTGCTGGTGGCTGTAGGTGATGTCAATCAAGCCAATTTAAAGACTGTCTAAGTTCCTCCCTAAGTTCTATCAGTACATAGACTGTCCCACTGGAGGGAAAAACTTCTTGGATACAGGTCTATGCCTTTACCTCATCTGGGACAATCAGATCATATATCTCTGTTCTTGAGTCCATCATACAGACCTATTGTCAACAGAATCAGATCATCAATTAGAGAAATACAAGTGGCCAGTGGGTGCATCTGAGCAACTTCAAGATTACTTTAAGAGTACTGAATGGGACTGCTTGAGGAGGACAATATTGATACTTACACCTCAACAGTACTGTTTTATATCAAAAGCTAGATTGATGTTGTCATTACCACCAGACAAATATCAGTGTTTTCTAATAACAAGCCCTGGATAAATAGAGAAGTGTGCCTTTTATTAAGAGCTAGAAATGCTGCTTTCCATTCTGGTGATATGCTATAGTACAGTGAGGCAAGAGCTAAATTTAAAAAGGGCATCAGGGATGCTAAAGCTATGTACAGATGGAGGATTGAACATTATTTTAAGAGCTCAGACTTTCATTGAGTATGGAAAGGTCTGCGACAAATTATGGGGCAACCCTAACTCCCCAGGCCTTGGAAACTGGCAAAAAACAGAAAACCTCAGTCACAAGACGGTGTGGGATGTTGTAACTGGTCATAAGTGTGTGTGCATGTGTGTGTGTGTGTGTGTGTGTGTGTGTGTGTGCATGCATCGCTGTCAAAACACCAAAAACAGGTGAAGTAGCTCTGTGGAGGTCAGTCATAAATTAGAACACTTGCTAAGCAACTGGCCATTAAGCCAGGACCACTTATATTTGGTTTGCCAATCACATGGCCACATGGCCATACCCACCCCAGTCACATGACCACTTAGCCATGCCCACCCCAGTCACATGACCACCAAGCCACACCCACAAATTAGGCCACTCCCAAAAAACCAGTTGTTAAGAAATTTGAATCCCACCACTGGGGGCAGAGTAACAAAAATAATTTATTTAGCAGTAGTGATTCTTTGGCTGGGCAGCTAAATCAATTCTTCAGCCATTTTGAGGTGGAAACAGGAATGACCATCTGCTTCTCTCCCTTGCTGGTCTAGCTGGGAGAGCAAAAAAGTCTTTCTTGGCATAGCAAAATTTAGCTTATCACTGCACAAGAAGGACTATGTCACTCTCCCAGCAAAAGCAGCAGGAGAACATGTGGAGAGACTCATGTTGCCTCTGGTGGGGTCAGCAGCTGCTTCTCTCCCTGCTGGTCTAACTGGGAGAGCAAGATTCTCTTTCCCAGCACAGCAAAATTTAGCTTTGGATCCTGTAGGTGCCCATCAGGAAATGGCTCTGGGCAGCAGAGAAGCAGACAGGCTGAATCCTGTTCCTCTTTACCACTCAGAGCCATTTCCCGAAGGAAGGGGGACTTGCAGAACCCAAAGCAGCAACTCATGGTTGCTAAAGTAAATTTTGCTGGGCTGCACAAGACGGTTTCCTAGGGCCCCGAGGGCCATCCTCCTGAAACGCTGCCACCGCCACTCTGAAGCTCCCCTTCAGGATAGATCAGTAAGTTCTTGCTTTGTTCCCTGGGAAGGGTTTCATCATGGAGGGTTGTGTCTTTAGACCAGGTGCTTTCTGTCAGGCCTCCTGCCTCACATGGGGTGGTGGGGGGAGGAAGTGTGTGGTGGGAAAGGCTGCCTGCAGTTCTTGCAGCCAAAGCCTGGAATCCTGGAGTATCTGAAAACTTGCATTTGTATGAGGTTGGAGCCCATGGCTGTGCTGGTTGGGAGGACACTTGCCCCACATGACACTACTCACCTGCCTGGCCAGTGTGTATCAGAATAGAGGGAGGAAGAAAAACTTGGCAAATTTCTCCTCCTTCTTGGGCATTCACATAGAGCATGGATATGTGAGGCTGAGACCTTCTGTGCATGGGTGAGTCCCTCTGGCACTGTGCACACACAATATGTGCATGGCACATTCTGTGTGTATGCCTGAGAAGGAGGAGAAGAGTTGGCAAACTTTCTTTCTCACTTCACAGCATGAAGGCAGTCGCCGCAGCCTGTACCTGTATCTGCTGTGAAGGGAAGGGAGGAACAAAAGTTTAGCAACTCTTCTCCTTCTTCTGTAGAGCATACATACACGGCACTGGGAGCATCTTCTGCTAGGAATCGACATGTGGGTGAGTCCCTCCAGTGCCATGTGTGCATGCTCTCTGTGTGTGTATGCCCGAGAATGAGGAGAAGAGTTGCTGAACTTTTCTTCCTCCCTTCGCAGCACAAAGGCAGCCACCGCAGCCTGTACCTTTAAGGTACTTTGATGTGGGTGTGTGTGAGGGGGGACCATAAAGGGACAGCCAGGCCACAGGAGCTGCATCCCAAGTAGCTCCGCTGTGAAGGGAAGGAAGAAAAGTTTTAGAGAGAGTTTGAGTGCATGGCTGTCAAAACTCCAAAAACAGGTCAAAAGCCTGATAGGACAACTACATATAAAAAACAAAAAAATTCACTTCCTCATATCAAAACTGCTGAAATTAGTGTCCTATTGGTGGCTTCTGAGATGTGTTAATGTAGGCTGAAATTTGGTGTCTTCTAGTCAGTTTTTTTAAAATTTCTGATGACTATCTCAACAAGCCCCTACTGTTTTCTTGGCAAGGTTTTTCAAAAATGTTTGCCATTGTTAGGTCTGAGAGAGAGTAACTGACCCAAAATCACACAGTTGGTTTTATGTCTAAAGTAGTCTCTCAATTTTTAGCCTGGTATTTTAACCATCTTACCAAAGTACTTCTCTCTTGTTACTATGTGTGAATTGTATGAATTGTGCTTTGGTTAGGTAAATGAATAGCTATCTTTTTGTAAAATTATGTGGGTATTCCCCGCTTTGAGGTAAGTGGGAGATTCTAATCATCACAATAAGCACAGATAATAGTATGGCAATCAAGGAAGAAATCAAGAAATCCTACCCAAATCCATAAAATGATATTTGGAGAAGCAGCTTCATATAAATAGGCAACCCCAGTGATGGGATTCAAATTTTTTTACTATTGGTTCTGTGGGAGTGGCTTGGTAAGCATGGCAGGGGAAGAATACTGTAAAATCTCCAGTCAGAGGTAGTATTTACAGGTTCTCCGAACTATTCAAAATTTCTGCTACCAGTTCTCCAGAACCTGCTGAGTACCACCTCTGGCAACCACCCTCATTACCCATGCCCAAGGCACTGATAACAGTACCCAGACTGTTAACAGTACCCAGACTGTACCCAGACCCAAAATAAAATTTTGGCAAGAAGCATGAGTCTAGGGAAAGGTCAGTCAGAACTATATTCATTCTACACTAGTATTACCTACTTGCATGAACTTAATCTGTATGAACAAATATTATTTCACACTTGGTAAATAATGTCAGATCTGTGATATATTACAACTTCATGGACCAGCATCGAAGAAATAGGGAGCACATAGATGCAATCATGATTTTCCTTGTGCTACTATGGAATGGTTCTGAAATTGTCTGCATATGTAATTGCTGGTAGTACTACCTAGGAAACAAGAAATGATCAAGAATAAGCTCTAAGACACACTAAATAAACATAGTTTATCAATAACCACTCTGCTTTAATAAAGCAAGATGGATGTTAATTATCCTCTATTGTTGGATTATTTTCTCTTATAATGTGTATGTATGTCTGTATGTTTGTATGTATCTATCATGTTCGTATGGCTGCTGATATCACACAATGATTTAGCAGTATACACTAAAAATATATTTAAACTTTACTTAAAAAAAACTAATTAAACATGAATAAAACAATATTGTAAAAGGGTCAAGATTAGAATATTACACATGTGCAGGCTCCTTGTTGCTTTGGGATCCCCAGGTCTGAAGAAAGAAACATTTTTTAGCTTTGTGTGAGCAAGTTTATTTCTTTGAAATGGACAATAGTGATTTCTAATCATTTACCTCCATAATTTCTAGCAAATGAAAATAATAAAAGTTATATCATATCCAATGTGCAAGCAGAAAGTGTTTGTTGAAATGTTTATGTGATAGTTCTATAATGAGCAGATTGAAACATGTTTTAGATTAAATAAAATTCCACAAACTAGATTGGAAGAATTATGGGATTATGGGATTGAGTTTTCCATGTGAAATATTGTATAAATTCATCTTTCAGACCCAGGGCACATAATTTAGACTAGCATCCTTCTTTCTCATATAGAACAAACAATGTTCTATGACCAATTTTTTAGTGGACTGATAGGTTAAGTCTTACTAATAAGGTTTGGTAATGCCTGCATGGGTTTTGCCATTGTGGAGCTTTAAGTATTTCTATTGCATCATTTATCTAAATACGTAATGCCTCATCTCTTAATTTCTACCATAGAGAGAAGTGGGTTTTGCTTTAGATAAGTAGCTTGTTCTATATTTTTTCTTTCTTAGTCATATTATATTCTTCATATTTCATTATTATTATGTTGCCAAGCTTGTGTATGCCTCTCTGTTTTTGACCATAAGAAACTGACAAAGTATTAATCAACACTTATTTATTATTTCTATCTACATTTACAAATGTCTGCTCCCTTTTTAGCTATGGATTCCTCAATGGAACTGCATCTACATGGAGAGAAGTATTCAGTGAATACCGAAGGCTCTATTTTAGGCCCATCTTCTTCAACATCTTCATCAATGATTTGGACAATGGCAAGGGTCTGCACCCTGCAACTCTGGAGCCACATACAGCTCTTTTGGCCCTCTGCTGTGGCTCCCTGTCAGCTGATCTCACTACTGGCTGGCTCCTCACCTTCCCATCACTCCTCTCCTGGCCTGAGAATATAAGGGTGATGGTGGGGGAATGGAGACTCGCTCCATATTCCAGAGCAGGAGGTGACTAGATGGGAGTGAGTGACATTGGGTTGGCTACATCCACCTAGTCATGCTGGTTGTTAAATTCTTGGCTCCCAGTGTTTTATTTTCTGTGGAAAATGGACCCAAATGGCTCTTTGAGTGATTAAGGGGATGATAAATTTGCTTATGACACTAAACTGGCAGGAATAGCCAATTCTTCAGAAGATAGGCTTAAGATACAGAATTATCTTGACAGACTTGAACATTGGGTGCTACCTAACAAAATGAAGTTCAATGGTAAAAAAGTAAGGTGCTACATTTTGGCAAGAAAAACAAAATACACAGGTACAATATAGGTGGTACCTCAGTCAATAACTGTGAAATGATTCTTGGAGTCCTATTGGACAGTTCTAGGTTACATTAACAGAAGGATAGAATCAAAATCATGTGAATTGTTAATAACACTTTATAATGCCTTGATAAGGCCACACTTGGAGTACTGCACCCAGTTTTGGTCACCACAATGTAAAAAAAGATGTTTGAGACTCTAGAAAGAGTGCAGAGAGAGTAACAAAGATAATTAGAGGATTGGGGGATAAAACATATAAAGAACAGTTGCTGAATTTGATATATCTAATTTAATGAAAAGAAGGACTAGGGATGACATAATAGCCATGTTCCAATAGGGGTTGCCACAAAGAAGAGAGGGTCAATCTATTCTCCCAAGCACCTGAGGTCAGTATAAGAAGCAAAGGATGGAAACTAATCAAGGAGAGAAGCACCTAGAACTAAGGAGGAATTTACTGACATAATAATTAATCAGATGCCTCTAGAAGTTATGAATTCTCCAACACTGGAAGTTTTTAAGAAGAGATTGGAGAAATAATTTGGAGAAAGACCAAATAGAAAAAGCATGTAAGTCTAAACTATTTTTCCAACGTCTGCTAGACACTGGTTCTTGCAAGCACTAGCCCCACTATCCCTGGAGATTATATTATAACACGATACCAGTGCTTTCCATTCTGAGCTGTATAATTTCCATATTTTTTTTCCAGAAGATATGAGGCATCAACCTCAATTAGTACTTTGTTTGTTTGTTTGCTTACCCCTTAACTTTAGACAGTATTAAAGGTAGGAAAGTGATTTTTTTTCAAGTAACTTAGAAAAATGGAGTTGCCCATTAAAACTATTAAGTAGCATTAATTGATTGAATTAGTTGTTTATGTTCTTAAATTCTGTAGATTTATCCCCATAGGAGCCTACTGCTTTGTGCATAGGTTGTATTTCTTCCAGGTACAATAAATACTATATTTAAACCAAATACAGAAGCAAAGTTAAAAATTGTTGAAGATATATTCTGCTCTGATGATTTATTTTTTATATTTCATGAAAATGCATTTATTTCCTCTTAAGGCATTCTCATCTCTAATTATCAACTTTACATAATTGAGCAAGAAATTTCATGAAGGTATGACTTGTCTGAATATTTAGTAAAAACATATATGTGTGTCTTTTATTCCAGGGATTTCCATTCTAAATATTTTTTTCCTTCAATCACCTTTATAGTTTATAGGTATTCTGTACAGTTTACAGGTATGTGAATATCAGATCAATCTAGTTGTATAACAAAATAGATCAAATAGAGAAGGAAGGGCAGGAAGGAGAAACAAAATCACGAACTATATCTATGGAGTATACTAATAGCTTGATTCAAACTAATACTATCAATAAATCTAATTGGACTGTCTTTTGGATGCTTTATTCTAGGCAGAATAAACCCTGCCTCTCCCCATATATGACCACCTGACTTTCAAATGTGACTCTATATGGTAATATCAGGTTAAAAATAACAAACAAAAATATCAAAACAGAACTCTAAAATCATATAATGTTGTTGGCTACTCACATATCTATGTATATGTCTTTCTATATGTCAAATAACACTTTTGCCCAATTCTTACAAGGTTTGTTATTGGCTTTATGTATTTAAATAGATTAATATTATCAAGCTCTTTCTCTGTGGGTTTCTTTATTTAAATATATTAATGCCAACTCTTCATGCGCTTTATAGTTTTCTGTGAAGCTGTATATATTATCAATATTTCAGCTGTTGTCAAAATTGTAGGACATTGCTTGATAATCTGTGAAGTACTCTAAATTTGGTGCCTTTTCTGAAGGGTTTTGCATTATTAAATAATAATAATAATAATAATAATAATAATAATAATAATAACAACAACAACAACAACAACCCTTTGTGGTTCAAAAATGTCATGACAAATCTTAGAATAATTGAAGATTATAAATATAACAATACATTCAACTGTTGTTTAGTTGCTGACCTAATAAAAAAATTTGGAATACAATTAAATCTAAATCATCTAAATATAACTAGTTAGTAGTAATCCATCATTCCTTGGAAAGTTCATAGTAGTCTACATAGGTTTATCATCTAGGCATATGACATAACCAAATCTCTTTTAGAGTCAATAATGATCATTATTGACTCTAAAAGAGATTTGGTTATGTCATATGCCTAGATGATAAACCTATGTAGACTTTCCATTTTTACTTTCTGTATTCTTTTTTAAATATGCTGAAACATATTCTTTACTCACTTGGGGTTCATATTAGCATTGTTTAAAGGATATGGGAGTATCAATCTGACTGAGTAGCACTGAGTCATCTTGACATAAAATGTATTTCTTGGTTCATGATATTTCACACACATACAAAAAAATCTCCCAGAACTTGTGGCATGATGTGCAATGCTGTCACCATTTAATGAAAGCCGTAGGATCTTGGAATATCTGTGGTACAAAATAAAGTGTATGTGATTTGCTTTCAATATTGTATTTCAATTTGGCTCAATGTTTGCTCAAACATAATACTATACCAAAATCAAGATAGATAGAATGGAGTGGAACAACTAATTGCAGGAAACAATACTCAAAAATATAGTCACATGCATTAAAATGTATTTGGTGAGCATATTTAGTTGGGAAAAGGAGTCCAGTTTGGAAAAAAAAAAGCTTTGGTGTCATCAATTGTCCCTCCTACAGTCTTTTGTATATGGTATTTCTAGTAACTACAGCAAATAAAAATATTAAAACTAATTCAATCATTTTTACAGATTAAGATTATTCAAACATCTCCTTTAACCTTCATATCTGCCACATTGATTGCTGATCTTAGAAAAACAATGGGCAATGATGCTAATAATTATATAGAAATAAATATTGCCAGAACCTATGAATTCATCTTAGTCCATTCTCTTTATTATCAGATCAATAGGCAAATTATTTCAATGATTTTTTTATAAAATAAGAAGGAAAACTCCACCTTTCTCTCTTGTTCTGATGTTAGCTCTCATCTTTTATCTAGCTAGAATTGAAACCATTCAGAAGAAGTACAAAGAACAACTATTTTATTTTGTTTTGGTTTTTGCTTGGAAAAGCCAGCTGTTTTCATCTGATTAGCTAAATCTAAAATCAGATAAAGAGCCAATATAATAATATTTATATTTTGTATTTGTCTAAGTCCCCAATTCCACAGTTTCAGGAAGTCAAGAAATACAATGGGCAAACCTACCCAAAGAAAATTAGTAATGCTATTATTTAAATATCTTCTCCTAATTTCACCATCTCAGTTAACTCTGACTTTTGAGAACCAGAACTCTGCACAAAAACAGAATACAATTACTAATAATACAAACCCGAAAAGAAAAAAGACAAATGATCAAATTCACACAAGATAATCATTTTATATCAATATACCCAACATGGATCAATTCTAAAATTATACAATCCCGTTTTACCTTACTCCAGCATGTTTTATGAACTTAATATTACTTCACACTTGATATATATAATTTCTTGGCAAAAGAGTAAGTATAAAAGTATTGTATGATATATGACCTGAGTGGTATCTTTTAAAATGCACTTTACCTTTCTATTAGCTTTGAATGTTTTTATAATTGTCTGAAATTATAAATGCTGTAAACTACCTAGAGTGGTCTGTAGGCAAGATAGGTGGCATACAAATTTAAACATTTAATATAAATAAATAAATATAAATAAATGTAATCCTTACATCCAATGGCAATAAACTAACCCAGAAAAAATCTTTAAAACATACAAGTAACTAGAGAAGATACATATTGATTACCCAGAAAGGAATGAATAAGTGCATGGATCAAATAAAGAGGCTAAAGAGGATTGATTTGAAATTCAGGTACAAATTTGTTTCTCCTTTATTACTAACTAAAGGTGTACCTGTTCAACACCATGAACAATATTTTCTCAGAAAGGACAATGGCAACAATAAGTTATAGTAGTTGTTGTGAATTTAAAAACAAAAAAAAAGTTTTATCCAATTTTGGGATGTATAGTTAGAGATAGTTACAATATAAAGGTACATTCAGAAAACCATCCTTTTCAGAGATGACAAAGAATATTACACTATAACTACATGCTGCATTGGATAGGTTTATTCTGATTAAGAAACACAAATAGTGTCCTTTCTCTAGTGTAAATGTCCTAATGGTCCTAATGTATAAAAAAAATTCCATGCTTCATTATTTTTCATTTTATCTGTTATTTGTTACAAACTTGTATCTTATTAGTTACATTTATTATGTTTGACTTGCAAAGGTATTTTTTGTAAAAGTGAACAATTATTTCTACCTACTAGTATCACCTTCTGCTTTCTTTTTAGTGATGGAAAACGAAACAGAAGTTAGTGAATTCATCTTATTAGGCTTGAACAAAGTCATGGAATTTAAGAATATACTCTTTGTAATCTTTTTGATGTTGTATTTGGCAACTTTACTTGGGAATGGAGCTATTTTTATTGTAGTATTAACTGAACAAAGCCTTCATAGCCCCATGTACTTTTTCCTTGGAAATCTTTCCTGCCTTGATATCTTCCATGCCTCAACAACAGTACCAAATATGCTCTCTGGCTTTCTGTCAGAACTGCAGATCATTTCATTCAATAACTGCATGATCCAACTGTTCTTCTTCTACTTCTTAGGCAGCAGTGAAGCTATTCTTCTTGGTGTCATGGCCTATGACCGCTATGTCGCTATATGCAAGCCTTTGCATTATACCATCATCATGAGGAAAGAGATTTGCATCCTGATGGCAACAGCTTCCCTGTCCACTGGTTTTTTTCATGCTTTGATGCATGCAGTACTGACTGCTCATCTACCTTTTTGTGGACCAAATCACATTGAACATTTTGTATGTGATACAAAACCATTGTTAAAACTGGCTTGTGGTAGCGCAGAACTCAGCCTTATGCTTCTCAATACTGTGACCAGCTGCATTGCAATTGGCCCTTTTCTTATAACAGTCTTCTCCTATTTCTACATTATTATTTTCCTCTTCTTCAAAATGCAATCCCAAAGTGGGTGGCAGAAAGCTTTCTCCACTTGTGGATCTCACCTGTCTGTGGTGGCTTTACTTTATGTCCCTGTGCTGCTTAATTACATTATTCCTACAGTGGGTACCTCATCTCAGCGAGACATGATACTGACTCTTATGTACAGTGCAATCACCCCTGTTTTGAACCCACTTATTTATACACTGAGAAATCAAGAAGTTAAAAGAGCACTGAAAAAGATTTGGATTAAAATGACACATATTTTGAAGTATAAATGTTGAAAATATATTCACCCGTTATGATTCATTGTCACTAATGGAACCTTTTCATTCTCAAATATATTGCCTTTTTCATTTCTTTCCCTATATTTATATACCACTTTTTATACCACAGGTGGATAACATTTCAATTTATTCCTAACAGAATAACCTTGAAAGGTTATTTATGCTGAAAGGAATACACTGAAAATACAAAGCCACCAACATATTTTTTTATATTTTGGTGTGGATTGGATCATCAGCCTCCCCAGTCTTACCTTACCTTATTCATTACTAGAACATTCTTGATTGTTTTTGAATATTTGCTTTCTCAATTTCCATATTGAATGAGACTAATAAGATTTTTTATATTTTATTGAACAATTTTGCTCATTTTATAATACAATTTTCATTTTTTTTCAATGCTTCAATATCAGTATACATTTCAGTTTCCATACATTTTGTTATATGTGTATATATATATTGCTACAACTTTACAACGTTGCTACAATGTTGCTACAACTTTAAAAGCACAAGTATAATGAGCGTTGAGGAAAATACCCAACAAAGCCAATGCCATTCGGCTTTGCTCGGTATTTTCCCACATCATAATAGTTGTGCTTTTAAAGTTGTAGCAACATTTATATATTCTTAAGTTTTTGCGGGTACTTACATGTATGGTATTCAGCTTTGTTTCGGTATTTTCCCACGTCATTATACTTGTGCTTTTAAAGTTGTAGCAACATTTCGGCAGAATCTCATCTGCCATCATCAGGCTTCTGTATTGTGTTTGTCTATGAGTCAGACTTTTATAGTTGTTTCAGTTTTAAATTTGGGGCTAGTCTACTGCTGTGCTTGTGTGCAGCCAAAAGCAGAAGAAGAAAGAAGCAGCCCAGTGGCCAGGTCAGGTGCGTGGGTTGAGTGCGGCAAGTTCCCTGCCTCTGTCCTTTCCTCACTCCCCTCTAGAGGTGCTATTCAACTGGTTCGCACCTATTCAGGCAAACCGGTAGCGGTTATTTGGCATGGGTCACCGAACCGGTGGCAATTTCTGTCTGGCCATGCCCCAACCCAGTCGCCTGGTCGTTCACTTGCGATTGCTCTCTTAGCTTTCCGTTGCCCACATCCTCTTTCTCCCCAGGGAAAAGGAAGAAAGGCATGGATGCTGCAAGTATCACTTTCCCTGTGTGAGTAAAGTGTCTGGAGTGAGAAAGAGTTTGGTCTGACAAAGGGGGTGAATCGAGCCTTGGAGCACTTTTGCAATGTAAAAGAAATGCATTTTGGAAGCAGGTCTTTTAAAAACTTCTCCAAGGATTCCCCATGGATGCTGCAAGTATCATTTTTGAATTCCACCACTGCTCCCCACACTACCTCATGTTTACAATGTAAGCAATGCAAGCCTTGTATTCCTGCAGGCCATGTGGGTGGCACAGCCTTGTGTTCCCATGCAGCCTGAATTAATTTCTTTGGGAGTGTTTTGTGGGTGATATTTCTCTGCAGACCACCAAAATTTTCTCACAGACTACTAGTGGTCCCTGGCCCACTGGTTGGCGACCACTGATGTAAACAGTTGTTCCAGTTTTACAAATTTAGACTAGGATTCAAAATATTTAGACCAGACTTTAGTTAAGGAGGTGACTCTGGGCTACTATATCTCTCCCCTCCTCTCTTGCAACATGCTATGGAACTTCATATATAAAGTGGAAGTAGGGCATCTGTTATGATTTTCTACTCCCCCGTTTCAAAATATTAATTGCTAATAGAAATATTCAAACTTTAAACCTGAAGTAATATTTTTCTCCCTTTGAATTATTTTCAGATATCTAAATATGCATTTCGCCCACATGCCTATTTTTGCTAGATGAACACAAGGAATTTGAGAGTGCAAAGGATGACATATGGCCACAGAGAGATCCATAACCATTATAGCCAGTAGTAGTAAATCAGTGCCCAAGAAGATGAGTATGGCTGTGTTAAGAAAACTTGAAAGGATACAGACTTTTTTTCTTCCATTAAATTTCTCAGCATTTGGGGAACAACTGCTGTGATGGAACAAATATCCAACAGAGAAAAGTTCATCAAAAAGTAGTGCACGTGAATAGGAAGTATAAAACAGAGTTTAATCAGGAAAACTGCACCTTTCTCTCTTGTTCTCAGATTAGCTCTCATCTTTACTTCAGGTAGAATCAAAATCATTCAGACAAACACTGAAAGCAGAAGCCATTGCTGAGTTTTTCTTCTTCCTAGAAAAAGACTTTTTAAAAAAATATATAAGTAACCAGGTAAGATATATACCACCACAAGGAATAAATAAGTGCATGGATAAAATGAAGAGGCTAAGTGGGATTGATGTGACATTCAGGTTCAAATTTGTTTCTCCTTTATTACTAAGTGAAGGTGTACTTGTTCAACACCAGCAACAATAGTTTCCCAAAATGGTCATAGCACCAATAATTTATAATAGTTGTGAATTTTTTATATATATTCAGAGATTCCACATTTAAATATAGAGGTACATTCAGAAAAACATCCACCTCAAAGGAGATGAACAATAATACCCTATAACATGCCTCATCTTTCTATTAATTTTGTCTATTATTTGTTACAGACTTGTATCTTATTAGTTAAGATATCCCAATCATTATTAATTAAATAATGAGATAAGTTTCCTAATCAAGCTAGAAATAGAACAGGTAGGCCCATGCTTAGTATTATGCCATTTTTTTTATTCTCTCAGATTTATATATAAATTATGTTTAGGGTTGACCTCTTACCATTAATTATTGGTTTAAAAATCACCTGACTCTTGAGACCAACATATGCTTTATAACATTAAATAATTCCTTCCTAAGTGAAAAATCCATATACTTATGTCGGATAAAAAAGATCATGTAAAGTATACAACTTCAACAGCCATATCTTGGGGGGCAGGATCAATATTGCAGCATAACATAGGAGGGCTTATTTGTAATATTTTGATAATCTACATGAATTTTTGAGATGTTTTAAGAAGTATATGATCCAGCAGAATTTCAAACTTTTAAGTAATATTGATGTAAATGGAAGAGTTTGACAGAGTTCCACATCTATCCCACATGATTTGGTACAATTTCTTGCCTAGATTCCCTCCAATCGTACATGTAAATAATGAGTTTTTAGAGTAGTTCATGGTGTTTGAAAAAAGACCAGGTATACCCAGCTACTCGATCCTATTGTAAACAAATATATGTCATATATAAACCTATCAATCAACCTATCAATTAATTAATTTTCCTTTCACCAGGATGTATGCTACTCCTTCCCATGGAGGGCAAGTACAAAATATATTTTTGCATAAAGTCCATGTCCTGTCCAGGGATGGGATGCAAATATTTTTACTATCGGTTCTGTGGGGTTGGCTAGGTGGGAGTGGCCATGTGACTGAGTAGGCATGGCTGCCTCCTCCTCTCTTCTTCTTCTTCTTCTTCTTCTTCTTCTTCTTCTTCTTCTTCTTCTTCTTCTTCTTCTTCTTCTTCTTCTTCTTCTTCTTCTTCTTCTTCTTCTTCTTCTTCTTCTTCTTCTTCTTCTTCTTCTTCTTCTTCTTCTTCTTCTTCTTTTTGCAGCACCTCCCCGTGCACCCCTATTTGCCTCCTGGGCCTCAGGAAAGTTTCCTGGGTGAAGCAGTAAGACATCAAGGGGGGTCCCAGCACAGCTGATCATCGGAACAGCTGATTGTCAAAAGGAAAAAAAAAATACCTTAAGGAGTGACTGAGTGGGGGAGAATGCAGTCAACGATGTCGGGCATTTGCACAATGTCACACATGCATGATAAGGATTGACTGGATGGGGAGGAGAGGGGTCAGCCAGGGACATGATTTACCAGTTCTCTGAACTGCACAGAATCATAACAACCGGTTCCAATAGAACCAGTCCAAAACGATAGAATCCCACTCCTGGCCCTGTCAATGGAAGTCAAGATGCCTATACAACTCTGGATACTTGTGAGTTGTGCAAATAGAGTTAATCATTGCAAAAGGCCTATGATTGTTTTGCTTAAAACATTAGGTTTGCTTTTATGAGCTACTTGGCAAGAAAAGCATTGTTTGCCTGTTTTGTTCAAGGGTGAGCTTTGTGCAGCCAATAAAGCATATTCATATCCCTTGCATATTTTTCTTAGCTTTCAATACCTTTTGAAATTCAGTAGCAAATGTCTATATTAGAAATAAAACATATGTTCTGGTTGTTTGATCAATCTAACAATTTTATGGTTAGAAATGAAAGAGGAAAATAGTGAATGTATTAGTCTTCCTCTTCTACTGATATCACTAAAATGAGTTTTTCTACCCTTAATGAAATTGGGAAATTTCATACCAGGGATGCAAAAAGATTTGCAATTTTGATGATGCTTAAAAATGTATTAACCCTTTTAATTTTTTTAACATTTCTGGATAAATATGATCTAAATTATTTCCTATCTTCCCTCCTCCTCTAGTCCTTGAGATATTTAGTTAGAATGGCAACATGGCAAAGAACAAGCCAGACAAATAGTGGCTTTAATTAAAGTGAAAAGAGAAATAATCTTAGTCTTATTTAATCAATGTTTAATCAATCTTATTTAATCAATATTTGCTTTCTTTTTATTATAATTTTTTTTCAATTTTAATTATGATAGTTTAATTGAAATACAAAAAAGAGAAATATATAAAAACAAGATTAAAACAATGTATCTATATCCCACTATTTTCAAATAAAGAAAATGATTAATAAAAGAAATGCAAACATGACAATCTCATGTGTCAGAAACAAATTGCAGGAACAAATTGCAAGAAATACTTTGCTACTATGTAACTTTATTTCTGAATGCAATTCTGTATATGTCTACTTGGAAGTTAATGATATAGATTTTAAATGGTTAGTTCCCAATAAATGCATTATGCATTGTAATTTTTACCTAGTAAGGTTATGGTAGTTTTATTTCTTATATGAAGAAAATAGCAATTAATATAATACTGATATAAAAAACAGATCAAATTTCATTACATATCTTATTACTAATCTGGAAATTTTGGATATGCCTTTGAAATTATTATTCATGTGTTCTAGACCCCATTGCATCAATCCATTTCAAAGATAGTAAGTAGAAAGTAGAAAAATAATATGAATATGAAGATATATGCAAATCTCCTAATACAAGCTTTATGAAAATTTAGTATGATTGCCGTTGATTATATCCACTTTCTATTATGGTTTCATTTAATAATTGTTTATTTTCTTAATTGTATATGATCTCCAAATCACTAGGATGAATCTTTATGTGTGCTTTGTGTCCCTCTCCATATGTGTCCTTTGTTTTAATGAATAGAACAATCATTAATTTGTCACATATCTGTTATCACACATAGATAAGAACTTATATTTGAAGAAGAAAGAGTCAGGGAATTAGGCATAGAGAGAGACAAGGTTCTAAAATTCTTTCCAATATGTCACTTTGTTTAATGTGCTGTTCCAATGTTTATGTGAAAAGGTAGTGACATTTCTTTACTTCTCAAGAAAATAATAGATCAACTCAAATGGAAGAAGTTATCTTTATTTCATTATTCATTTCCTACCAAATATTTCCAAGAAAATGGAAATATTGAATAAGTAAATGTGCCAAGAAATCCCTATGACATATTAAAAGAATACCCATAAGAATATTGGCTCAGGAGCCTAAAATTCTCTTTAGAGAAAAAAACAATCAGTTATGAACAAATTAGATATATTGCATATTTCTGAGGAAGCAGGTAACTTTGTTGTTCAGATACATACTGAACTACCTTATCAATGAATTTGGTAAGAATTCAGAAACTTAGGTCAACAATATGACCACAATATTATAAAATTACCCATAGCTTCTGGAAGATTAGATATGGTAATATTAGCATTATGTTTACAGATATTCCTATATTTCATACTGCTGTACAATTTAGATACAGGTAATATCGTTCTATATGTCTACAGTGAGAGTCAAAGGAGTCAAAAAGACATCCATCTAGATTGATATTTTCTTATTCAACTCCAACTGATGAAATGTACATACTGTATATATAAGATTATGTAAATTATGTAAATAATTTTCCTCATGCATGCATTGCAATTTTGCATTTTGATATACTTTTTAATATTTATATAAAAACTTTTTCCTTTAGGAAAACAAAACCATCATCACAGGCTTCATATTGTTGGGATTTGGAGATCAGTCTGAACTACAGATTCTATTTTTTTTACTGTTTCTTATCATTTATTTTATGACCATGACTGGGAATCTTCTCCTTGTTATTTTGGTAGTGACTGATAGGCATCTTCATAACCCCATGTATTTTTTCCTGGGAAACCTATCCTGTCTGGAGATCTGCTATACCTCAACCATCATGCCCAGAATGCTGTTCAGCTTCATAACAGGGAACAGAAATATAACATTTTCTGGTTGTTTTACTCAATTGTATGTATTTGGGTTCCTGGTGACTACAGAAACATGTCTTCTGTCTGTAATGTCTTATGATAGGTATTTAGCAATTTGCCAACCACTACACTATCATTTCTGTATGAATAAGAAGGTGTGTATCTCTTTAGCAATTGGCTCTTGGTTAGGTGGTGGTTTTTCTGTCTCAATAGTGGTCACATGGATGGCACAGTTAACATATTGTGGCTTCAATTATATTGACCATTTTTATTGTGATTTTGTCCCTCTGAGTAAGTTAATTTGTGGTGATACTTCACTGTTTATCGAAATAGCCTTTCTGTTATGTACTGTATTTACATTTCCTTTATTTATGTTGACAATTGCATCTTATATTTTCATTATCTTGGCCATTTGGAGGATCCCTTCAACATTTGGGAGGCAAAAGGCATTTTCCACTTGTTCTTCTCATCTAATTGTTGTCACCATTTTCTATGGATCATTAATGATTGTTTACCTCCTGCCAGATGACTCACTAATAAGAGGTTCAACCAAACTTTTCTCTCTATTCTATACCATTCTCATTCCTATGGTCAATCCCCTCATATACAGTCTGAGGAACAAGGAAGTGAAAGAGGCTTTGAAAAGACTACCACAGATATTACTGCTAGACTTATGACTACAGTTTCTCAAGCTGAGTGTCTCTGAATGTGTCTGCTATTAATGGTAATATCTTGTCCAATAGGGAGAGATTATGTGACTTTAGGAGAAAAATTCAGGAAGACTGACAAAAGTGACAGGCTAATTTATTCAACAGAACATTTCAGAGAGCGTTTCACATTTGAATCTTAAAAAATATATCTCAGTGGACAATGATTGGCTTAAGAATATTACCATAAAGGAGCTGCACCCAGATATATGATTCTTAGATTAGATCCTTTTATATGAAGTATCTAAATTCTAAGTATTTATATATATTGTATTTCAAATATAAAAGTCTGTTTTGCAGAAAATTTAAAATTATTAAAAAGAAATGTTTTGGATGCAAATGATACTTATGATTTTATTCAACTACAGTTAGATGAATTTATAGTTTGACAATATACATACATATATATATACATATACATATACATATATATACATATATATATATATATATATATATATATATATATATATATATATATATATATGGCATTTGGCTTTGTTCAGGTATTTTCCCATGTCATTGTAGTTGTGCTTTAAAGTTGTAGCAACGTTTCGGCAGAATCTCATCTGCCATCATCAGGCTTCTGTATAGTGTTCAGATGACTTTAAAAAGTGTTCAGACTTTAAAAGCACAACTACAATGATGTGGGAAAATACTCCAACAAAGCTGAATGCTACATGGTACCCACAAAAACTTAAGAATATATATATATATATATATATATATATATATATATATATATATATATATATATATATATATATGTTTTCTGAGGTTCTCATGGGTATTTGTATGTGGATCTTTGGTTGTTCGGGTTTTCTCCCACGTAAGATTCGAAGTATCTAGGCAACGTTTCGATGAAGTCTCATTCATCATCTTCAGGCTTCTGTCTCCGGCTCTGTGCTTCTCAGAGTAATGGAGATTGCATATATATATATATATATATTTGTTTTATATGTCAAGACCTTTACATTTTATCTATATTCCATTAATCTGCTCTTCTTGAATATTTAAAAGCTTATTGGTACTATTACTGTTGTTGATGATGATGATGACTTTTGTAACTGAGATTACCCTTTCTCAATTAATTTTATCCTTTAGATTTTTAAAATAAAGTGAGTGATATAGTATATAACCTTTTCCAGGTGTCTTTTTTTCAATTTTTTTATTTGCAGATGTGACACTTGCTATATGTCAATGTCTTCTCAGTTCTGGTTTTGTATGCATTTCTTTCTTAAGTTTTGGTCTTCTTGTGCAGCCAGAATTACTTCCTCTGTCTCTTTCTTCAATTTTTCTGCTCTTAGCCATTGCCAGATCTTGTTGCTATCCATTTTCTCTGCTATTTTTTAAAAATGTGTATGCCATGTAATGCTTCATCTTCCCATGTCTGTTCTCTCTTCTTCAGTTGGTCTTTCTTGTAGGCCACTTTGATCTTTCCAGTATTCAGGAAGCCTTCCTGGTATACTGATTTCAGTGCATCTTCTTCAGTGTCCTTCAGATAATCTTCCAATGCTTTCTCTTATTCTTCTTCAATTGTCTGATGTATTTGTAACATTATTATTAGTGGTAGTAGCATTAGTATTAGTATTTATAAACTTTAAGAGCTATTAATAAAAATAGTTTCTAAAACAATACAATATTAGTAAAATATAGAGCTCATTCACTAATGGGCTCAGTGATGATAGAGCTCTCAAAATATTGTATGAATGAGAGTCCTTTACATGTAAGATAATATAATTTTGTATTTCTTTTGTGGTTAAAAAATAGCAATAGATTTGAGTTTAGACAACATCACAGACATTATTATATTTTAGCACTGCTGTAAAGAAAACTACAGAACTTATTAAAGTATAGAACCACCAAAAATAAAGTCCAGTTGCCAAGATTTAAATTCCAGACAACTCTACTTGTATAACTGAGAATCTTCATTGATAACCTCAGTGAGTGCTTGGTATAAAATTAGAGAAATTGCCTATAACAAAATGAAGCATTTCAGAGGAAGGATATAGCACTTTTGACCCAGAGCAAGAAAATACATATGAAAGCTGTGACTGACAAATGGTTTGAGGATGACATTGTGGGTACATGTTTTCCGCAAATTGTTTTGGGATGTTTTCATGTCAGGACAAGAAAGATGTGTAGTAATCCATTTGATTGAGATCCCATAAGTGAAATCCCAGGAATGATTTTGATGAGGGTATCTTTGAATTCTGAGTTTCTTAGACAGTAATTGACTCAATTAACAAGTGGTGTTAGAACAGTATAAATGTTTGTTGGGATCAACAGAATCAACAGATGTGAGGGTCCTTGGATGTGCATAGATAAAAAGGGAAGCACAGTAGAAAATAGTGACTATCAAAAGGAATCTCACAAATATGGAAAATATCTGTGGAGATTTTCTGTCATCCGGGTCATAGTTGTCTCGAAGATGCTTTTTTCAAAAGGCAACCATACTGTTTTTTTTTTCCCTTGGGGAAGAAGAAGAGACATTTCACTTCTCATCCAAGAAGCTTTATCAGTTGTGACTGATGAGTCACAACTGATGAAGGTTTTGGATGAGAAGTGAAACATCTTCTTTTTCTTCCTCAAGGAGAAAAACAGTACAGTTGCCTTTTGAAAAAGCATCTTTATGACATATGAAAAAACATTTTCTACTTTCCTTTGGCTGAAGGAATATGAAGAACTGTTGAGATGATATAAAAATGGGAAACAATTGTTAGAGAGAATGGAACAAGGAGAATGAGCAAAGCTAGTAAAAAGTCCATGAGTTCAGCCAATGACATTTTGAAAAGAAATGATATATCACATCTCTTCTAGCCAATAACTAAATATACCAGTAGATGGATTTTGGAATTTACCTGTATATAGATTTTTGAGGACATTTTGTTATGCTGAGATACACTGTTTGAGATTATTTTAAAGGCTAACATATACTCTATTATAATTAGTTATTAGTAATAATAATTATATATGTATAATTTTGAAATTCAAATAGAAATATTATCTATCATAAGAAGGAAAAAAAAGAAGAGGATAATGAGAAGAAGGTTGGTGGAGTTTGTTACAATGACAAAAAGTGCATAATTGGAGGACTTTAAGGATCACAGAAACTCTATGTAGTCACTAAAAGTTAACACACATTAAATGGCACATATTCTATCTATCTATCTATCTATCTATCTATCTATCTATCTATCTATCTATCTATCTATCTATCTATTTATCATCTATCACATACTTATTACTGAGCAAGATAATTGCACTATCAGTATCATTCCTTCCTGTTAAAATACTAAATATGATAAAACAGCATCATTGAATGGCAACTCCCTGGTCCAGGTTGTCAATTAGCCTAGAATATTAAAAAAAAAAAAATTAGCACAAAAAAGGGCAAATAACATAAATAGAAATTCCATTCCCCAAAACACAAAAAGAAAGGTAAGTATAGAACCAGTGTTTAATATAAAATCAAAAATAATATATATGAAAGTAACACACATTTTCACTACACATTTTCTTTCACAGTGTCGCTTTAATAGATGAAATGATAATGTGCCAAGTATGTCAGGGATTCAAAGAAGGAGTGGGGTCTGTTAAATGGGATAATTCCAGGTGACAGAGCCTGAGAGACAAACAGCTAAAGACTGTCATGTGGAATTGTCCAACCCATTCTGATGATTATATATAAAACATTCTATGTAGAACATGTGTAGAGAAGTTCATTGAAATCACAATTATTCATTATCTGCATGACAATGTTGGATCACTAAATTAAGCGGGGGGGGGGGAGAATTGCATCATTATATCATAAAGATGTGATTCTATATGGTCTAGAACCTTCCTTTAAAGAAGAGTGTCAAGCATCCAGACACTATCCATGATATCAATCACTCCAAGATGTTATCTCTCCAATAGATTTATTAGGAACAGATCTGGCACGTTGAAAAGCAATTTCCCAAGTGACAGCTTTTTCGTGCGTTATGCAAAATCTTGAACTTTTCAACTCCTCTAACTCTCTAAAAAAAATACGTGGCAGCTGACACAGAGTTGATTACAAAGAAGCACACTCTAATTCACTATTACCTGAATGCAAAATATGGTCTTGAATTTGGCATTCTGAACCATGTTGTATTTCATTACAATTCTCGAGGGAAATTCTTATTTGATTATAAAATAAATATGTCTTTGCAAACACAATGTACAAGAAAAATATGTACAAAATAATGTTATTTTCTAAAGCAATTTACAGGGGAAAAGATTGAAAACAATACTTCCTTTTTATTAAAATATGAGAAAAAAGAAACACAGATAATACATATCTGGAGAAACCAAAGACAAATTTCAATGTCCAAATAACTAATACAACTTTTACTATCTCACTGATATGCAGATAACACTTGAATAATTGTTGAGAAGATACTTTTCTAGATTCCATCAAAACAGGCAATGTTCTTAATTTCTCCTCTCAAAAGTCACATACAATGTGGAGACCAGTTTCAAAGCAACAGAGCTTGGTCAGTTTACACATCAACTCATGAAAACAAAACTACTTTTGTCTAAAGTCCTTCTCAGAACTTTTTTTGACATCTTTGTTTCTAAGTCTATAGATGAAGGACTTCAACATTGGGATAACTAAAGTTTAGAGCATTGACACAATTTTACTCTGAAAAGGGGAAGATATGGATGCTGGCTGAGCATAAATGAAGAAAACAGTCCGTAAAAGATGGCTACAGGTGTTATGTGAGATGCACAGGGAGAAAAAGCTTTCTGCCTGCCACCTGCTGAATGCATCTTGAGGATGGTGGAAATGATATAAGCATAGGAGGTGAATATCACACCTGTAGTAATGGAAATGATAACACCGCAGAGAGAGAACATCACAACTTAATTGATGTGCTTATTTGTCATAGTGGCATTCATGACAGCAGGGACATCACAGAAGAAATTGTTGACCTTGTTGTGATTGCAAAACTTGAGATGAAAAGAATCAGTAGTCTGTATCACACCATTGGAACAACCACACATATAAGAAGGTGCCACCAAATGATGACAAGAAGTCTTTGACATCTTTAATGATAAACGAGTGGATAGCAAATGGCAGCTAAAAGAAAACATTCTGTGGTAACAAAGATGGTGAAGAGCATCAACTAGGCCACACAGCCCTAATATGAAATGATATTTTTCTTCTCAAGGAAATTTGCTAGAGCTTTCGGAGCAATGGCAGAAGAATAACAGAGGTCCAAGAAGGATAGGTTCCCGATGAAGCAGTACATAGGTGTATGAAGCTATTTATGATTGTGATCATACCACCATTTCCAACCAGAATGGTGATGTATAATACCAGAAAAACAGTAAAAAAAAATGTAATTTCCAACTTTGGTTGGTCTCTGAAACCCACCAGAATGAACTCAATAACTGTGCTACAATTCTCCATGATACGTTTATAAAATAAAAAGACACATAATAAGCATGCCATGCTTACAATTTCCTAGAGGTATTAACAAAAATGCGTGGACTCAATCTTTAAATTGATACATAAAAGCACCTTAAAAAAGAGTTAAATTCAGAATTAACTTGAGTTTCTATATATCATTTTGGCATGGGGCATTCAATGAGATTGCACATTAAGTTAATTGCTCTTATGTTGTTTACTTAAACACAAACATATAGCTATCCTTTCCCCAAGATTTATTCTTTGAGGCTGACTCACTTTTTAAATATAAATTATCAAGTTCTCATTTGGCTGGTTAAGTCACCTTATTTTTTTTATTATTTCTTTGGAATGTCTGTTATGCAAATTCTCTTTAAATGCAATTGTAGAAACTTAGTATCCTTTCCCTGTTTCATTAATTTAATACTAGTTTGTTTAAAACAAAAAAAGCCCAAAACTTTTAAAATATTGTATTTTCTCCAAATTTTAACATGTTTCCTTTTTAAAAAAAAATTGCGTATTTTAAAATATTGTTTATAATAGCTGTATTTCATTACCCTTCTCATCTTTTCTACTACTTCTCCTATTGACTACATTACATGATTACATTATTTGTTGTTTATATGTACATTGAAAGCTCATGCACCAGATATTAATTCCTTGTGTGTCCAATCACACTTGGCCAATTTCTATTCTATTCTATTCTATTCTATTCTATTCTATTCTATTCTATTCTATTCTATTCTATTCTATTCTATTCTATTCTATTCTATTTTATTTCAATTTACTTTTTATTATTTTTAAATTACCTTTCTGCACAGGTGTAAAGACAGTCCCATTAAATATTGATAAAAAAAAGTAATTCAGCTACCTGTCCACACAGAAACAAACTATAATGTCTAACAAAGCAAAATAAAATTAAGGGTTTTAATACTGTTTCTAAAAGTCAAAACATTCAATAGGCTGGAAATAAATGCAGCTTTGACAGAAATTTGACTATTAAGAAGACAACAAAAGTTTTTTTTTTTTTTCATATGGCTGCCAGATTGCATCATCACACTCATCTTAAATTCAAAACTGATGGTCTTTTATATAATAGGACTATGATAAAAAATACATCAGTGACCTTATTCCTCCCACTGAAGGTTCAATAAAGAAGTAGTATTCAGTGGATCCTGACCAGTTCTGGAGAACCAGGAGCAGAAATTTTGAGTAGTTTGGAGAACCGGCAAATACCACCTCTAACTGGAGATTTACAGTATCCTTCCCCTGCCACACCCAACAAGCCCACAGAACCAGTAGTAAAAAAAATTGAATCTCACCATTGGTTCAATAGTCTATGCATTATATAAATGAACATAAACCTTTTTATCAAAGAAAATTAATAGGTAAAATCTGGTCAGACTGCTTCAATGTTCTGATTTGTGATATTAGGATAGAGCTATTCCATATTCCAAATCAAGGGGCAACCTGAAATTAAATCATTCCGATCCTCCAGTGAGTTTTAGGAGATATTTTGAATGAGTTCAGTGCATCACAATAGTATAGGATAGAGTTCTTTGTCAAATATATGAATACTTTAACAGTTATGAAATTTAGTATCCTAGAATTTTACCATTGAACATTAAAGGGCTGTCTTCATTTAATTATTTAATCATGTCAAATTTGTAGCCTTTTCAATTCATCTTCTCCTTTAGTCTAATATTTCCACCTAGTAAGCCTACTTTTTTTTATTCTGGGCAATTTGTGTAGAAACACTTAAAATATTTAATTTAACTGCCAATTTGTTTTGTCATGGAAATTTGATGAACTTTGTCACTCATCATAATGGAAACTATTACATTTATTATTGTATTATTATCATTATTATGATTTTATATATATATATATATAAAACAGTATGAAGTCACAACTTCCAGTTTACTACAACTGCTATTATTATTTAATATTTAATCTTCAATTTCATTCATAGTCTGAGACTAGTAAAAACTTAACATTTCAAGTTCTAAACAGGGAACTAATTGCTGTTAACGTAATGTCTGAGTACATAGGCAGTTCCAAGTAAGATGGTTTTTTTGCAAAGTCAGAATATTCAGATCTAATAAATTCAAAATTTCCAAATATCTAGGTAACCCTTTGGGTATTGCTCCAAGGGCTCTTATTACTATTGGTACAGCCACTGTTATTATTGTTGTTTTTATCATTGTTAGATATTTTGAAGTTCAAAAAAAGATATTAAATTATAAAGGTTCATTTAGACACATATGTACTATAAATGGTTGAAAGAAGTACTTAAAATATCACTATTCTTAAGTCACCCTAAATCAACTTTAATGCTGTTATTTTTTAAAGATCATTTTTCCTATTTTGTAATAATATTTAGGAGCTATTTTGCTTTTTTCTAGTATAAAAAAGTTTGTTTGTGGTTGGAAATGAATCAGATTCCAGTGCAATATGTAAATTAGCAGGCCAGATATTTATATGGTGTTCTTTTTGGCAGCACATATGTTACAACTGTAACACTACAGAGAAAGATATGCTTAGGTAGAGCTATAAAAATGAAATTAACTTACGACAACGTGTGGATAAGTCCAGCCCTATCATACATTTAGCAAGGATTTATGATAGAAATATTCTAAGGCAGGGGAATAGTTTATTCTCCATTATTACATTCATTGTCTACTAACTATTAAAAAAAAATATATAGTGCATGATAGGTATACTAGGAACTTCAGATAGGTATTTCTAACCGCTACCATAATTTTGAAAATATACCCAATATATTGTCATAAGCATTGAAGAAAAAGTAAATTTTTGTCTCTTTTCTGCTAAATTGAAGAAAAATGGTATTAGAAAGTAAATATTACAGTGGATATGAGTATATCACTGGGAGAATAAACTGGGAATTGATAATCTTCGAAAAAGTTTATATGGATGTAAAAAGTCAGCACTGACTGGAAAGCAATGGGTCAGTTGATCAGTTAATCTTGATGCATCACAGGAAGCTTTCAAAAAGGGACTGGACAACCATTTGTTCAAAATGGCTTTCCTGCTTGAGCAAGGGATTGGACTATAAGACTTCCAAGGTCTCTTCCAACTCTATTATTCTATGTTATATGTCCCAAAACAGCCAAAAACGCAGCAAAACCCTTTGGGAAGAAATGTAAAAGTTTTATCCTCAGAGGAACAATAATCCATTGAAAATAAAAGCTACAAATCAAGTTCTCATATTTTAGACCAATTCTATGAAAATCTATCTCTCTTGAAAAGTTTATAATGCTGGAAGTGGAAAGAGAACAGAACATTCAACACAAGTGGTTTCAATTACCAAAGATAAAAGTTGGAAATAGATAATCCTGGAGAAGGTTTATTGGAGCTGCAGAAAGTCAGCACTGACTTGATGATGACACAAATCAATCAATCAATCAATCATTCAATCAATGTCTTGCTAAGTTTCAGAATTTTCACCTTAAAACATGTTGGGCTTATTTCACTCAACTTTTACAGCAATATCAAAAATAGTCACAGCAGCATGATTATTTTCTGGTCCTTTTAGATTATATTTTAAAAAATATACACCATGCCTTAATATAATTATTATTAATTCTGCTGTAGCAAAGCTGCTGATTCAGTGGGTGATTTTCTTAATGGTGAAGCTTTTAGAACAATAGTGTGCAGTGATTAGAATGCAGTATTGCAGGCTAATCCGGTTGACTTCCAACTGCCAGCACCAGGTCAAGGTTGATTCAGCCTTCCATCATTCTGAGGTCAATAAAATGAGAATCCAGACTGTTAGGGGCAATATGCTGACTCTGTAAACTGCTTTGAGAGGTCCAGTGGTGGGATTCAAATAATTTAACAACCAGTTCTGTGCCCTAATGAGGTCTTCCAACAAATGATTCACCAAACTGCTCAGAAAGTTAACAGCCGGTTCTCCTGAACAGGTGCAAACTGGTTGAATCCCATCACTGAAAAGGGATATACAGCACTGTGAAGTGGTATAGTCTAAGTCCAAGTGCTATTGCTATTGTTATTTTAGCTTTTATCTCTGTGATAAAACTGTGGTTTCTTTGGTCCTTCCCAAAACATTCAATTTTTTCTGTCAGCAAATGAAATCTTAGCTAGGAAGAACTTAAAGCTTTTTCCTTTCTCACTTTTACTTCATTCTTATTTATAATGGTCTTTTTATTTCTTTGTTTCTTTAGTTCAATCCTTTCATTTTTTTTCTTTTAATCTTCTTTTCCAGACAATTAGTCAGGCTAATTGCTTGGTTTTTTTTCTTCCCCTTCCAGAATATGTCTCTCTTATATTTCAATGCTTTCTATACCTTTCCATGAATATTCAGGAGGCATTTGTTTTATTTATTTATTAAACTAATTTATATGGCTTCCCAACTCATATACAATGACTTGGAGAAGTTTAGAAAATTAAAACTTCATAATACAGAAGCCCATAAATCCCCCACTCCCATGGTGGCAAAATGTGCTTTTAAGCTAATCACTTGATCAACTCTGCAGCAACCTGGAATGAGTGTAACTAGTCCACAACTCAAATTTGTGCAAAGGCTCTCCTGGCCATGACTGCCAGTTGTTCCTTGAGCAGGAGTTATGAATCCAGAAGAATAGCCAGATCAGACTCCACGCAGTTCTGGGGCAATGTTATCCCATCCAAGACCAAAGATAACAATTATTTAAGAACCAAAGAGTCCCTAATCCAGAACTATTCCATGTTGCCAAGGTTCAGTTTCATCATATTACTCCTCCTTTTGACCTCAGCAACTTCCAGGTACAAAGAAAGGGCAGATATAGTATCACTTAACTCACCATGATTAGAGAAGCACAACCAAGTATCATTAGCAAACTGACAATATTTCATTCAGTATTGACAAATGATCTTACACAGTAGCTTCATGCTAAACACAGGTGTAGAAAACATTGAACCCTGAAGAAGTATGAAAAGCAGGGGTTGCAGCTCAGACTTCTCACTCCCAATCCCTACCAACTGAAAACAACCTTGGAAGTCTACCAGACTTACTTCTTTTAAATGAAACTCAGAATTAAATTTGATTAAAATACATGTTTAAGGTGTGTATGCCTGTGTAATAACTATTTCAGAAAAATCAGCATCTGATAAATGAAATGAAACAGTGTCATATATGTAGACATAAACTTCAACAGCAATTCAAATGTCAGTAGTTAATAAAAGATACTTTAGAAACTAGGTATCAATTTTTCTTAATTGTCGGCTCAGAGCTTCTTTAACCTCTCTGTTTCTTAAGCTGTAGATTATGGGGTTCAACATTGGGATCACAACTGTATAAAACATTGATACAATTTTTCCTTGATCGGGAGAAGACAAAGCCCCAGGTTGTGCATACATAAAAAAAACTGTCCCAAAAAATAAGCTCACTGCCATCAAATGGGAAGTACAAGTTGAGAAAGCTTTTTGTTTTCCTTTGACAGATGGTATATTTATTATAGTACTAATAATATAAACATAGGATACTAGGACTACTATAGCTGTCGTCACAATGATAAAGCCACACACTGAAAGGAGCATAAGTTCATTCACAAAGGTGACAGAACAGGAGATCTTCATGACAGCTGGAACATCACAAAAGAAGTGGTCAATTACAAGTGAGTCACAAAATGACAGACTGAATGTAAAACCAGTCTGGATGCAGCAGTTGATACAGCCAAAAAAGTAAGAAATGGATAGGAGACAAGCACACCTTTTCTTTGACATGATGATATGATACAGCAATGGACTACAGATGGCAATGAATCGGTCATATGCCATTACAGCCAAGAAAAAAGCCTCTGTGGTTCCAAATAGAGAAAAGAAAAACATCTGAGTTGCACAACCTCTGTAGGAAATGGTCTTATTTCCAGTTATAAAACTCAACATAGCTTTTGGAGTGATGACTGAAGAGTAGCAAATATCCAAAAAAGACAGGTTTTTCAGGAAGAAATACATTGGGCTACGAAGTTGTGCATCAGCAGTTGTAATTATGATCAGGCCCATGTTCCCCCCTAGGGTGACGATGTATATTACCAAAAAGAGAAAGAAGAGTGATATGCGCACATTTGGTTGATCCTTAAAGCCACTTAATATAAATTCTATCACTTCAGTATGATTTTCCATTGCTTATTTATACTAGAGCATAATACATAAGAATCTGAAAGCCCATCATGTAGAAAAGATACATCTATCTTGATAATATCCCATTAATGTTTTGGTGGCATTCAAGCCATTCAAAGTTTCTGGAGCTGAAAGTAAAGAAACCTGATAAAGATACAGAACAAGAATGGATACAAATCTGAAATTAAACTTGAAATTAAAAGTGCTATACAGATAAATGGATTTCCTTGTCAAATACTAAAAAAAATGCTTCCAGTATGGGGAAGCAAAAAAGAATTAAACTTTTTTTTAGAATTTCTTAGAAGATAAAAATATAACTGTGACAATGTTAGACATTCTAAATAAAAAATGGAAAAATATAACAAAGTGATCGGAGCTGTATTACTAGAATGTATATTACAAATAACTAGACCAGAGAGTTAGAAGAGAGATATAATATTTAAAAGTAAAGAAACTTATTTTGTACTGTGATAAAGTACAAAACTTTAAAAATATTAAAGGTATCATCACAGGTTGTAAACCATTTCAGATAAACTTGTCTTTTGTTTGGAACAGCTTACCTCCTGAACTGATGCCTTTAACACAATCAAACAGCAACTTCTATCAATCCCAGGTCCTTAGGAAATATTTGGTAAGTGGATAAAAATGCTAAACATTTGGCTGATTGTTTGACCAACTATGATTCAATTTCAAAAAGCTATGTTGCTAAACTGCAAAAACCATATTGCTTGAATCCACATAGATATATTATAATATCCTATTCTTTTTGGAAGAATTTTATATGAATGAAATCCAACCCTAGCTAAAGAACCGGAAGCTGTAATTTCAAATTGTTGTAAATGTAATAATAATAACAGCATATATAAGAGTTATGCAGTGTTTTATAAACATTCATATCTCACATATTTGCATAAACTGGTACACTTCCTTCTCTCTAGCTACAGAAGATAAATGTCAGTTTCTAGTGAAAGCAAGAAATATTGTTTGTCAGAATGTAGGGAGTGATGCAATTACTTATGGACTCCTTCCTTCCTTCCTTCCTTCCTGCTTCACTCACTCACTCACTCACTCACTCACTCACTCACTCCTAATATCAACACAGCTGACAGTAAGAAATGTGCAAAAAATGAAATTAGTATTAGCTATTGGTATTCCAGGTCACTGATATGTGTAAGCAATGTCAAAGAGAAATCTCATGTGAATATATGCAAATTATATTACACAAACCTAATGGAATAAACCCCAAAATCTTCTTGTGATTTGTTATAGTATGTTTTATGCTGGGCATCTTAAACCATTTATCTGGTCAAATTTTTGCTAAGTTTCTAGTTTTTGCACACATTTTGGATACTGAGCTAAATTAACTCATCTAGAACTTAAGAGCAATTTTCAGCTTCAGCATTTTTACTCACCTCTCATTAGAACTGGAAATGGAAGAAACTTGCAATGTTGTTTTTCTATCTAACATTATTTCCACACCAGTCTATGAAGCAAATGCACTCTGCCAATCTTTTTTTTTCTTTTCTGTGTTCAGATTTAACACATTTATAAACAATCATTTTACACCTGAGGCCCAATGTTAGACATATGATCTCTTGGGTATAATCTATTTATACAAATCTAAATAGAGATTATTTTTGGCATATTTTGGATTCCAAGAAAAAGAACATATTCTTGGAAAAGAATCTACTGTGAATATTTTTTTTTAGTTATCCCAATCAGAAGTGAGGTTTCTGATTCATAAACTAGCATTTGCATGAAAGAATTTTTCAAATCTAGCAAACAATGAAACTTATTCAGCAATTTATCTGTTCAAAAAGGACCCAAACCAAAAGAATACACAGTTTATTCCATGTTGAATTTATGTACTTAAAACAGCAAATTACATGTTAAGCAGCAGTATATTTTTTAAAGCTGTGCTTTTAAAGTTGTAGCAATGTTTTGGCAGAATCTCATCTGCCATCATCAGGCTTCTGTATAGTGTTCATCTGTGAGTCAGACTTTTACAGTGGTTTCAGATTTAAATTTTTCTTCATCCTGATTGGTTGGGAGTCTTGGTCTGTGTTTATTGGTCTTGGAGTTTGCTGTGTTCTGCTTGATTGGTGTTTCTAATATCTTCTGTCTGTTTTGTGGCTCTTTTTGTATCTTGATTAGCTGGCAACATTGTGTTACTTTATTGGAGGCCTTTAGTGCAGCTTGGCTCTGGGAAAATGGATGACTATCATTAGTTAGGAAGCTAGGTTTCATAGAGCCAAGCATGGTGAACTTGATTTTGGGGTGTGTGCTGTTTAGGTGTGTTAGGAAATTGTTTAGGTTTTCTTTTCCATGGGGCCAAATCACAAATGTGTCATCGATTTATCTTAACCATAGTTTGGGTTTCTGGAAGGCATTGGCCGGGGCTCTGGATTCGAATTCTTCCATGAACAGGTTTGCAATGACGGGTGACAGTGGTGATCCCATAGGGGCTCCTTCAATTTGTATCTTTGTCCTTTGTATATGAAATATGTGTTGGTTAAGCAGTGTTCTGTTAGTTCCATGAGGTGTTTAGCTGGTTGGTATTTATTTTTGATGATTTCAAGGGTCTCTCTTATTGGGACTTGTGTGAATAGTGAAACCACATCGAAACTTATAAGCAGATCTTCTTGCTCCACATGTAGATCTTTGATCATTTCCAAGAAGTGGTATGAGTTTTGTATATGTGAAGCTGCTGTTTCAGCATGGGGCTGTAGCTGTTTTGCTAAGTGTTTAGCTAGGTTTTGTAGTGGTGCTCCTCTGGAGCTGACTATGGGTCTGAGAGGTATGCCTTTTTTGTGTATTTTTGGGAGGCCGTATAGTTTGGGGCATCTGGAAGATTTTTCTCTTGGGATGATCGTCTGTTGGATCTCTTTGCTCCTGTGGCTGGTTATAATTTTCTTCTTGGTTAATTTTTCCAGATATGTGGTTGGGTCTGTGTTTATGGGCTTGTCTTGGAGTAGGTCTGTCAATTTTGTTTCATAGTCTTTTCTGTCCATTACTACTGTAGCATTCCCTTTGTCTGCTGGAAGTATGATTATGCTGCTATCTCTTTTCAGGATTTGTAGTGCTTTAATTTCTCCTTTCTGCAAGTTGCTTTTGGATGGTTTGCTTGTGCATAGGATGTTGGTAACTTGGTGTCTTATTCTATCAGCTTCATCTGTATTTAATTTGATTAGGCTGGATTCTACTGCACATATGATGGATTGTGTGGGGATTTTTTGGGTGCTATAGCATAATTGAATCCTTTGGTTAGGACATCTGTTTCTGTTTTGGTGAGTTCTCTGTTGGAAATGTTGTATACTAATTTGTATTGCTAATTTAATTTGATTAGGCTGGATTCTACTGCACATATGATGGATTGTGTGGGGATTTTTTGGGTGCTATAGCATAATTGAATCCTTTGGTTAGGACATCTGTTTCTGTTTTGGTGAGTTCTCTGTTGGAAATGTTGTATACTAATTGTTTCAGGTGTTGTTGTGAGTTGTTGGGGGTTTTCTTGTCATGTTCTAATTTCTTTAATTTTTTCAAGAGATTATCATTTTTGTAAGTGGTTTCAGATTCAGCTCTCCAAATTGTAAGTTGTTTTATCTTGTCCCAAAGTAGAGGGTGGATTTTGCTGCTCAATTCCAGGTGTAGTGCTAGCAAATCTTTGTTTAACTGATCTAATTGGAATCTCTTGCTGTGGAGCTCGTTCTTTAGTAGAGCCATTTCAGTTCTTTTCAGGATACGTTTAGTGGCTGCTGTGCTTTGATGAAATGTTAATTTGAAGCAGGTTGGTGTTGTATTGTTGTCTCTGCAACTGCGTAGGAATTGGAGGTCACATAGTATCCCTGCTCTTTTAATTTCCAGTTTCTCGTAGGTTTTGATCTGGCTGTTTATTCCCTCCCCGTAGAGGTTTGTTTTCTTAAGTTTTCGCGGGTACTTACATGTATGGCATTCAGCTTTGTTTGGATATTTTCCCACGTCGTTGTAGTTGTGCTTTTAAAGTTGTAGCAATGTTTCGGCATAATCTCATCTGCCATCATCAGGCTTCTGTACAGTGTTCATCTGTGAGTCAGACTTTTACAGTGGTTTCAGATTTAAATTTGGGGCAGCCTATTGCTGTGCCAGAATGGTTTTTTCTTCATCTTGATTGGTTGGGAGTCTTGGTGTGTGTTTATTGGTCTTGGAGTTTGCTGTGTTCTGCTTGATTGGTGTTTCTAATATCTTCTGTCTGTTTTGTGGCTCTTTTTGTCTCTTGATTGGCTGGCAACATTGTGTTACTTTATTGGAGGCCTTTAGTGCAGCTTGGCTCTGGGTAAATGGACGGCTATCATTAGTTAGGAAGCTAGGTTTCATCTGGGTGCCTGGTTGGGATGTGTTTGAGCTGGAGGTATCGGGGGGATCTGTTTGTGCCCAGGTGTTTGCCTGGGTTGTGGTGTGGAGATTTTTTTGTTTGTAAGTGCAGGCTTCCAAATGATTGACAATCTGGTGGAATCATCTCTTCTATTCATGCTTTCTGGTCTTTTTTCAATCTCTATGGCTTCTCTGGTGATTCTGTGGCTGGGGTTTTCTATAGTGGCTAGGGTTTTGGTGCCATTGAAGTTGATGCTATGACCTGTGGCTTCCATGTGTTGGACTAGTGAGGAAGTGTGTTCCAGCTTTTTGACTGCATGTTTGTGTTCATCCTTATTCTTCTATTGGTCTGTCCAATGTATGTGGCCGGGCATGATGCACAGGGGACTTCGTATATGCCTTGGTTTTCCAGGTCAATTTTATCTTTGGGGTTTCTAAGGATGGTTGCTATTTTTCTGTCTGTTTTGAAGGCAGTCTTGATGTGATGTCTGTGTAGTATCTTACTAATTTTGTCTGTAGTGCCTCTTATGTAGGGCAGGACAGCTGTTCCATAGGTCTGTTCATCTTCTGGGTCTCTATTATGTCTCAGTGTGTTTTTGTGGATCAAGCCGGTGATTATAGCAGCCAGTTAACCATTGATACAAAAGGTGAGATTGAAAATGCAATTGTAAGAGATGGAGTGTGTGTGTGTGTGTGTGTGTGTGTGTGTGTGTGTGTATGTGTGTAAGAGAAGAAACGGAGATCTTGTGATCTCCAGAACTAAAATTATATTTTATTATACTTACTAAGCTTTCATCAGCCTTTGCTGACATCGTCCAAGTATTAAGCTACCATTACAGAGATCTATGCCTTTATATATTATTAATCAATTTAGCCCTTGCATGCATAATAAGCCCTTCCAACCACCTCCCACCTATAATTAACTCTGTTGTTTTTGCTTCAGTCATGTTGGTAGTTGAAGGTTTAACTCTTGTTGTTTCCTCCCTTGTTAGATCCAGCCTGCTTATCTCTAAGAAGTTATGTTAATCTGCCAGCTATTACAATTTGTTGCTTTGCTCATGACACAACTGCTTATTGTTTTCATTTTTCTGATTATGATTACTATTATTGATCTTTTTATGTTTCACACAAGTATGTTGCAAAAGCACCTTGGATAAAATATAAAACAAGTTTTATTTTATTAAGCATCAATACATTTCAATCTAACCATAATAATCTACAAGCAAGAACTGGTGAGTCTCAAAATAGACAACATAATAGAAATTAAGAAAGCTAAATTGCTCTGGGACATTAGAATTCAAACAGGCAAGTGCCTACCACACAACACCCGAGATTAATAATTGTAAAAAAGAAACACAAAAGAAGTCTGCATAGTGGACATTTTAGTAGCTGGAGACAGCAGAAGAGAAGAGAAAAAATGTAAAAAATAAAATAGAATACAAAGACCTGAAAATAGAACTAAAAATATTGTGGCAAAAGAAAGCAATAAACTGGTGGCAGAGTAGATATAGTTGCAAACATTTCTCTCATTTAGAATTACTGGAAATATTTTAAATAGACAAAATAATTTATGGTTTTGAACATTCTAAGACTGATTCATTACATATATAAACTTTTACTGAAATTGGAAGTAAATGAAAAGCAAATGAAATAATGTATGATAAAGTAAGGTAAAAACTTCAGTTATAATAAGAAGAAGGAAAAAGTTAACTTCTAACTTTCTTTGATACAGATGCAATCCTTAAAATCAGTGACCCTTTGAATAAGCAGTTGTGTCATGAGCAAAGCAACAAATTGTAATAGCTGGCAGATTAACAAATGCGTGTCATCATGGTGGCATCATGTGACATATCAGGACCAGCACATGATGCATCTAGCTTGTGGGCCATGAGTTTGACACCCCTGAACTAGAATAACAAGCAGGGTTTCTATCATCACAAACAATTCTAATAATTGAAATTCAGGATTAAAATTTCATTTAATTTCAACACAAAGTTGTGGAGTGTTTTCCAAATAGAAACAGCATTAAATGAAAATTTTATTTTATCAAAGCAGTCAATCTGATCTTCACCAACTGCATTAATTTCACCCTCCATCCTTCCTTTGTGAATATATGTAAGTCCTTTCCACTCTGCATATCGAGGAGTCTTGCTGCTGTTGTCCTATAGAAGAACAAAGTTCCATGGGGTTTTTTTTTCAATCTGTTTGTCCTTCAGACCTAGAAAAAAGTTTCTGACTTTATTGTACATTCAGTTTAAGAATGCTTCAAACTAAATGTATTCATAATAATTTTTATCTTTATATTCTTGGTACTCATTTGAAGAAAGTCATCTTTTTTAGCTGTCTGCCCAATGCATCTTTGACCTCCTTGTTCCTTAGGCTGTAGATTAATGGATTCAACATAGGAATTACAACAGTATAAAAAATAGAAACGATTTTGCCTTGATTCAGAGAAGCCATTGCTCCAGGCTGACCATACATGAAGAAAGCTGTTCCAAAGAACAAGGTAACAGCCATGATATGAGAAGTACAGGTTGAAAAAGCTTTGCGTCTCCCCTCTGCAGAAGCCATGTGGAGAATTGTGGCCACAATATAGACATAGGAAATCAAAACTATGGTGGATGTTATCATTATGATAAACCCACACAATACTAGAAGCACAATCTCATTTACAAAAGTGTCTGAGCAAGCTGCTTCCATTACAGCTAGAACATCACAGAAGAACTGGTTAATTTTCCCTGGTTCACAATAGGATAAGCTGAAAGTAAGGCTTGTCTGTGTGCAACAGTTGATGAAGCCAAAAAAATAACAAACAATTATTTGAAGTATACAGGTTTTCCTAGACATGGTGATGTTATAAAGCAGGGGATTGCAGATGGCAGCAAATCGATCATATGCCATCACAGCTAGGAAGAAACATTCAGTTGTTCCAAAAAGAGAGAAACAGAACATTTGTATGGCACATGCATTATAGTAAATGCCTTTATCCCCTGTTGCAAAGCTCACCATGGCTCTGGGAGTTATAACTGAGGAATAGCAGATATCTAAGAAAGATAAATTCTTCAGAAAGAAATACATAGGACTTTGGAGTTGAGGATCAAGAGTAATAATAATGATCATTCCAATATTCCCCATCAACGTTATGATGTACAGCAGCATGAAAAGAAAAAACAAACCCAGCTGTAGCTCTACAGGACCTGAGAATCCTTCCAAAATGAATTGTGTGATTTTGGAGTGGTTTCCCATTTTATTTTCTGAAAGATAGAACATGTGACATAAAAGCATAATTGGGGGGGTGCTTAAGCGCACCAATGCGCCTACCGTCCCTGTCCTATTGTTTCTTCTTATTTTTCTTATATGTATCCATTTCATGTATTCATAACTATGTTTATACTTATACCTGTTATCTTATAATCGCTTGACAAAATAAATAAATAAAAAATGAATAATAATACAAGAGTGGCCTTTTTATAGTTGGACTCAAATGACAATAAGTTACCAAGTCAAGGTTCCCTAAATGTTTTACACATTTCCTAGTCCAGTCCATTTTAAGTATCTTATTTATACATGAATACAATAAAACATTGAAATCATTCAACCCTGAAAAAGTAAATCAGCTTTGATCATAATCATTGCTGGGATTGACATTATGGATTTCTTCAGATACCACAAATAAACTTTTAAAGTACAAGTTCATAAATAACTTTAGAGCTTTCTCTTATGTATTTGCATAATGCATCATATACTGAGTAGCAAATAACTGTTTGAATACTCAATTTACTATTTAATTTAAATATTTTGGATACAACCACACTAAACTAATATCAAATATGTGTTTATCTGAGAATTTCCTGATATATTTGTTTTCCTTTATATAGTAAGTACTGTAAAGCCTTTATTTTTACTTCACCATAAGATTCATTCCCCAAATGTTTTAAAATTTATAGTCAGATCAATTTCTGTGATATATTTTATATTTCAATTTTGAACTTGAAAAATTCCAATTTCTATTTATTGTAGCCAAAATACTAATCCCAATCACAAACAATCTGCATTCATTCATACAAATACAGAAAACAACTGTAAAATGAGAAATGAAAATTTCTTAAATTTTATCATTTCCAAAGTAGACCCATATTATAAAAATGTGGGGCTACTATAGAAATTACTAACCATTTCTTTTTGTGTTCTTCTGCATTCTATTGAAATCTACTGCCATTTTTAGCAGATTTCCCCTTCCCCATACCAAAACTTATACTGAAATATATTTAGGTCTATGAGATATCAAAACATTTCCATTATTAGCAGGTAATGAATAATTATTATTTGTGATTATTTTGAATAAATAAATATTGTTTAAAATGTTAACTTACACTCCTCTGTGGCTCTCCATTTAGCTTATTTATGAATTTGATAGGAGAGGAATGCCTATCAATGTCATCTTAGAAAGTCTGTCATTATGCAATGTATCCAGTGAAATATCACATCCTTAGATTAAAATGAGTGCAATACAACTCAGGATTTGGAAAGATTTTACAGAGAAGGAATCAGCTAGAATTGTACATTTATCTGAAGGGAAATTAGGAAAACTATTTTTTCCACAATTATCTGATGAGGAAAGAAAGGAGGAGAAAGAGAGAAAGGGAAGAAAAGGGAGACAAGGAAGGAAGATAGGTAGGTAGGTAGGTAGTCTTTCCCTCAAGTCAAATCACATATTGTTTTATTTACATTAACTCAGAAGTGGTTTCATTCTTACACAGATGAACACCCTTTCCCCCCTCAAAAAATTTCCATATCATCATTTCCCATCTCCAAAAAATCTCTCAGGCTATTTCTATTTTTAACTATGAACAGGAGATATGTAATAGCAGCAACGGCATGCCCTAATCACTTGTTTTAATGTTCTATTTCTTAGTACAAGGATCAAAAGTTCAAAATAATGAAAGAGAACTTTATATATCAAAACATATTGACTAATTAACAAAAATGTGTAAAAAATGTTACACATACAAAATAACATCTGCAGAAACAGGTTTTCTTTCTGGTATGATACATCAAAAAGAATAATTTTTCACCTTGTTATTCAGTAACTGAAGAATAGGATGCACAATTTCAGCTTATGTGAAGACTATTTCAAAGCACTGCACATATTATATTCATAATTGTATAAAAATAACCAGAAAATTTTGCTGAAATGGATGAAAGTTTCTCAAAGCAATACAACTCCTGTATCTCCATCAACAAACATTAAATAAGCATTGTTATCTCTTTCCACAATAATTCTCTCTCTTTAAAGGTAGCAATTGCTCATTTCAATTATATCCCCTAGAGTTGTGGCACCTAATGGGGAGACAACTTTCTTAACTGCAAATAGCATGTGTGCATCATGGTTTGTTCTTCAAGATTAGTCTCAGAAACTCAGAATTAGTTATGAAATATTTTTATTTTAAGATTCTGTTTGTTCATTACTTCCAGTTTTTTAAGATACAATATCTTATAGCTACAATTAATTTAACATTAAAACTGAAGGTTTAGCTTCTACTCCATTCATTCATTCATTCATTTGATTGATTGATCGATTGATTGACCAGTTTATTAATTTCTATAACCAGCCACCTCAGCAAACAACTCTGGGCAGGTCTTAGAAAGTAGTTCTTAGAAAGTTATTCTGTTACCCTGATTCTATGCACTAAATATGTTATACATATATTGAACATATATACTGGTTATATGTTCAGTGAAACTTCTCTTATTCTTCTTAAATATTACTCCCAGACAATGTCTGATGCATAGATCCATCCATCTCTGGATGCAGATAGAATACTTAAGCCACATGAAACTACAATTGAGACATTACTTTATATATGTTTCTTATGGTGTTAATTTGGCTTGCTTATTTATTTATAAATTTATTCATTCATTTGATAGCTCTGAGCAATCAAAAATGTTACTATAATATCTACAATAACAGGTTGAAGGGTCAGTGAAATGAAACTATCGAGTCCTCCTGGGCGCTTGGGAAGCCCGCTCAGCAGAAAACATCTGTGCGCCTCTCCCAGGACCTGCCTGCTCCACCCAGCCAGGACATCCACCACCAAGCGCACCTCGGTCCGGCTGCGAGGTCCTGGCACCGGCGCACTGAGGGCGCCACTGTTCTCTCCCATCTTACCACAGGGGAAGGCCGTGGAGGGAGATGTGAAGTGCCTGCTGGTGCTTGGGTCTATCAGCAGGCGTTAGGGGAGGAAGGAGGTGGTGGTGGTGGTGGCGGAGCTGCTGCTGTTGCTGCTGCTGCTGCTGGCTGAGAGGCGAGGGAAAGGCATGCCCAGGGTGCAGCAAGACAGATGCCCAAGAGCGCACGGCAGGCTGCTCTGAAGCCAGGCGCGGGAGAAAACCGCCCCAGCCCCCCCCGTGCAGGTCAGGCCCTCACTGCCACTGCCAGTCCTGGCCGCTCTGGCCGCCAGTTGCTCCTTGGGGCGCAGCTCTTCCTGTGGCCCGTTGCGCTTCTCGTGCTTCTCACCGCCGGTGGTGCTCGGGGCTCCGCCTGAGCCGAGCGGTGGGAAGAGCCACGCCGAGCTGCAGCGGCGAGCTCAGATCTCTTGGTCCCTGGGGATTCCCGAGACCAAGAGATCTGAGCCAGCCGCTGCAGCTTCGACGCGCCTCTTCCCGCCACTCGACTTTGCCGTCCTGTGGCGCTGGGTTCCGGAGCGCAGCCCCAAGGTCTGCCGGCCATGATGGGGAGCCCGGAGCTGCTCAGCGGGCAGTTGGCCAAACCCCAGAGTGCTCCTTTGGTGCCGCCTCCCGCGCCCCCTTCCAAATCAAATGCGGCTCAGGCGAAATCAAGCAGGGCTCCATCAGTGGCGGCCGCAAGGGCAGTGCTCGGGGATCCTTCTCCTGCAGTCACGATGGAGGGGCAGGGAGGCAAGCCGGCAGCATCCCGCGCTCCTCCCGGCACGGCGGCTTCTCTCCCCATGAAGGGACTGCGGTGAGACCTCAACAGGTTTCAGCTCTCTTCGCTCCACCGGGCTCCTGCCCCCTTTTCCTGCTCCGCCTGACAAGCCCGCCAGGCGCCCTTCTCGCTCTCCGCCACCTGCCCTCCGCCTCAATCATCTCCTCTCGATGCCTCTGAAAGCAGCCGAAAAGTGGCCGCGATTACATACGGACCAATCTTCGGCGGGCTGGATTAACAAGACCAACGGGCCTGTGGGCCGTAGTTTGCCCACCCCTTCTCTAGACAGAAAGATACATTACTCTCAAAGTACTACCTCATGCAATCAGCTATAATGTCATACAACTACCACAGACAACTACAATGATCTAATACATATCAATTTTACAGAAGACAATGTTGAAAAGGCATTATGCAATCTAAAATGATCTCTATCTATTGGACAAGACTGAATATGTGCCTACTTCTTAAAAAAGCATATCCACTGCCATAGCTGAACCTCTAAGCATAATTTTTGAAAAATCTTTCAGGACCAGTTCCTTGCCAAAACTATGGTCACAAGCCACGGTCATCCCCATCTTTCAAAGGGAGACCCCAGCTGAGTTGAAAATTGCAGAACAATCTCTTTATGCTTCGTCTCCTGTAAAGTCATGGAATCAATTATTAACCAATTCATCATCCTCCACTTAGAAACAAACAACCTACTCTCTAATAAACAATTTGGTTTCAGAAAAAAACTATCATGTAATCTACAACTCTTACACTGCAAAAACATATGGACTACATAACTCGATCAGGGCAAAGCAATAGATGCAATTTACTTAGACATCTGTAAAGCCTTTGATTCAGTGGTACATGACAAACTACTCCTAAAACTAAAATCTTATAGTATCTCTGGACACCTGCATAACTGGTTAGAAGCATTCCTGTCAAACAAACAACAAATGGTCAAAATTGGGAACCTCCTATCAAATTCTGTACCTGTCAACAGTGGTATCCCCCAAGGCAATATTCTAGGACTAACTCTCTTCATACTCTACATAAATGACCTCTGTGATCATATCAAGAGCAACTGCATTCTTTTTGCTGATGATGTAAAGCTATTCATCACCACAGACAATATTGCTACCTTTCAAAAAGACCTTGACTATGTATCAGAATGGTCAAACAAATGGCAACTTCAAATCTCAACAAATAAATGCTCTGTCTTACATATTGGCAAAAAAATCAGAAAATAAAATACAATCTGAATAGTCAAGACCTTGTTGATGATCCAAACTCTGTCAAGGATGTTGGAGTACTCATCTCTTATGACCTAAGTGCTAGAGCCCACTGTAACTACATAGCCAAAAAGGCACTAAGAGTTGTTAACCTAATCTTACGTAGCTTTTTCTCTGGTAATATCACACTAATAACTAGAGCATACAAAACATTTGCTAGATCAATACTCAAATACAGCTCATCAGTCTGGAACCCACATTACATATCTGATATTAACACAGTTGAGAAATTCCAGAAATATTTTACAAGAAGAGTTCTCCACTCCTCTACTCCTTGCAGAATACCTTATGCCACCTTTTCATAAGGATATACAACTTTATGGAAATGCTAGGCACTTCTCAATAATATTTCAGCAGCAAAAATAATTATTTTGTTTTTATTATTTTATTATTAATGAAGTTTTTATTATTTTAAAGCTAGTTTTAATGAAGTTTTATTATTATGAGAAAGGGACATGGTGGCTGAGTAGCTAAGACACTAAGCTTGTTCCAATCTGTAGCACTGTGTAACAGAGTGAGCTCCCATTACTTGTTCAAGCTTCTGCCAACCTAGCAGTTCAAAAGCATGTAAAAATGCAAGTAGAAAAATAGGAACCATCTTTGGTGGGAAGGTAACAGTGTTCCATGTGCCTTTGGCATTTAGTCATACCAGTCACATGACCACAAAAACATCTACAGACAGCACTGGCTCTTTAGCTTTGAAATGAATAGTCCCCATCCCCTAGAGTTGGGAACAAGTAGCACATATGTATGAGGGGAACCTTTACCTTTACCTTATTATGAGAAATCTGGAATTTGGTGAAGTGACTGACATATATTGTAATACACATACAAATAGAAACAAAAAGAGATGAAGATGGAAATGGAGAGATAGGGAGATAGAGATAGAAGATAGAGAGATGGGGGGTGGAGGAGAGAGAGAGAGAGAGAGAGAGAACACAAAGGAAACTGTTGCTCATGACTATCAAGTACAGTCACTAAACACCTACCCAAAAATGAACTTTAAATTAAATTAACAACAGATGGTTTTTTTTAATCAAGTTTTCTTAACCAGCAAATGAAGTATTAAATAGCATTTGAGAATGCAGTTGTTTAAAAAAAAACACAGTGACCAGTTTGAAAAGAATTACTGAATGAATCTTTACATCTGAGCTAGTAAAACAAACAAGTTAAACTATAAACCTGAATATTTGTTTCAGATGTGTACAATTTATGGTTTTCACTAAAAGGCAAGTAACAAACTATCAAAGAGTGAAAGCACATGTTTAAAAAGTTAAGACAACAGTCTATAATATTTATTTTCAATAATAGAATAGAATGAAAAATTCTTATAGATAGATCTTAAGTTAAAAAGTTCTACAGTTCTATGTTAGTAATCTCTACAATTACACTATTAATAACTTATTTTATATTTTTAATTATTATTCTTAATTGGATATAATTCCATATATATCACATTGAAAAATGACCAAAATGAAGTGTGATATATTGAACATTTTGCAATTTTAAAAGTGTTAATATCCATTGCATGTGTTTTAATTGTGATTTCTTTTTTAAAAAAATGGTATATCAGTGAATCTTCCCCCAGAAAATTGACACATGAAAGAATTTCTGTGCAAACAAATAAAATGAAAAGGGATTTTAAGTTACAGCAATTACAAGGCTATTTTTACTGAAATTTTGTTTAGTTTGTAGAATTATTCTGTGACACTAAGTAACTTCTTTGACTAAATATTAGCCAAAAAATGTCTTCCTCAAGGCACAATTTATCTCTTTATTTCTGAGACAATATATTACAGGGTTCAAAAGAGGAACTATCACAGTGTAGAGCACTGATACAAGTTTGTTGGAATTGTAGGCATACATAGCTTTTGGGCGTGCATAGGTGAAGAGTGTGGTGGAGTAAAAGAGTACAACCACTGTGAGGTGAGAACTGCATGTAGAGAAAGCCTTCTTTCTTCCCTGAGCTGAAGGAATCTTCATAACTGTTGAAATGATATAGATGTATGATGTAACTACTATACAGAGGGGAACCAATATAACCATTAGAGCCAGGATGAAATCTACCAATTCAGCTGTGGAAGAATCAGTGCAGGAAATATTCAAGAGAGGAGAAATATCACAAAAATAGTGATTGATCTTGTAAGTGCTACAGTATTTCAGCCGGCCAATAAAGCTAAGTTTGATCATGGAGGTGAGTAAACCACATATCCAGCATCCTGCTGAAAGTTGAATACAGAAATTATTGTTCATAAGAACTGAGTAGCGAAGTGGATAACATATAGCTAAGTACCGATCATAAGACATCACAGCTAGAAGAATATATTCACTGCACACAAAAGTAACAAAAAAATATAGCTGTGTTAGACAACCGTGGAAGGAGATGCGTTTGTCTTGTGATAGAAAATCTCCCAACATTTTAGGAACAATGACAGTGATGTACCAGACTTCAAGAAAAGAGAGGTTACACAAGAAGAGGTACATCGGCTTATGAAGATTATTATTAACCCAAATCACTGAAATGACGATCAAATTCTCCATGAGGATCATCAAGTATGCAATGAGGAATAGGACAAAGAGAAAAATCTGAAGCTCTGAAGTGGTAATGAATCCTAGTAGGATGAAGTAGCTGACATTTGTCTGGTTGACTTCTTCCATGCTGCATGGAATCTGGGATTTACAAGAACAAGAGAGAAATATGTAATGCAACATCAATTAACCTATGCTTTGTTACATTGCTTTTCCATTTTTGAAGTTCAGGACAAAAAAAATATCTATCTGAGAAATCTACTTCATTACTATGATTCATTAGGTTGAAAATATAAAGGCTGAACAATAAGGCAGTGAAAAATATTTTATTTTTTAAAAAAGAACCCTACATATTCAAAATGAATAATCAACAAACCTGTGTTGCAATCCTGAAATATGCATATTGAATTGTACCAGATTCAAGGGCATCAAACCGTTTTAAAGCAGTGATATTTAAATTAATTGCAACATTTCTGTTTATGTCCGTGAGAGACAGATATTTATTGTCATAGATATACTGTCCTTGGAATTATAATTCATCCTTGAATACTAGATAAAGTTAATTAAAGAAAATATAATTCTGTCAGTTTGTCAGCCAATTTGACAAAAAAGGGCAAAATATATTCACCAATTTTTGGCTTCCTTGCAAAACACATGAAGGGACCGCTCAGTAAAATTCACAATTCAGTGCTTTTAGTTTTCCCATTGCATACCTATGAAAGCAAAAGGAATTCTGTTCAATCAAAGTTTAGGACACATTGTCATCAACTTCCTTTAGATCTCCTTAAGAAATATTATATCACCAGTTTCTTTTCTATATATTAAAATTTCCTATATATTGTATTATCTATTCAGCTGAATGCCACTTGCAAAGTTGTGTAGAAAAGAAATAAGGATAGTCACCTCAGTTTTATCCAGGCTGATTTTCTTTTCTTTTTTTGTTCAGTCTTTTTATGGAGTGGATTTTTTCCCTTGTTTCTATAATAATGCTTTTTATGTTCTCATCCCTCCTTCTTGGGACTATCCATGACAATTATTACAATTCTCTCAAGGACTGTAGCCTCAGAAGATATTTTAATTCCTTCACCCATTGAGCTGTATGTTTTAAAGACTTCTAGCAGAAAACAAAGACCAAGCTATAAGCTGCTTTTTAGGGAAAAATGCAAATTAAAAGTGAGAAAATTATTGGCAGGTACTGCTGCCTAAATTCCTCATTTTCTTCTGCAGTCCATGTTCATTATTTTTAAAATAAAGATTTACAGCTGGTTATCTAACAGTAGTACTTGTTTTATGCTGCCACTTCATTCTCAACAGATATATATATATATATATATATATATATATATATATATATATATATATATATATATATATATATTTTCTTAAGTTTTTTGCAAGTATTTATATGTATGGCATTCAGCGTTGTTTGGGTATTTTCCCACATCATTATAGTTGTGCTTTTAAATTTGTAGCAATGTTTCGGCAGAATCTCATTTGCCATCATCATCAGATGAACACAATACAGAAGCCTGATTATGACAGATGAGAGTCTGCTGAAATGTTGCTATAACTTTAAAAGCACAACTATAATGATGTGGGAAAATACCCAAACAAAGCTGAATACCATACATACATACATACAGGCATGTATGTAAGTATGTATGTATGGTATTCAATTTTGTGCGGTGTGAGAGTGCATGTAGATAGCGGTTTGTATGTGTTTTCTTCTGGTAGATGGTGTGTCCTAGGGAGCCATTGGATCTTTTGTATACCAAGACATATAGGAAGGGAAGTTGATTGTTGGCTTCTGTTTCCATGGTGAATTGTATTTTGGGGTGTAGGCTGTTGAGATGTGTGAGGAAGTTGTTCAGTTTTTCTTTCCAGTGTGGCCAGATTATGAAGGTGTCATCTACGTATCTGAGCCAGAGTTTGGGTTTGTTGTCGTATTTTTCTAGAGCTTGTGTTTCCGCTATCTACATGCACTCTCACACCACCACCCAGCACAGATCAATTCCATAGCCAAGACACTCATCTCCAGAACAAAATGCTTAGCCGATGAACAACACCAAAAAACCGAACTACACACTCTCACCAATGTACTTACAGCCAATGGATTCCAAAGAAAGAGATTACCCACCTAATCCAAAAAGAAACCCCAACCAAAATCCAAGACAGAGAACAAGAAAACGGCAAAGCCCTCCTCCCATATATAAAAGGCACTACAGACAAAATCAGCAAGATCCTCCAAAAACACAACATCAAAACAGCATTCTGCACAAACAGAAAAATATCCACCATCCTAAGAAACCCCAAAGACAAAATCGAATTAGAAAACCAAGGAGTATACGAAATCCCCTGCACTGCCTGCCCTACCACATACATTGGACAAACTAACAGAAGAATAAGTGCACGCATTGAAGAACATAAGAACTCAATCAAAAAGAAGAAACGACCTCTTCCCCCCTGGTCCAACACCTAAAAGCCACAGGACATGAAATTGATTTTAAAAATACCAGAACTATCGCAAAACCGAACACTTCAACAGCAGAATAATCAGAGAAGCCATAGAGATAGAAAAACGCCTACACAGCATGAACAAACGAGATGACACCTCCCGCCTTCCAGCCATTTGGAAACCCGCCCTCATGAACAGACGAGTACCTAACATGAAGAAGGACACCAGACCCACACCCATGAGAGCCACACAAGATGCCACCACCACACTTCCATGTAGAAAACAGACTCCCACCCACTCAGAAGATGAGACACGACCATGGACCAGAAGCTGCACTGCAGCTGCATCACTACCCACTTCAAACCCCTCCGAGCCATACATGAAGCAAACCAACACCCACTATGAAGATGCAGCACAACCACGAACTCGAAGCCAAACAGCAAGATCACAGCTCACCAACTCAAATCCCCAGCAACTAAGACTAACCTGAGCACAACCAAGCCCCCACCTGAACAGAACACGCCTCCAACCAATCAGAACATGGCTAACCCCCAACCAATCAGAACACAGCCAAACCCCTACCAATGAGAACACACCCCACCCAATCAGAACACAGCCAAGCCCCCACCCAATCAAGTCCCACCCCCACTAGCAGTTAAAAGAAAGAAGCAGCTGCAATCTCACATTACTCTGAGAAGCACAGAGCCGGAGACAGAAGCCTGAAGATGATGAATGAGACTTCATTGAAACGTTGCCTAGACACTTCGAATCTTACGCGGGAGAAAACCCGAACAACCAAAGATCCACATACAAATACCCGCGAGAACCTGGAAGCTGGAAGGCGGGAGGTGTCATCTCGTTTGTTCATGCTGTGTGGGCGTTTTTCTATCTCTATGGCTTCTCTGATTATTCTGCGAGAACCTTCTTAAGTTTTCGCGGGTACTTACATGTATGGCATTCAGCTTTGTCTGGGTATTTTCCCACGTCGTTGTAGTTGTGCTTTTAAAGTTGTAGCGACGTTTTGGCAGAATCTCAGTAGTAATGGACAGAAAAGACTATGAAACAAAATTGACAGATCTACTCCAAGACTCCACATACAAACCCATAAACACAGACCCAAACACATACATGGAAAAATTAACCAAGAAGAAAATTATAACCAGCCACATGAGCAAAGAGATCCAACAGACAATCATCCCAAGAGAAAAATCTTCCAGATGCCCCAAACTATACGGCTGCCCAAGAATACACAAAGAAGGCATACCTCTCAGACCCATAGTCAGCTCCAGAGGAGCACCACTACAAAACCTAGCCAAATACTTAGCAAAACAGCTACAGCCCCATGCTGAAACAGCAGCTTCACATGTACAAAACTCATACCACTTCTTGGAACTGATCAAAGATCTATATGTGGAGCAAGAAGATCTGCTTGTAAGTTTCGATGTGGTTTCACTATTCACTCAAGTCCTGATAAAAGAGACCCTTGAAATCATCAAAAATAAATACCAACCAGCTAAACACCTCGTGGAACTAACAAAACACTGCTTAACCAACACATATTTCATATACAAAGGACAAACATACAAACAAATTGAAGGAGCCCCTATGGAATCACCACTGTCACCTGTCATTGCAAACCTGTTCATGGAAGAATTCGAATCCAAAGCCCTGGCCAATGCCATCCAGAAACCCAAACTATGGTTAAGATACATCGATGACACATTTGTGATTTGGCCCCATGAAAAAGAAAACCTAAATAATTTCCTAACACACCTAAACAGCACACACCCCAAAATCAAGTTCACCATGGAAACGGAAACAAACAAACAACTACCATTCCTAGATGTACTAATCTACAAAAACAGATGGCACACTAGGACACAACGTATACCAGAAGAAAACACACACACTAACCGCTACCTCAACGCCCAATCCCACCACCACCCAGCACAGATAAACCCGTGGCTAAAACACTAATTACTAGAACCAAACGCCTGGCAGACAAGACACACATTAAGACTGAACTATGCACCCTGACTAAAGTACTGACAGCCAATGGCTTCCACAAAAGCAAAATCATCGGCTTGATCCACAAAAACACACTGAGACATAATAGAGACCCAGAAGATGAACAGACCTATGGAACAGCTGTCCTACCCTACATAAGAGGTACTACAAACAAAATTAGTAAGATACTGCACAGACATCACATCAAGACTGCCTTCAAAACAGATAGAAAAATAGCAGCCATCCTTAGAAACCCCAAAGATAAAATTGACCTGAAAAACCAAGGCATATACAAAGTCCCCTGTGCATCATGCCCGGCCACATACATTGGACAGACCAATAGAAGAATAAGCACCCGCCTGGATGAACACAAAAATGCAGTCAAGAAGCTGGAACACACTTCCTCACTAGTCCAACACATGGAAGCCACAGAACATAGCATCAACTTCAATGGCACCAAAACCCTAGCCACTATAGAAAACCCCAGCCACAGAATCATCATTGAAAAAAGACCAGAAAGCATGAATAGAAGAGATGATTCCACCAGACTGTCAATCATTTGGAAGCCTGCGCTCACAAACAAACAAATCTCCACATCACAAGCCAGGCAAACACCTGGGCACAGACAGATCCCCCCTGATACCTCCAGCTCAAGCACACCCCAACCAGGCACCCAGATGAAACCTAGCTTCCTATCAAATGATAGCCGTCCATTTACCCGGAGCCAAGCTGCACTAAAGGCCTCCAATAAAGTAACACAACGTTGCCAGCCAATCAAGATACAAAAAGAGCCAAAAAAACAGACAGGAGATATTAGAAACACCAATCAAGCAGAACACAGCAAACTCCAAGACCAATAAACACAGACCAAGACTCCCAACCAATCAAGATGAAGAAAAAACCATTCTGGCACAGCAATAGGCTGCCCCATATTTAAATCTGAAACCACTATAAAAGCCTGACTCACAAATGAACACTATACAGAAGCCTGATGATGGCAGATGAGATTCTGCTGAAACGTTGCTACAACTTTAAAAGCACAACTATAATGATGTGGGAAGATACCTGAACAAAGCTGAATACCATATATATGTATGTAGGGTTTTCTCCCGTGTAAAATTGGAAGTAGGCAACGTTTCGATGAAGTTTCATTCATCATCTTCAGGCTGGTGTCTTTGACTCTGTGCTTCTCAGAGTAATGTGAGCTTGCAGCTGCTTCTTCCTTTTAACTGCTAGTGGGGTGGGACTTGATTGGGTGGGGGTTGGCTGTGTTCTGATTGGGTGGGGTGTGTTCTCATTGGTTGGGGGTTTGTCTATGTTCTGATTGGTTGGGGGTTGGCTGTGTTCTGATTGACTGGGGGTGTACTGTTCAGGTGGGGGCTTGGTTGTGCTCAGGTTAGTCTTAGTTGCTGCGGGATTTGAGCTGGTGAGCTGTGATCCTGCTGTTTGGCTTCATGTTCGTGGTCATGCGGCATTTTCATGGTAGGTGTCAGTTCGCTTCATGTATGGGTCAGAGGGGTTTGAGCGGGTAGTGATGCAGCTGCAGTGCAACTTCTGGTCCATGGTCGTGTCTCATCTTCTGTGTGTTTGTGAGTCTGTGTGTGGCCCTCGTGGGTGTGGGTCTGGTGTCATTCTTCATGTAGGTACTTGTCTGTTCATGAGGGCGGGTTTCCAAATGGCTGGTAGGCGGGAGGTATCATCTCATTTATTCATGCTGTGTGGGCGTTTTTCTATCTCTATGGCTTCTCTGATTATTCTGTTGTTGAAGTGTTTGATTTTGGTGATAGTTCTGGTATTTTTAAAGTCAATCTCATGTCCTGTGGCTTTGAGGTGTTGGACCAGGGAAGAGGTCGGTTCTTCTTTTTTGATTGAGTTCTTGTGTTCTTCAATGTGTGCACTTATTCTTCTGTTAGTTTGTCTGATGTATGTGGTGGGGCAGGCGGTGCAAGGGATTTCGTATACTCCTTGGTTTTCTAACTCGATTTTTGTCTTTAGGGTTTCTTAGGATGGTGGATATTTTTCTGTTTGTGCAGAATGCTGTTTTAATGTTGTGTTTTTGGAGGATCTTGCTGATTTTGTCTGTAGTGCCTTTTATATATGGGGGGAGGGCTTTGCCGTAGTCTTGTTCTCTGTCTTGGATTTTGGTTGGGGTTTGTTTTTGAATTAGGTGGGTAATGTTCTTTCTTTGGAATCCATTGGCTGTTAGTATGTTAGTGAGAGTGTGTCGATCATCTATTTCTTGATCCGGATTGGGAATGCCATCATCTATCGATCTATTTGCTTGGTATGCAAACTGCATGGGATCTAACAGCGGATCCGTGATGGTTTTCAGGTGGGACAGCACAAGCCTTTCAAAGATTTTCATAACTACAGATGTTAGAGTAACTGGTCTGTAGTCATTCAGTTCTTTGAAGCAGGAAGGAACATAGCACATTTCTAGTGATCTATTGAGGAATTCAGGTGAAGATGGGGGCCAATTGGTCAGCACAGACTTTTAAGCAAGAAGGAGTTATCTTGTCTGGCCCTGGTGCTTTCCCTGGCTTTTGTCTGTGAAATAAATCTTGCACATCTTTTTCTGTAATCCCCAGAGGTTGTGAACCCAATGGATTGGGGCCAGTTGTAGGAGGCTTGGCTGTTGTTGGTGTGTTTGAGATGTGGGTTGTGGAGATAGCTGGCTGTAGTTTCTTTTCAAACCTGCAGTAAAACACATTCAGGTCATCTGCTAGTTGTTGATTTCCTTCTGCCTGAGAAGGAGGTTTGCTGTAGCCAGTGATGTTTTTAAGAGTTTTCCACATGTTTGTTGGTTCATTTGTTGAGAATTGATTCTTTAACTTTTCAGAATAGCTTATTTTTGCTTCTCTGATCTCTCTTGTTAATATGTTTCTGGCCTGGTTGTATAGCATTCTGTCACCTTTTCTATAGGCTTCCACTTTGGAACGATGTAGCTGCTTAAGTTTAGCTGTGAACCAAGGTTTATTGTTAACATATATTTGCAGGTTCCTTGATGGTATACATAAGCCTTCGAAGAAGCTGACATGTGATGTTACAGTATCTGTGAGCTCATCTAGGTCTGCAGAGACATCTTCAAAAACATTCCAATCAGTGCAATCAAGGCAAGCCTGGAGTTTCAGCTTTGCCTCATCTGACCAAGTCCTTCCTATTTTAATTGTTGGTTTCATGGTTTTAATCTTTGTCTGTAGGCAGGTACAAGGTGAATCATGCAGTGGTCAGAGTGTCCCACAGCTGCTCATGCTAAAGATCTATAAGTATCTTTTGTTGTTGTGTAGTAGTGGTCTAAAATATTTTTGCCTCTGGTGGGACAATTGACATGTTGGAAATACTTTAGGAGCTCTTTCCTTAAATTTGATTGATTGAAATCTCCTAAAGTGATGGGGAAGGGAACTTGGATGTTTGGCTTCAGCCTCTATAATCTGATCCACTAGAGTTCATAATGCCTTGTTTACACAGGCTTGTGGAGGAACATACACAGCTATTAGGAGAAATGAGGAGAAAACTCATGTGGAGAATTAAATGGCTTGCAGTTGTTATGTAAAGACTCTAAGCTTTTATCACAGAACTTATATATTATAGTTATATCCTAAAACCAGCTGTTGTTGATATATAAACATAATCCTCCACCCTTTGTTTACCTGATGTCTCTTCAATTCTGTCAGATCTAAATGTCTGAAATCATGGGATGTATATGGTGTTGTCCCCATGAATTTGTGGATTAAACCAGGTTTCAGTAAAACAAAGAACAACTGAATTGTAAAAATCAGAATTCCATCTATTTAAGAGATGAATTTCATCCATCTTGTTAGTAAGTGAGCATAAATTAGTCAGAAAGATTTAAGGGAGATGAGTTTTTTTTTCCCCTATTCCTTAGTCTGTTCAAAATTTCCACTTGTTTACGTCGTCTCCTTTTTTGGCACTGCCACTTTTTTGCTTTCTTTGTTGCAATCTAAAGAACCATGGAATTAGTTAGAATCTCCTCCCTGTTTGCAAAGACAGATGGGGTGTGGAATCAGAAAGCTGCTCCTTAAGGAAACATTGCCTAATTCTTAGCAGATGATCTTGGCAGAGAAATATAGATCTCTTTTTTTCCTATTAAGGAACATTATTTACACAATGTTGCTTGATTCACCTTTATAACAGGTTGCAGTGCCTCAGAGTCATGTGATCACTTTTGTAAATTTCTGTCAAGCAAAATCAATGGGGAAGCTAGATTCACTTAACAACTGTGTGTTACTAATTTAACAACTGCAGTGATTCACCTAACAACTATGATAAGACAAGTTGTAAAATGGGACAAAGCTTGCTTAACAAATATCTTGCTTAACAACAGAAATTTTGGGCTCAACAGAGGCCGTAAGTTGAGGACTACCTGTATTCTATTAAAAGCAAATTATTTGAACTTTTGGAATGTATTTTCCAACATAGACAATGACAGATGTTTAATTGCATATAGATTATTCACATGTAACTCCAGAGTGTGGATTAAAACTTGAAAATCAAAATTAGATTTTGTGTTGCCACTAGTGGTGGGATTAAAAATTTTTTACTACCTGTTCTGTGGGTGTGGCTTGTTGGGGTGGCATGGCTTGTTGGGCATGGCTTGTTGGGCATGGCAGGGGAAGGATACTGTAAAATCCCACTAACCTGCTTTTCAGCTCTATTCTCCTGTGCAGGACAACAAAAGAAGACCCAGCCAGGCATTTCCAGTCTGCAGCGCTTTGGAGCAGGCAGGAATCCGCAACTGTACGCGGTTTCTGCCTGTGTTCAATGCCCAAGTGCCCCGAGCCATCTGGCTTCGGGGCTAAGCCACCTCCGTAGAAGGTGGCGAAGACAGGGGGGCTCTAGCAGGGTCGAGAGACATCGCACCTCTCTTCCCTAGCCGGCTAAACCCCCTTTTCCAAAGGCAGCTGAGCGGCGGTCAGCAATGGCTGCCACATAGAAGAACTCAGCTGGAAAAAGAAAGTGCAGGAGAAGCTGTGAAGAAATGAAAGTGATCTTTGCTGACCGGGACAAAGTAACAGTGAAAGTACCCTGGAACTTAAAACTTAGTAAAGATACATCGTTCCCAGACTGTGTTAAGCGGCGAATAGAAATTAAAGGGAAAACTTTTTTTTCTTTTCACTCTCCTTCCAAACGTAACAGCGATAGAACTTTATGAGAAATTGGAATACCCGCATTGGAGGTATGCTAAATGCTAAAGGCTATGCTAATGCTAAAGGGATATGGATTTCTGAATATTTAAAGAAAAATCTTTTTTGTTGTAAGTGGGAAGGGAGAGGAAAAAATTGGATTAGAATTTGAAAACAAGGAGGAGACTGCCTAGAATTTTAAAGAGCTATTTGAACATTAATAAGACTTCAAAAAGATATATCTTAATTGGAACTTTGTGATTAAACAGCAACCCCTGAAAAAGAAATGGAAGAAAGAAAAAAGTGTTAAAAGAAATAGTTTATATGGATTGTTTGGTGACTTTGGAACCTTTGGGAATTATTCTTGATCAAAAGCGCTTGGGTGGTTGTTTTGGAAAATTTTTTTTCCCTTTATAATGGCATTATCTGTGGATGAATTAAAAATTGAATATCAAAAATATAAAAAAGAAGAACAAGAATGGAAAGATACTTTGGACACTCTTTTTCAATTTCTAGAAATGGCAGTATGTACTTATGTAAAATTGACTGCACAGCCGGACGATTGGGATAAAGAAGAAGCCATCTTTGATGAACAAGTGATTCTATTTGGGGAGGAGGAGAAAGAGGAAAAGAAAAAGGGGACTTTAAGACTTGAAAAAACAACCAAAAAAGACAAAAATGAGTTGAAAGGTGGATACAAGGTTAGAAAACAACAGAAAGGGGGAAAGCAGAAGAAGAAAAGGGAGGTGGAGAGACAAAGGGGTAAAAAAGGTAAGGAGAAGAATAAGCAAAGGAGAAAGGAAGGGATGAGAAGCCTTAATGATGGGAAGCAAGATTTAAAGAAACAAAATTCATTTAGAGACAATGGGTAAATTTAATTGAAAAAGGGATTCTGTAAGGTACATAAGACTGTGTTTTTATATGTGTCTTTAGAATAAAATGCTTAAGATATAAATGAGCATTAATATGTATGATTAATTTTTTAATGGTATTGATAGTGGTCCTAGTTACATTATATATCTATAAACCTGTTCCCTTGTTGTTGTTGTTGTTTTCTTATAAAATACATTGTGTAATTTTAGAATGTACTAAACAGAATCCCAATACAAGTTATGTGTTATATTAAGTATTATTAAGCTAGGGGAAAGAGTTAAAGGCATCATACTCCAATCAGTGTACAGGAGAAGTTTTGTTTAAAGAGAAAAGATGAATGGATAGCTGGAAATAGAACAGACAAAGAATGACAAGTATTATGATTTGAACTGAGATGAGATAAATAAAATAAAACTAAGAAAGTTAAAAGAGGGAAGAAGCTATATAGAAAATTGAAAATGGTAATAAGATATGGAATGGTATATAAAATGAATATGATTTTTGAATTTGTGTCTGCACGAAGAGATTTAACCCGGGATCAAGCAACTTTCAGAAAAGATGTTTTATGTTTTTTATGTTTTATGTTTTGCTTGTTTGCGTATTGTCCTTGAAAAGCAATATTATTATTTTTTTAGTAAGAAATAGAATTTGAATAATAGAATGAAAGGGATAAACAAAGAGAAGCTGGGATAAGATATGAAGTTGAACAAATAATGTAAATATATATATATATATATATATATATATATATATATATATATATATTTGTGTTTGTATGTGATAATTTGATTTATTTTGTTTTTAAATAAGATGTTCTATTGGTCTTTCTAGAAAATATTTTTTATGTTATTATATTCTATGCTTTGTTTGTTCATGTATTGTTTTGTAAAAACTAATAAAATTTGTTTTTTTTTAAAAAGACCCAGCCAATCAGCTGGGATTGAGAGGCAGAGAATAGATGGGGGTGGGGCCAGTCAGAAATGGTATTTATCGGTTCTCCAAACTACTCAAAATTTCCGCTACTGGTTCTCCAGAACTGGTCAGAACCTGCTGAATACAACTCTGGTTGCCACTGAATGGCAAGAACAGCAAGTTCTTTAAGAGTCATAAACAATAAATTCAATCCAGCTGAAATGCTAAAATGATTTCATTGAATAAATACATTAGCAAAGATATAGAAGATATACACGTTCTTTAAGCTTGCCAGAAACTGAAAAAATTGCTGTAAAGATCTGTTGGAGCCAGCAGTTATGCAGTTTTCTCTTTAAGACTTTACATCAAAGTTCAAATTATTTGGGGTTTATCTCTATAATACAAACATTACCTGGCGAATCTCTTATCAGAGATTTGATCATAATTTTAGTGGACTGTCTATCAGCCCCATTAAGTAGAGCAGACCAGAAAAGCAACCAGAGCTTCATTTTATTGAGGTTGTCTATAATGCCAGCATTTTGAAAGTCTGATTATATTGTATCTCCCTCCTTAAGCACCACTGGATATGTGTGGAATTTGCCTGATCTACTCCCAATAATAGCTTGTTTCTTGGGAGTTAATTTTTTTTTTTGAAAACAATTTTATTGGTTTTTTGACAAACAAACAAAACAGACAAAACATAAAAGCATCAGCTCTCTTCCATACTTATATACAAACAGTGTGTTGGTTGGTTCATCAGTTTTGTGCATTCATTTCATAGACTCAATTACAATTATGTTACATAATAACTCTTATTATCAATCCAAACTTATATATCCTCATATCATTATTAAAAAAAAAATCATTTAACTATACTTTTACTGATTCATGCCTCATGAGATAACTATAATTTAATTAATTTATTCTATAACAAATCATATAATCATACCAATTCTATCCTAAAAAAAAAAAACACTTTATAAATGTAGTGTCAAGTAACAAAAAGAAGAAAAAAAAATCAATAATATTCCTTATTGCCTAACATTCTAGATATTCTATTTTTGTATTTCATCGTCCAACCATTGATAGAAAAGGTCCCAAATTATATAAAATTGTTTATCTTCTTGCTCTCTAATTTCAAATGTCAATCTACTCATCTCAGCACATTCCAATATTTTCTTAATAATTTCTTCCTGCAATGGAATTTTCTCATTTTTCCAATTTTTTGCAAATACAATCCTAACCGCAGTTAATACATTTACAATCAAATATTTCAAATCTTTACTGTATACATCTGGTAGGATTCCCAATAAAAAAAGCTCCGGTTTCAAATCTATATGTTTCTTTGTCATTTTTTCCAACCACATGCGGATTTTAGTCCAGTATTTTCTAGCGTCCTCACAAGTCCACTACATATGGTAACATGAACCAGGTGTCTGATGACATTTCCAACATTTTTCCGATTTATTCTTGAACATTCTTGCTATCCTTGTCGGGGGGAAATGCCACCTGTAAAACATCTTATACAGATTTTCTTTATAAGCTGTAGACATTGTCATTTTATAATTTTGCAACCATAATTTCTGCCATTTCTCTAAGTCAATCCCATATCCAAAATTCCTCCCCAAGCAATCATAGTTTCTTTAACTTGTTCTTCCTCTAGCTTAATTCCCAATAAGTAACCATATAGGTTTTTAATCACCTTTTCATCAGTACCTGTCAAAATCTTATCTAAATCAGTCTGTTTATCATAAAATCCCTCTGTTTTGGAATCTTCATCATACCTTGAGTGTATTTGCACATATGAAAACCAATTCATCTTTATACCTTGTTCCTCTAAATTTTGTATCGATTTAAGTTCACCCTTTTCATCTAGTAATTCCCCATATCTAACTGTTTGTTCCTTCTTATAAATTATAGGATAAGAAAATGCTTCTATCGTCGATAACCAAACTGGAATTTTCAAATAACATTGTTTTTTTATCTTCTCCCAATTTATCCACAAAGACTCCCATATATAATGTCTTCTAAAATAGCCCTGTGTTTTGGTTCCCTTGTACCATAGAAAAGCATGCCAACCCAACAACAAATCATGACCTTCTAGTGTCAACAATCTAGTCTTCCTTAATGTTATCCATTCCTTAACCCACGTCAAATTTGCTGCTTGGTAGTACAACTCCCAATTAGGCAGGCCAAACCCTCCTCTAGTTCTAGCATCTTGCAAAAGCTTTAGCTTTATCCTTGCTTTCTTATTTTGCCATATATACTTCAACACAATTTTATTTAAGTCCTCAAAATAGTCTTTTCCAAGCCTAATTGGTATTGTTTGAAACAAAAATAAGATTCTGGGTAGAATATTCATCTTGATTGTTGAGATCCTCCCTATTAATGACAGTTGTAAATTTTCCCATTTCTTCAAATCTAGGGCTATCTGTTGTTTAAGTTTAATATAATTGTTCTCTTTTAATGTACTACATCTTGATGTCAAATATATCGCCAAATACTTAACCTTATTCGTAACTTGGATTTTCAACAGATCTGCCAATTTTTCTCTTTGTCTTAGTAGCATGTTCTTTGACAAAATCTTTGTTTTAACTTTATTTATTTTCAAACCAGCCACCTCACCATATGTCTCTATCTTTTCCAGTAGCTTCGAAGCTGTTTCTATAGGATCTTCCAAGATAAAAACTAAGTCATCTGCAAAGGCTTGTAATTTAAATTCTTCCTTTTTGATTTTCATTCCTTTTATAGTTTTATCTTCTCTAATATTTCTATTCAGCACTTCCAGAGTCAATACAAATAGCAAGGGAGAAAGGGGACATCCTTGTCTTGTGCCTTTTCTTATGTTAATAGAGTCTGTAAATTCTCCGTCTATCATTACCTTTGCTGTTTGCTCATGATAAATTGCTTCTATTGCTTGGATAAATCTTCTAGCAAAACCCATCTGTTCCAATAAGAGTAACATAAATCTCCAATTCACATTGTCGAATGCCTTTTGGGCATCTAAAAATATCAAAGCCATTTGCTTTTCAGGATGTGCCTCATAATATTCCAAAGTGTCCAAAATTACTCTCATATTGTCTCTAATTTGTCTCTTTGGCAGGAATCCATTTTGATCTGGATGAATAAAATTATTCAAATATTTTTTAAGTCTTTCTGCTAATATCGAAGCAAAAATTTTATAGTCTGCATTTAATAAAGAAATTGGTCTATAATTCTTAATTTGCAGAGGATCAGCCTCCTCTTTTGGGATAAGTGTAATATAAGCCTCTGACCATGTTTTAGGTATCGTCTTCTTTAACATAGCTTCATTCATAACATCTAGAAGTGGAATGCTCAATGATTCTTGTAATATTTTGTAGAATTCTGCAGGCAGCCCATCTGGACCTGGTGCTTTCCCATTATTTTGTTTCTTAAATGCTTGGCTTAGTTCCATCATTGTTCTATTACTTTCTAACATTTCTTCAGTCTCTTTAGATATTTTAGGTAAGTTTGCATTCTGCAAGTACTGTTTAACTTTTTCCTCATCAATATTCTCTTTCTTGTATAGTTGTCCATAAAAGTCTCGAATAATTTCCTTTTTCTCTTTATTGCCATAACAAACTTGACCTTGATCATCTATTAACTGCGATATTTTCCTCGACTCTTTCTCCTTTCTCAGCTTATATGCTAGCCATCTACCTGGCTTATTTGCATCTTCAAAGTAGTTCTGTTTAGCATTCCTAATCTTCTGTGCCAGTTCTTCTTTCTCTATTAAATCCATTTTATGTTTAGTTATATCCAGTTTCAATTTGATGTCTTTTTTCTGTGGCATTTTCTGTAGTTCTTTTTCAAGTCTTTTGTGTTCGTCTTCCAGGGCTTTAGTGGCTTGCCTTTTCCTAATATTCTTTTTTCTTATGTAGTCTATTATCAAACCTCTCGCATATGCCTTCATTGTGTCCCAAACATTCTACGCTGAAGTATCTTCTTTTCTATTTTCTTTAAAGAAAAAGGCCAGTTCTTTCTCAAATCATTGTATAAAATCCTTCTCCTTTAAAATAGTATTATTTAACGTCCATCTCAATCTTTTTTTTGTCCCTTCCATTTAATTGTCAATGGATTGTGATCTGCCCAAGTACTTGCTTCAATGTTTATTTCTTGGATACTAGATGTTAGTTCTGTTGAAATCCAGATCATATCTAATCTGGACCATGATAAGTGTCTATTTGAATAAAAAGTATATTGTTTGGTTTTAGCATTTCTTTCTCTCCATATATCTTTTAAAATTAGTTCATCTGTCATTTTAAAAAAGGATTTAGGAAGTGTCTTTCTGTTGTGCTTTGCTGTTGTTGCTATATAGTCCAGTTTATTGTCCACAATTCCATTAAAGTCTCCCATCATGATTATATTAGCATAGTCCAGTCCAGTTATTTTCATATGTAATTTTTTATAGAATTCTTCTTGTTTATCATTCGGAGCGTAAATTGCAGTCAAAAGTATTTTTATATTATTATCCATCATTTCCACCATTAATATTCTTCCATCTTCATCAGCATAAATCAATTTTGCGGGGATGGCCTCTTTAATATATAAAACCACTCCTCTTTTCTTACATTGAGTCAAAGAAGTAAATAATTTCCCTAGTTTTGGCTGTACTAACAATTGTTCATGTTGTTTTTTAATATGTACTTCTTGTAAGCAAATATATCAAACTTTAATTTCCCTAATTTATGAGAGTTATGGGAGTTAAAATTTTTGTCCTTTTGGCTAAGTAATCTTTTGTGCACAATTTTGTCAATTTTGTCTGTGTACTGGCAGAGGAATATCCCAGAAGACAACATCAGGGAATAGTCTCTCATCTCTCATCAATAATCTCTATGCTTTTTTTATTACAAATGTTGTTGCATTTATTGCTCCTCCTCCCATTAAGTGTTGGACTAAGAACTTAGGCTGTCCACTTTATCTTAACTAGCACAGACAGGCATATAGATGAAAGACTCACAGGTAAAAATGGTACAGTGAGAAATTGCACAAACCTTGCTGAGAGAGCTAGCTAGGTCTGATAGACAACAACTTAGAAACTAGTTGACCATGAATTGTAGTCCTTGTTTAGGCATGAAAGCCAATTTTATTTATTTATTTTTATTTATTTGTCAATTGTTTACGAGATAATAAGTAAAAGTGTATACATAATTATGAATACATGAAATGAGTACATATAAGAAAAATAAAAGAAAAATAAAAGAAACAATAGGACAGGGACGGTAGGCACATTGGTGCGCTTATGCACGCCCCCTACAGACCTCTTAGGAAAGGGGTGAGGTCAATAGTAGACAGTCTAAGGTTAAAGTTTTTGGGGTTTGGGTAAGAAACTACAGAGTCGGGTAGAGTATTCCAGAAATTGACCACTCTGTTGCTGAAGTCGTATTTCCTGCAATCAAGCTTGGTGCGGTTAATTGGGTCCTTTAAACCAGTCATTCTCTCTCAGTCCATCTCACAGGTTTATTGTGGGGAAAACAGGATGAGGATGAAGTAATAGGTATGTTTGCTGCCTTGATTTACTTATAAAAATAATAAAGACAGGAGAAAGGCAGGAAAAAAACCACTTTGACTATCTCCTTTTTTATAGAAAACATCAGATAAGCTACTACATCACCCGAGAAGCAGGAATGATTCGCAGAATTACATGCATTCCATCTACTATAAAAATAATAGCACTATAAACAAGTATCCTCAATTCTTTTAGGGTTAGAAATGGTATTTATACAAACAAGTAGAACATTAATGACAACCATGAATAAAGAAAGATAGCTTGGGAAATCTCTTTTATGAATAAATTGTACATGAAATAGAAACAATGCATTCAAAAATTCCTCAAGATAATTTTTTGCAACTGACATGTCAAGGCAGGCCCTGTCCTTCTCCCCAATAAATCATTTATAGCCAAAATAGGGTAATTTAAACAACTACTTGTTGTTGATTTCTTGTTACTTTCCTACTATTATTGCAATGAACAGGAACAAGTATTGGTTTGTTGAGTTGTGATACTAATCAAATGAAATATTGAAAACACTTCATCAATGTAATTGCTTTTCAATAGAGGTTAGATACAGCATAGATATATAATGTATATGTTTATCTGCATGGATATATTGATAGATGATGCATGGACAGATGGAGAGGGATAACTCTGTGTGTGTGTGTGCGTGTGTGTGCGTGTGTGTGCATGCCATCTTTTAGCCAATGATCTAATGATACCAAAAAAATTAGCATAGAATTTAACCCATATTTTGTTCAGTGAACAAAATGAAAAAAAAAATGAAATCTGAAATACAAAAACAAACAAACAAACCCCAAAACAAAGCACTCTCTAACATTAACCAAGGAGCTGCTGGATATCTTTCATTGATATATTTAAAGAAATGGTATGGAGAAAATTGAAAATGGAGGAAGAGCCAGAAATTTTAATATTGTTCTTTTCATATGATGATAAAGAACTTTTCCAAATATTTGCTTAGTGAGAAAACGTCTTCCTCGAGGCACAATTTATTTCTTTATTTCTGAGTCAATATATTAGAGGGTTCAAAAGAGGAACTATCACAGTGTAGAGCACTGATACAAATTTGTTGGAATTGTAGGCATATATAGCTTTCGGCCGTGCATAGGTGAAGAGTGTGGTGGAGTAAAAGAGTGCAACCGCTGTGAGGTGAGAACTGCATGTAGAGAAAGCCTTCCTTCTTCCTTGAGCTGAAGGAATCTTCATGACTGTTGAAATGATATAGATGTATGATGTAACTACTATACAGAGGGGAACCAATATAACCATTAGAGCTAGGATGAAGTCTACCAGTTCAGCTGTGGAAGAATCAGTGCAAGAAACATTCAAGAGAGGTGAAATATCACAGAAATAGTGATTGATCTTGTAAGTGCTACAGTATTTCAGCCGGCCAATAAAGCTTAGTTTGATCATGAAGGTAACAAAACCACACATCCAGCATCCTGCTGAAAGCCAAGCACATAATAAATTGTTCATGAGGACTGGGTAATGAAGTGGATAGCATATAGCCAAATAACGGTCATACGACATAACAGCCAAAAGAACAAATTCACTGCACATAAAACTGACAAAGAAATACAGTTGTGTTAGGCAACCTTGGAAGGAGATGTGTTTTTCTTGTGATAGGAAATCTTCTAACATTTTAGGGACAATAGTAGTAATATACCAGATTTCAAGGAAAGAAAGGTTGCATAAGAAGAGGTACATGGGCTTATGAAGGGTATTATTGACCCAAATAACTACAATGATTATGATATTCTCCATCATGATCATCAGATAAGCACAGAAGAAGAGGACAAAGAAGAGAATCTGAAGGTCTGCATTGGTAAGGAATCCCAAAAGGATGAAGTAGCTGACATTTGTCTGGTTGGTGTCTTCCATTCAAAGTAGAATCTGTGATTCAAAAGTGATAGAAAAGATATGAAACAATATCAATTAAGCTATGATCCCTTATTTATGAAGTAGATAAATGATAGATAGATAGATAGATAGATAGATGCTAATTATTAATACTGACATAGATAATAATGTATCCCTTATAGTCTTAGATATACCTTATATAGGTTCCCTGTCTGATGAACTATCTATCTATCTATCTATCTATCTACCTACCTACCTACCTACCTACCTACCTACCTACCTACCCACCTACCTGTTAAGTATGGGCGGTTGGACCCATAGGGACGAGAGACTCAATCCAAGTGAACAACAGCTCTTTATTAGTAGGCTAGATCTGAGTGAGTGTAACAGCACTTGAGGCGGCTCTTTTATAGAGCTCGCTGTGGCTTGGTGGCCAATGACACCACTTCAAGTTTCCCGCAATTGGTTTCAACCAATCGCAGTAGACTCCTAGTGAGCCAATCCTGACCGTCCAGGCTGTCCAATCACGTAGTGGCTAAAACGGACCAATAGGAATGCAGGGTTTCAAGCCAGCTAATATGGAACACCCCTCCCCTGTTGGTATCGTCCAAGGGGCAGGGTGATGTAGTCGCATAGGTAGGCAGGTCTCCGGACCTGCCTATTTGACCTGCGGGCTTCAGTAACTCTCTGGTCATCAACCAGTTTGGACGGGCTCTGCGTCGCTCTCAAACACCTCAATGGAACCGCCTGGAAGGGTGAGCCGGGCCTATAGTTGCGACTCCCACCTGGTTCGCCCGGGTTGGTTGAGACAGTTGCTCCGCCGCTTCTGCCTGGACTCTCTGGGCTGGTCGAGCTTGTCCGGCTACTCCTTCTCGGTGAAGCACCCGCTCTACAATGGTTCTGTGTCTTCGGTAAGTATGGTTCGCTTATTGTTTGGCTTCTGCTTGGGGGTTGTTCTATTTGCATTGAGTGTTTTTCTTTTTCAATGTTTGAGGTCCCCCCTCTGATTCCTTAGTTATAGTCTGTGTGAGGTGTGCTGGTCAGTCTTGACCGTAGCTGGTCGATGTGGCATTTCCAGCTTCACCCATCGGTTGTTTCTAGGCGGTATGACTGGAGTCCAGTTATTTGGGTGATCCATGCAGGTACCCAGAGAGGGTCTCCGGTAAAACTTTTTGCAAAAACAGTGTCACCAATGTTAAATGCTCATTGTCGGCTGGTGGAACCTGGGTTTTTTTCTGGATTATACATGGGGTGTAGGCAGTCTAGTGGTGAGCAGAGTCTTCTGCCCATAAGTAATTCCACTGGGCATTTGTTTGTGGTTGTGTTGGGCGTGATATGTTGTATTAGTAGCATTTTATTATTTTTTTTCCTGAATGTTGCCGTCTTCTATTTTTTGTATGTTTTTTTTGGTAAACTGAACCATCCGTTCTGCCCGCCCATTCGCCGCCGGATGAGCGGGCGATGTTAAAGCATGTCTGATGCCGCGGTTGGCCAGGTATTGTACAAATACCAGTGCCGTGAACTGTGGCCCATTGTCAGAAACTAGCACGTCTGGCAACCCGTGTGTGGCAAAAAGTTTGTTTAATTTTGTTATGACGGCTTCCGTGGTTTTATTTTTCATGGTGCACACTTCCAACCAATTTGAATAAGCATTGACGGTGATTAGAAATGTGTGTCCTTTAGTGGGGCCAGCGAAGTCTATATGGATTCTTGACCAGGGGCCTCTAGGGGTTTCCCATTCCAGGGGTGGTGCTGTGAGGGGGGGGGTGGATCGTGTTTGTTGGCAACTGTTGCATGTGGCTACCCATGTTTTGATCTGCCTGGCCACCAAGCATAACTTCTGGCCAGGGCTTTCATTTGGACGATGCCCAGGTGCCCCTCATGCAGCATGTCCAGTACTCTATTTTGCAATCTCTCTGATATTACCACCCGGTCTCCCCAAAGTATGCAACCTTTTTGTGAGAAAAGTTCAGTTTGCCAGTTCCTGAAGGCTTTAAAGAGTTCGTCTTTGTCATTTTCTGGCCAACCCCTCTCTACCCAGCTCAAGACTTGCGCCAGCCGCTTGTCTTTTTTAGTTTCACGGGCGATGTCTGGCGTGGTGAGAGTGGGCTGGGTAAAGTTTCTATTTGGAGGACTGGTATTGTGGGTGCTGAGTTGTCTTGCACATCCAGAAGTGGGGAGCAGCTTAAGGCATCAGTGTGCAAGATGTCCTTACTGGGGCGGTGTGTGGGCTGGTAATTATAGGCGGCCAGGAACTCAGACCACCTAGTCATTCTAGGTGACAAGATGTTCGAGGTGGCCTTGTTGCCTGCCAATATGCCTAGCAGAGGTTTGTGATCAGTAATGATTGAAAAGGTCCTACCGTAGATGTATTCATGGAACCTTTTCACTCTGGAGATGATCGCTAGGGCTTCCTTGTTCAGCTGGCTGTAGTTTCTCTCTGGTTTGGACAAGGTTCTTGAAAAGAAGGTGATGAGTGCCTCTTTTCCATCTGGTAAGGTATGACTGATGATTGCCCCCACTCCAAAAGGTGATGCGTCACATGTAATTGTCAGCGGTAGGGTCTCACTATATTGGATGAGGACTGCGTCAGAGGTTAAGAGGTTTTTTATTTGCTAAAAGGCATTTTCCTCCCATTTTCCCCAAGTCCAGGAGGCGGTTTTGTCCAACAGTCTATGCAATGGTTCTGCCACAGTCGCCTTTTGGGGTAGGGAAACATTATAAAAGTTAATGAGTCCTAAAAACGCCTGAAGTTCCATCTTGTTTTTTGGTCTGGGGGCTTCCTTGATGGCTTTGAGTTTTTTCTCGGTGGGTTGAATTCTGTGTTTGTCTAGGAGGTACCCCAAGAATTCGACCCTCTCGGTGCATAGTTGGCATTTCTCTTTTTTAACTTTCAAGCCAGAGTCTTTAAATTTTTGGAGTACTGCCCGTAGGCATTTTTCTAGTTGCTTTTTATTAGCTGCTGCCACTAAAACATCATCAAAATATGGCACTACTCCCTTAATTCCTTGTAACAGCCTTTCCATGAGGCTTTGGAAGACCCCGGGCACGACGCTGATGCTGAATTGGAGGCGGTTGCATTTAAATGCCCCTCGGTGCATTATAAGCGTTTGTGCCTCGGCAGTTTCTGCATCGACTGGCAGCTGATGATAGGCTTGTGCCAGGTTGAGCTTATTTTTTTCCTTTTTTCAAAATATGTTTCTTCATCAGAGTAATGATCTTCTGTGTATGATGTTGTAAGAATATATTTGGATAAATGCTAATTCAAGCTTACAGGGAAATTGCTTAATCGAGCATTTACTATAGATGAAAAGTTTTCCTTGCCAGGCAAATTCTAAACAGAAGTTTATTCCCACATTCATGATGGAAACAAGGACAAGCACATTTGTTCTCAAAAATTAAAGTTAAACAGCTATTGACTGAATTATCCCCCCCAAAATAAAATAAAATAATTTAAGACAAATACCAGTAAAAAAATAATATAAATTATTATATATTGTTATATTTTATATACATATATAGTGTATATTTTCCCTTTTATTAACTAAGTGTAAGTGAAATAGAAATGTGAAAATATAACACAATAGACTTTCAGGGAAAAAAAAAACATAACATCATAAAACATTTCCTAACTGTGACTATTGTCTTTTTTATCTCTAAATTAAAATATTCTTAAAATCTACCTGAAATCCTTTCTATGTACTACTCTATATAGTGTGCTGCTGTAATAACAAGAGAAACATAAATACCGGTGAGTTAGTAGTGACGTTAAGACACTGATTGAAAATTAATTTATTGAAAGATTCTAACTTATATTATTAAAAAGTTCACACTTACCTATACCAAGGTAATTTGGCATAGCATAAATGTAGTTTCAGTTCTATTCTATTTAGTATCCCAAATAATAAATATACAATGTTAGAAAAATCTAGAAAAACATAGTAATCAATTTTTTAGATAAAATGTGGTCTCTTTTTCATTCAGAGGGTGTATACCAGTTTTCTGTTGAACTGAAGTTTCTGTATTGAATAAATATTTGGATTCAATAACCTCACTGACCTATACCAACTTGATGTGTCTCTGATTTTGATTACACTAGTATGATCCATTTCTTAAAAATAGGGCAACTGCTTTTCATGTTTCTTTTCTGTTTTATTTTTGGATGTTGAGATATCCAATAACCTCTGTGAGTCCACTGAAAATAAAAAAGTAGGTTTTTCTATTGCATCTTGACATGATGTTAAAGAGAATGATAGTCACTAGGGCAAAAAGCAAGACAAGAATTGAAAAAAAGAAACTCTAATCTCAGCGGTGGGATTCAAATTTCTTAACAACTGGTTCTGTGGGTGTGGTTTGGTGGTCATGTGATTGGGTAGGTGTGGCTTGTTGTGTGGGCATGGCTTGGTGGTCATGTGAATGGGTGGGCATGGCTTGTATGTAAATATTATAAATATTTACGTAAATATTGATATTTTTATTAAAAAAGAGCAACTTTTACCCAAAAGCAGACAAAGCAGGCAGGGAGATTGAGTTGCTCACAGAATAACTTAGAAATCTATCTATCTCTGATTGGCTACCTAAGTCTGTCACATAAAATTTGCTTGCAAGTAAAGTCATAAAATTGCTTGGAAGCAAACTCACAAAATTAACTCACAACACACCATGTATGTAAATATTGATTTTTTTTAATTAAAAAAGCAACATTTACCCAGAACAGCTGGTGTGCAAGGGGGAAAAAAGGAAAATTAGTAATTTACCAAACCAGGCAAGTTGGATGGCTCGCATGCCAGGTAAGGAGTGAGTGGGCAGGGAGAGGTGGGGCCAGCCAGTGCAGTGATTTGCTGGTTCTCCGAAATATGCGTATGTGCAGCAGTGCTTGTAAGAAATCAGGTGTGCCACTTGGACAGCTGACAAATGCTTTGTGAGGGTGTGCAACATTTGAAAATCCTCTTTTTTCCTGCTTTTTCAACCTCAGCTGTGCTGCGCAAAGCAGTTGAGGAGGGTAAATAAGAGGGCTTACCAATGGTGACAGAACAGTATAGAATAGTGACCGATATTTATCTATATTTAAAGGATGTCTTGACTTTGGTGTAACATAGACAATTATTCTAGAATCATACAATCCCAGAACTACCATAAGACGTGAGGAACTTGTTGAGAAGGCTTTGTGCCTTCCTTCAACAGATGGTATCTTCAGAATAGTAATGGCAATAAGACATCAAAATCATAGCAAAGGGTATCAGTGCAAGCAAAATAACCTCTAAGAAAGCAATCTGTTCATTTATAACTATATCACCACAGACCAGACTAAACAAAGCAGGAATGTCACAGAAGAAATGATTGATTTCATTTGAATTACAGGAACAAGAAGTGAACACAAGGAAAGTCTGAGAAAGTTGTACTGGAATTCCAACTAGCCAGGAAGCTGCCACTAGCCCAGAACAGAATCTGCTGTTCATAATGAGTGAATAATGCAAGGATTGGCAAATGGCAACATAGCGGTCATAAGCCACAGCAGCCAGGAGGAAACATTCTGCTGCACCTGTGATAAGAAAGAGACTCATTTGAAAAGCACAATTGATAAATGATATGGTTCTACCTTCAGATAGACTATTTTCAAGCATCTTAGGTATAATGATTGAAGTGTAGCAAATGTCAAGACAGGACAAATTTCTCAAGAAGAAATACATTGGACTATTGAGTGTCTGATCAGCCAATGTTATGACAATTATGAAGGCATTCCCAATCAGGATCAAGAAATAGATGGTAAAGAAAGTGGTAAAGAACAAACTCTCCAGACTTGGAAAACTGGAAAACCCCAACAATAGGAAGCTGTCTGTTGTATTTTTTATGATGAGAAAGTATGCCAGCATAGGTTTACACAAGTTGAGATACATCTAGCACTTAAAGGAAACACACTATAATAAAAGAAAAGCTCATTTTATAAACCCACAGGAACAATTAATGTGACTAATTTATCATAGTTGTTTTTCTAAAGAAACCAAATGAAGGGAAAAAATAATACAGAATTCTGGGTAAGTTGTAGTTTGTAGACTTGCAATATATACTGCAAATGCTATTGAGTTGGATAGTGATTGCTTTCATTGATATTTAAGACAATATACAGTACATTATACACATAAAAGCTTGCTAAGAAAAATACCACATGACTGGTTGACACATTGGACAGAACTTTGATTTTAATGTATTTTGTAAATCAGGTTTTATGTGTTGTGTGGACTAGTCAAACATGGTATATACAATAAAGTATGGTTAATTAAAACAAAATATTAAACCTAGTTTTCTAGACTTGCTTACTTAAACATAAGTGCTACTAATATAAATTCCTATTTGACCTATAGCTCATTAAGAGTAGAGGAGCAAGAAGAATAAACAAATCTTAAATAGAAAACCCTTAAGAGAATCAGAATGAATCTACATTCCTTGTGACATTTTATAATCAAGAAATCTTACCATTTTATGAAGTAAAGCAGTCTGTCCTTTAAAAAGTGCATGGTTTTACACTTCACTGTGTTTGACTAGTTCTTCCTCCAGTTCCTGATGGTGGCATCTTGTATTACCTACAAAGCAAAAATCTAGTTATGTCACTATCAGGGAGTTAAAATGTGATAAATTTGGTCCTAAAGGAGGAAAAAAGTAATTTGATTTGTATGAGAGATTGGAGACATTTTTTACCAGCAAATGTTTTAGACATGGGGCTGTTGTTAAAATCCGGTTGATATTTTCTCAAAAACTGGAATATGGAAGAAGGAGGGGTATGAATGTATTGGTAGTGAAATAATGAGACATCCTCTGCTTTCTCTTTGGTTATCATATTTATATTCTAGCTTTTCCCAAATGCTGCTCAAAATGGCTTTCAGTTCAAAATGGTACTTTTTGATCAAAATAAAAGTAACAATTTTGAACACAAAATTATTGAGCAGGAGAAAGAAGGAAAGAAGGAAGAGAAAGAAAGAAAAGCTTCCTATTTATCAAAGCCTGCACCAAAATAATACTCTCATCAATCACCTATATATTTACATAATTACTTATTTACTTCTACATTTGTGTGGAAATGTATGGAGGATCTTGTGTGAGATAATGAAATTATGGAGGATTATTCCAGTACTACTTTGTAGGAAGAAAAAAAAGAGAAGAAAATAGCTTGAATTAACAACAATGAAAGTAATTTTTTTTTAATGTAAGTATTCTCAAATGTGTTTCATCTGATTAAGAACTCTGTCAAATGAAGACACTTAAAATGTTTGCCAAAACAAGACAAAAGCATTTTCTAGAAGACTGGTGAATCTTCAGTCTCTGATGAAAATTTGAGGGAGGAGTCTCACACTTTTACCTTTCAAACCCTACATTCAAATAATAGTAAGAAAAATCTTTAAATAAACTGACTTAGAACTGAAAGAATAGACATGCTGATATCCCCCACCTTATGCAGCAAAATTACTTACATATATTCCTCTTATTGTTTGTTTACTGTTAAGCTTCTGTTTATTTACTTTGCCCAATATGATTTTCAGTAATATGAAAACGTCAAGCTGTCTTTCATACTGTGTCACAAAATACCACTTACAGTCCTAGTATATTTCAGTTCAAAATACTAATATTCGAAACCAGATGTATCTGTCACAAATTTCCTTTGAGTTGATGTTTTGTTGAAATTTGCTCAAGTTTACTGACTTGTCCAGGTCACCCTTATGGCTATTATGTAGATTGCAAATAATAGGGAAACTTTTATAGAATATTTGAGTATTGACTCTTCATTAAGAGAACAGGTTTTTTTTTGGGGGGAGTGCTACTTTGTCTAATTTGCTCCTGAAACTATTAAAAATAGTGATGTAACAAGGAATTAAAAACTATTTGCCTAATAGATGCATGTAATAATCTTTAGATATTAATCTTCCAGTTATTTTATTCTAATCTGATTCATAATATCAATTCAGCTATATTGATCTAGGAAATGTATTGAATATTTTTAAAAATTCTGTTCTTGTCCAGAAAAAAATAGAACTCTATTTTCACTCTCTTCCATATTTTCTCATTTTGTTCTGCTTCTGCTTTTATTCCTATTTTATTTTTTAAAAAGAACACAGCCAAACTTTGTAGGTTATCTATATAACCTATATAATAAGTTATCTCCCCCAAAGTTCAATAAATACCTATTTTAATGTATTTCAAACAGAACCTGTAAAATAAATTAAATCTTTCAGACATTAGATCCTGGAAAGTAATGGTGATAATTTTCTAGCTACTCTTAGTGAATTCTCCCCAATCTAATAAGTCTGAATGCTGATTAAGCAAAGAAGATTGAAAAGACACGAGCAGCTTTTCTCAATTATAATCCCCAAATTTTAGAACTCATTCCTTTTGACATTAGACTAGTTATGATGGTCTACCAAAAAACAGTAAAGACCAAATGATTCCAGAAATCCATTGATGACTGACTGTTGTTGTTGCATAATAATTGTGAGATTGTTCCCAGCTAATAATTATTTAACCCTAATCCATTGTGAGGCCTCTTCTAAAGTCCCTTCAAACACATCTTGCATTCAATGGCTTTGCCAACAAAGTTGAATAAAAACAAATTGGTGCACATAGCCCCTCAACATTTCCAATTTGCATTACTAATGACTGATTCTTGGTAAAACAATGATAGATTGGGATGATGGGTTGAGATCTATATATAGCAAGTTTTTCTTTTTTCTTTTCCTCTTCCAATTATTGGAGGAGCCATGTAACAAACGCCTTCAAAACCAGAACTCTGCACAAGCTGACAAGGAAACTTTATTTTTTATTTTTTCTTCAAATCAGAAAAAAAAAAAAAGTATTCTCCTGTAGCAAGTGTATGTAAAAGCTAAAAGCTGTGGATTTCTCTCCTTTGCTATGGCAGGAAACCTCCACAATTTTGGTTTGCTGTCATTGCAGTAAGAATCTATTTATGTTTCTCTTTTTGCATTCTCTTATATAGAAAAGCATATAAAGTGAATCATTTATTTTAATCTCTCCTATTTTTACTGCTATCATTTGAATTTAGTGCTTCTACAATGGGCAGGTTGACCAATGCTAATAGATTTCCAAAGTGATAGAGTCAGCATATGACTTCTTGAGGGATAGGAAATAAGCCCTTTCTTCAAAGCAGGAGGGACCACCCTTTCTCACAATCACTATTTTTATGCATTGGCCATTGGCCAACTGTAGGTTTTTATTAACTAGAAAGAGAAGAAATATAGATCACAAGTAATGAAGCTAACTTCACTAGAATGTTGCTTTAACATTTCCCTCCTTCTCCTACTTGTGAAGCTAATGGAACTTCATTTCAGGCAATATGTAATATGTTCCGATATACTCATCATACGAATCCTGTGAGACGGAAACACACTCATACACACAAGCAAACTCTTAACACTCTCAGTGATGGCTAGTTTTCCTGTTTCACCTGACAATTTTTACATTAAGAAAGAAAGCTCAATATGGTAGAAAATTGAGTTGCTGAAAAATACTATCCTGTAAATTTATTCCTATTTTTAAGACTCTGGATGCTATGAGCAGTTATAGGCAATCTACCTAAAACTGGATTCTTGTAAATTTGACCTGTTAAATGCAAGAAAAAAAAATGGATGCTATTTATTCTAAACACTGACTAGGTTGAAAAGTTTTATCGGGGTTCTTATTATAATTGGACACATCCCACGAACTGGATGAAAGCTATGCGCAAGACTTTATAGCACTTCATAGTTGGGTTTTGTTTTTGTTTTTTTGCAGTTGTCCTATCTACACATGGTTAATTTCAGCTTTCCAATTATAAGGGCTGGTCTATTCATGAAACTAAGTCCTTGGTCTTTGACTTACTCAATTTTTCCCTGCCTCTTTAAAATGTTACATATTAAAAGGACATTTAGTTCTTCTTCCCTGCAGAGTTTCTTGCCCACACATGGGGATATTGTACAGCTTTATCTTGATAATATTTTATGTTATATCAAGCTGTAGGACAGAGCAGTTGGCAAGCTCAAGTCGAGCTTCAAGCAGGATTGCTATTGTGCATCAAGTTAAGCTCCCAAGCCAAATTCCAGGTAGGAATAAAGAAAAATTGTGATAGATTTTCATGATCTCTGATCCTAGCAGACCTATTGAGTTACTCTTGCTTCTACAGTGTCTCAGTAGACACCCAATTCCACATTTAATGTCACTCTCTCCTTCTCCCTTTCCTCTTGGTTAGTTTTTCATTTTCTATGATAAAGTGAACATGGTGAGGATATACCCTTGGTTGGGTATAAATGTCACCCTTGAAAAAAAAAACAGGAGGAAGCTAGCCATCAACTAGCTAACTGATAATTGTGGAATGGATGCCAATGAATTTGTTTTGCACCGGTTAATCTGCTTTTTATAACACACTAAGAGGATTGAGCAATACAAACTTTAATGCAATATTTTATAAAGAACTTACGTAAAACGATATCTGATTGAGTAAGGAACTCTGAGGGATAAAGGCTCTGATGAGAGTTCAAAAATTATCTTTATAAATGTGTTATGCTGTGATGCCGAACCATATCTATACTAAGGAGACATTTGACATATGAACTAGGGTGAATAAATATAAATTAAGGATCTTGCTGAGCAAAAAAAAGAACTGCATTAAAAGTAACTTAAAAGTTATAATCTTGCAATTTTCTTATTTCTGATGAACTTTATTTTCTTTCCCTGATCATATTTTTAAAAGTAAATTCTAGGGCAGGGAAATTTATTCATATATGTATGCTGAATTCATCTCCTCTTAATATGGTTAGTACATTTTTATTTCCTTAAGTCACTTTGTATTATTCATGGGAAACCAATAAATTATATTTTAGATATTGCATATTTACTTTTCCTCCTGATTTATATTTTGTTTATTTGATTGGGAACAAGACATAACTGTTGCTTAATCTTAAATATGTCATGCAAATGAATGAAAAGAAGGTAAGATTAATTTCAACGTTTTCCTTGTAACGTTGACAAAGCAGAATATAATATCTGCATGTTAGAACTTAATTGATTTTCATCCTTCTAATGATTTATATTTAATTTAAATCTTTGCATTTTCCTCTTTCTTAATTATTTTTATTTTTACATAATTATTGCTACATTTATTTTATTTTACATAGTAGATAACTTGGCTATTAGAGGTGATATAAATATAGATGGTTGAAAAAGATATGGACACACACAATCTTTCACATTTTTTTCTGAAGTTCATTAAGTGTTCAAATATAAAAAATTCTTCCTTCCTTCCTTCCTATCTGCCTTATGTTTGTTCCATGTTCTATTATAAATAACTTAAGGCAGCTACAATATGTAATATTTTGTATATTACTAATCCAAGGAGTTCAGAATTGTAATTGTAGAAGTAGGATAGAGTGAGGAAAAGTAGCTATTCAAAAACCTGAATAAAAATGTAAACAATTGACCATAAGCATTTCACAGAGAAGCCCAGTGTGTGTGTATGTGTGTGTGTGTGTGTGTGTGTGTGTGTGTGTGTGTGTGTATGTGTGCATGTTTTACACTGGATTTCTTATTTAAAAAAGCAACATAAATGACACCAACAAAAGGAAATTCTGTATTTAAAATTTTAAACACATTTTAAAATTAACATTTTTTCAATCAAAAAATGAAAAAAATATTAATAGATTTGACAGCTGCAACTGAGCAACTGTTTGTTAGCAGACACTGTAACAGGTTGGGATGGCAGTGTAGGATACCCTCACATTTAAAAGTGTAATTGGCTTCTTAATTATAATTAGTATTTCTGATTGTATAATTTATGTACTGATTATTGTTTCATTGTGTAAAACATTGCCTTTTCAGGAATCCAGAAACAGCATTATCCAAATTTTGAATATTTAGCAAACTGAGATGAAGAACTGCAAGAAACTTTTGCTGCATTTATTAATATTAATATTTCCATTCATCTTTTCATATATCCTGGCTTTCCCCCCACCATATATTTACAAAGCTCTCTTCCTAAAATGTTTTCATTTATCTTGTAAATTTATCATGTTTCAGTTATCCTTTGATCCTGCAGATTGGTGTATGAGGCATGGAAGTGAACAACCAAACCAGGGTCCAGATGTTTATCCTCCTGGGTTTTCCCACAGTTCTAGAACTTCAGAGACTATTATTTGTAGTATTTCTTTGTATCTATATCATCACTCTTGTGGAGAACACTATGATAATCATCCTCACCAGGACAAATACTCACCTCCAAAAACCCATGTATCTCTTCCTCAGCCACTTGTCTTTCCTTGAGACTTGGTATATTTCTGTGACTGTTCCAAAACTCCTGATTAACTTCTTGGCAACAGATAAAAGCATTTCCTATGCAGGCTGCATGGTGCAGCTGTATTTCTTCATATCTCTAGTCTGCACTGAATGTGTCCTGCTGGCTGTCATGGCTTATGATCGTTATGTTGCCATCTGCCACCCATTGCGCTATCCTGTTATCATGACATCCCAGGTTTGCTTGCAGCTAGCAGTGGGTTCCTGGTTCACTGGTTTCCTAATTTCTATGCTCAAATTTTTTTTCATTTCACGTTTAAATTTTTGTGGGCCCAACATCATCAACCACTTCTTCTGTGACATTTCCCCTTTACTTAATCTCTCCTGTACTGACCGCACTGTGGCTGAAATGGTTGACTTTGTATTTGCTCTTCTTATCCTTTTAATTCCACTCTCTGTCACAATGGGCTCCTATGCATTTATTATAGGTGCCGTTTTGCATATCCCTACATACCAAGGAAAAAGAAAAGCTTTTTCTACCTGTGCCTCCCACCTCACAGTGGTTATTATCTTCTACTCAGCTACACTCTTCATGTATGCAAGACCAAGGAGAATCCATTCTTTTAACATGAATAAGCTTGTGTCTGTTGTGTACACCATTGTTACGCCCATGCTGAATCCATGCATTTATTGTTTAAGGAATCAGGATGTCAAGGAAGCACTGAAAAAATATTTTGCAACTTAAGTCCTGAGAATGATTATTGATCATTAGACTGATGATTAATGGAATTTATTTCAGCATACAAAAGTAATATACATATTAATTTTTCTAATATGTGTATTGGTATTCTATAAAATACAAAGAGCTGTGGAAGTACAAAGGTTAGAATGCAGTACTACATGCTGCCTGCAGTTTGGTAGTTTGAGTCTCATCAGTTCAAGATTGACTCAACCTTCCATCCTTCCGAGGTCAGTAAAATGAGGACCCAGATTGTTGGGGGCAAAATGCTGACTCTGCAAACTGCTTAGAGAGGGCTGTATATCACTGTAAAGCGGTATATAAGTCTAAGTGCCATTGCTACTTAGTAGACAAAATGTTGAAAATTCATAGGAGAAAAACTGGATTTCACTTGCAAATGTCTTTTGTAAGATTGTATACCTATAACCGTCAGTCTTAAATCATAAACATATATAATTTTAATTAAATATAAAAAATAAGAACATATAGAAAGAAGTCAGAAATTTGGAAATGCTGGGGACAAGCAACTATAATTACAGCAATTGCATTTAAGTAAATATAATAAGTGATCTCAATTTAATAGCTATTCATACATACATTTTCCATTTTAAAATATAAGTCCAATTTCAAAATTAAGGTTATGTGATGTTAATAAATTCTACTTTTAGTGAGGTATTTCTATATATTTAGCTGAATATACAGTAGTTGGAAATAGGATGAAAAAAGGCAACTTTAGTTATTGGTGCCTGAAGATCTTTCAACAGCCCCCTCCAACAGGACCCCGTGTAGTCATGGCAAACTTCTTCTGCTTGCTCACAGCCTGAATGGAAGAGGCCAAGCAATGTGTCAGGGTTCCAAGTAACAAACCCAATGCAATCAAAACTCTAAGGTCTGGAGTTTCCTTAAAGTATGAATTTATCTGGAATGTCATATTGGCGCACCTAGTGAAAACCCAACTCTGAAAGACTCGAGGCTTTCCCACCCAAACGAAGCCCAAAGTCCTCACCCCCCAGGTCACATGTCCATCACATGGTCCAACCAGGTCACAGTCCCAGTTCCAATTGGTTTCAGTCCACGCCTTCCCAGGACCTGGTAAGAATGTCTTTGGTTCCCAGTAGAAAGACTTTTATTTTGGCTACACACCAATTTTATTTTGGAGAATTTTCATTACATGATCATGGCTATCATCATAACATTTTTTAAAATCACAATTTAAATTCACCCATGCCTAGAAATCATAGGTAAGCAACATGATGCTACATATTGTACATTCAGTGTCCATTAGCCCTATGAAACTTATCTTGGGCCTGTCACTCTTATTTTAATTATAATAATAAATTTGATAATAAATAAATATTATTGGGTATTTATAGTACTTCCCTTCTCAGAGATCTCAAAAGTCCATAGCTAATTTTCTATCAAAGGTGGATCAAAGTTGGTGGGAAAGTGTAGCTGAAAGTATAGTTGAACTGTTTTCTAATTGTCTCAGAGATCCATTACATTTGTTCCTTCTATTAAAACTAAAAAATATATTTGATTTTCTCAAAATTCAACCAAATGTGTATCAGCAATAATATGAAATATTTACAGATGCAGGTAAGGGTTGCAAAAAGTTTTGTGTGTTTGCTGGCTTGCTTAATAAATTCCATTTAGTTTCTATCTAAGAAATTGCTGATTTGGGCAATGTTAAACTCTGCAGCATTAGCAAATATTGGAGGAAGGCATCTTCAAAAATTTAGCTCACCTTGTTATCCATATTTTAATATTGTGTTAATCTATACACATGCTGTGCATAGAATTAGATCATAAATCAATTTGTTTTAATATTGTATATTGTATATATTGTATATTCTGAAGTGCAATAACTCTTCAGTTATAATCATTTGTTGCATGTCTACTTTGTATATAGAAAATTGAAAGACCTTTTTTCTGCACTTTCATCCATTTTCAGAGCCAAATTTCAACATCTACTTCAAAATACTAGATCTTAGGAATAAACTATAGGTTGGTTACTTCCCACCTCCATTTTTTTTAAACTTCCAAAGGTTTTCATCTCCCATCTGGCAAGCTCTTGACTTGATAGACTTCAGACTCAGAAAAATGACTTTTACATTTGTAATGATGGCATCTTTTGATGCTTTAAAGAAATCTTCCACAGGCAATAGTCCTCCAAGTTGCATCTTCACAAATTCTTCAGCCAATAAAATCATTCCTGAGACTTCCAGGAATCAATCATCTAGAACAGGGATGTCTAATCTGGGCAACTTTAAGATTTGTGGATTTCAACTCAAAATTCCCCAACCAGCATGGGAAATCGCTAGCTGGGGATTTCTGAGAATTAAAATCTGCAAATCTTAAGGTTGCTAAAGTTGGACACCCTTGATCTAAAAGAAACACAGACTAATCCTTGAACGTCCCTAAGGGACCAAATCATTGTCATTTCCCCCTATCCTTACAGAAAACAAAAATAAAACCCCTTTCATAAATGCTTTTGTGTCACAGTGAGATAAGATTGCTATAGTTAGAGAAATTTTCCTGTTTTGTTCAGATAAGATCATAGGTGCTTCTGGAAACTTTTAGGAGTGGTTGTAAAACTTTTGGTTCAGTCTTGAATCAATAATTGCTGAACAATAGATCAGTAAGTTTTGACTACCCGTAACTGTATTTCATCAGTTTGCATAATCATTGCACATTACATCTTTTATGATCCACCAATCATAAATGATTTAATTGTGAAAGGAGTTAAATCTATGTCAGAAAGTATGATGTGGACCCTCCAAAAGTCAGAACATGGATTGCTAAAAGTTGCATTTTAAGAACCACAAGGAATTGGTGAAGGAGTGGGGAGAGAAAAACAAATTATGCAACATTTGGAATGAATGTGACCCAGACAAAAAAAAATAGGTAACATAAATTGATGTGTGAGAATGTTGAATGTCTTGGAGACTTTATAAAAATGGGTGCAAATCCAGATGTATTGTCAAATTAAAAAATAAAAAGGAAAGAAAATCATAAATCTTGTGAGAACATAAAAAAAGTTAAGGCTGAAAATAGAGATGTAACTGACCAAATATTTAAAATATAGATGCGGTTTAGAAATACTTCTGTTGCTTAGTTTGCACCTGTATGTGATAATAGGAAGCATGCTACTATTGTTTCTCATAAAAAGGAAAGAACCACAAAAGTGTTTTTCCCCTTAAGGATGATTATCATTATACCATCCAATATTATTTAGATACTTTATTGAAATGAGGGGGGGACATAACAATTATATTATGGTCTTTGATCACCATTTACAATAAAAATAATTTAGCCCAACTATTTGTTATTGGGGAAGGAAAAATAATAAGATAATAAAACAACATAGCTAATTAAAAGTTTTGCACATTTGTATAACTTGGTAAAGATATTTGGCCATCTGATATGTGACTGAGGTACTGGCTTTTCTATAAAAAAAAATAACTATCAAATATATAGCTATGATCTAGACATCATACCAAAAAGCAGAAACATCAACCTGCCAACAAAAGTGCATATAGTCAGTGCTATGGTTTTCCCAATTGCAATGTATGGCTGTGAAAGTTGGCCCATAAGGAAGGCTGAGCACCAAAGAATTGAGGTCTTTGAACTATGGTGATGGAGAAGACTCCTGCAAGTCCCTTGGACTGCAAGGTGATCAAACCGGTCAATTCTAGAGGAGATCAATCCTGACTGCTCTTTAGAAGGCCAGATCCTGAAGATGAAACTTTGTCCACCTAATAAGAAGTAAGGACTCACTAGAGAAGAGTCTAATGCTAGAAAATATTGAGGGCAATAGAAGAAGAGGGTGCCAGAGAATGAGGTGGCTGGATGGTGTCACTGAAGTAGTACGTGTGAGCTTAAATGGACTCCAGGAAAAGATAGAGGAAAAGGAAGGCCTGAGGAACATGGGATCATGATTACTCGGACACGAGTTTGCAACTAATAACAACAACATAAAATATATGGTCCATATACTGTATTTGTAAATGATTGGGTCGATCATAGCATGTTTGGGGATATTATAAAAAAAGATGCCCATTTGAGACATGAACAAGAGTTTCTAACTCTAACTGGATCCATAAGAGCAAAGTCTCTCAAATGAGGAGTCCCGCAGAATCTTTCACCAGTAAAGCTGATAGGAGGGCATCAAAGCAGGTTCTAGAAAAGGCCGGTCTATATTTGCTTAGTGTTAACTTGTAGTTATACCTTGTAGTAGAGAGGTGGTAACTAATATTTTGTGATAGAATTTAGGGGCACTAATGATGTCATTTAGGCAATTAACCCTGATTCTCCAGGGTTAACTGCCTAAATATTCAGGATAGAAGCTAAAATTACAAAGTTCTCTATAATAACACAGTGCCAATGAGATAATTGATACAAGGCAGAGGAGTCAGGTTTTTAGAGTCAACTTAATACTTTGCTTCATCTTAGCTTCAGGCCTGAATACTATATTGGGATGCATTAGGAAATACCAAATAAAATCATAAGAAAATTTTATTGAATGGCTTCATAAACCTACAAATTTCTGTATAAGCCAAGTTGTATAAGGATGCATAGAAGTGGGGCAACTGCTTTAGCTGAAGCAATTTAACTGTTGTTGAGATGTACTTTGTCCCCTTTTGTCTATGGAAGGCATGAGAGACATTGCCTCTGTGAAGATGCTTAAAATTCTAGTGTTGTATAATCAGTGCATAAAGTCCTATAGTAAAGTGCTGGAGAAAGAAATGTGTATGAATCTCAGAAAATAATCTATATGCAAATGTAGAGATTTAATTTCCACTGGAACCCATTACTGGATTGACACTATCCACAAACAGTCTTTTTAGCATTCATCATTTCCTTGTGTGTATTTGTGTGAACAATAATTATTATATAAATTAAAATAAAATAAAATCTATAGCTATTAATTATACCAAATGTTACTATTTGATGAGTGGGATGAATAATAATAGTTATTATAATTCACCCTGCTCAATAAATAGTAACACTTGATGTTATACAAGGGAAATATGATTGCATTTAGTAGATTTATTTATTACATTTCTTCTTCATACAAATCTTTGCATGGAAATTAATTGGTTTAAAGTCAGTTTGTTCTCAAACTCATTAGAAAACTCTTCAGTAATTTCCATTAGAAGAAAAAGCTTTTTTCTGGTCAGCTAAAGCCGGTTCATTAAAAAAATGTTATGGTTTTTCAAGACAATTTTAGGCAATTAGACTAATAAGATTCTTCATATGTAGTTAGTGGATTTGTTAATAGGCAGCAATGTGGATAATTAAAAAGTTCAACATAGGTAATTACAAAGATGAAATTTTTTCTCTCTCTGGGAAGGAAAATGATGCAAATTCCTCTAGTGGCTTAAGGCAAACACAGGAGGACTAATTATCATTTGATCAAACTCAAAGACCTTGATGATAATGAAGCAGCCTGGTTCCAAATTTGTGTCTGAATTATATGTGTAAGTCCCTGGGGCACAGCTAAAGTTATGTGATAGACTGCTGATGTCAAGATTTAACCTGAAACATGCAAAATTTAGCTGAACCCTAGGACCTGATGCTTTCTGAAATCTTGTTAATAATGTCCAATTTAGGCCAACAGGTCAAGGAAATTATAGTGTGGTGATATGCAATATAGTAGAAAATATAGTAAACTGATTATGGACAGCAGTGTGAGAATCTGAAATAGATTTTTTTCCACATAACAAAACTTCTCTAAAGGTTAACATCACTATTTTTGTTGGAATCATAATACCAATTCATTCTCAGTCAGCATGTATTCTCCCATCTCTTTCCACCTTGTTATTTCTATGCATTCCTCAGAATCCTTTTATTCCCTAAGTCCAAGCAAATTCAAATATCTTTTGGCTGAATCAATTCCATGAAGTTTAATTTCTTATCATCTAGTGATTTGAGTTACATTTTTATGAATATGCTCAATACGTATAAGAACAATTAAGCATTGGTGCTTATTTAAACTATTCATCATTGTTAGTGTTTGAAGTGGCTATGTATGTTTTTTTTCTGGTTAACATAATACAGTTTATATTATAAGTAAAGTGGGTTTTATTAAAAAAGGTTTTAGTCAGAAAAAGTCCTTCCCTCCAAAAAAGAACAAGTAATCCTATTTCTATAAAGTAAGTTCACATTTATAGCTAATTTCATTATTTGCAATATTGACCAAGTGGAAGGTTTTAAAGATTCTGATATAAATAATGCTTAAATGCAAAAACTGCTAAATAACCTAATGCTAGATTGCTATTTATTAGTATGTTGTAAAATTGCTTGCATATGTTGAAACATTGAAATAGTGTCACATGAACAGTATCTGGGGAAAAAAAGTAAATTTAACACTTTCAAATCCTAAAAAAGAGTTGGACCAAGCTACTTTGATATAATTGTTCTATATAACTGATAAAAGAAAGAGAGGCAAGTTAATTGCTAACAGGCATAAGCTGAGAACTATTAATAAAATTAATACTTCATTGATCTTGAAAATTACCACAAGGGGGCAACATGTCTATTCTCCAGTATAAATTAGTGCTCCAAATTGCTATCGGTGGTGAAATCAGTATACATTAAAATAAAATTGTAAACCATTTTGAAATTTTTAATGACTATTTAACATTATTTTAAAGACCAATTACAATATTTTTTATTTTTTAATTACAATATTTTACATCTTTCAATAGAAATGAAAGAAAAACACTGGAAACATAAAGAAAAGAAAGAGATTTCAAAATAAAAATATTATCTAATATTTTTAATTGTGTGTAACAGTCCTTCCAAGTTGAACTTTTTCTGGATAGGACCCTCAAAAGAATTTTGAGAAGATACCCACACAAGCATTTGATTTAATGTTTTCTAGTTTAGAAATAGAAACTCTATCAGATAAAGTCCCCACTGTTTATAACATTTGCCAGATAAACAAACTCCTTAGCCAGGGAGGAAACCCTGTAAGATTCGGATGAAAATAATAATTTAAAAAATAGTATTTAGGAGTTTTCAAAAATTAAAAGTTAAAATTTGGCAACCATAATGAAGCAATATTGTTCATTATCTCTCACCAAATCCTGGATGAAGAGGCAGGTTTTCATGGGTCTTCTAAACAACAGCAAAGTCGAGGCTATTGAATTTTCTCTGTATCTGTGTTTCTCTTTCTCTGTATCAGTCTTTTCCCTCCTGGAATGAGAGATACCTCATTCCAGTAGGGAAAACACTGATAGAGAGAAAGCATACTTCCAGAAACTCAAATAGATGACATTGTTGAACTGAACGGAATATGCCAACCTTGTAGGATTGAATCTGATGGCTGATGTATGGAGGACACATGTTCATTCAAATAACCAGGACCTTTGCTATAGAGAGCTTCATAGGTAACAATCAGCACTTTAAATTGCATCTTGTAACAAGCTGGCAACCACTGCACTTTGAAAAGAAGAGATCTTACAGTGAGGTACACCCATTAATGCTTGTGCCACCATCTTCTGGAGCAGTTGAAGTTTTCAGGGAGTCTTCAAGGGCAGTCTCATATATAGTGTATTGTAGTAGTCATGAGATGATTAGGACTTGAGTGACTGTCTGAAGCAGCTCTCCCAATCTAAAAAAGGATACAAAAGGTCACCAACCTCATTTGAAGGCCTTCCCTGTCACAACCTCTATCTTCTCATCAACTAGTAACTTTGAATTCAGGAAGATACCCCCCCCCCCAAAAAAAAAAAATATGTGTGGATCCCTTGAATGAGATGTGCCACTCCATCCAAGGTCAAAAAATCAATGTCTCCAGATCTGGATGGTCCAAACATTGACAGTTACTTGGTCCTCATAGGACTGAATTCCTATGAACTCACCATTCAAACTAGCCTGTCTCCAGAATCAAAATACTGACAACCTCATTTTTATCTTAGGGTCAAAATATATAATTGGATGTCATTGACATGTTAATGAAAGTAAAATCCTGCAACATTCTGCACAGAAGGAACTTAACGAGGGATAAACTGCATGGAATTGAGTGATTCAGCCAAAAGGTATATTTGAAATTTGGGAATAAAAAAAATCTAATGGATGCATGAAAATTGTTTTAGATAGGGATAATAGAATAAAAAACACATACAAGCCAATGTATTACCAAGGACATACTTTATTATGTTATTTACATATAGCAGTATTGGAGATCTTAAGGAGCTTAAAACTGAACAATGATATTGAGTGATAAAAGTATAACCTGAAAGTTTTTGTCATATACAATAGAATAATTGTTGTTACATTAAATATCAAATGTTAAATAATTGATATTTAATTTAGTAGCTGGAACATTAAAGCGTGCAAAGGGTCAGAACACACAGTTGTAGTTGATTGGTTGGAGAGTGCTAGCTCATGCAATCTATGCTATGATTGGTTGCTGTTGTAGAAAGAAGGAGTTTCCTTCCCCCCGCCTTTTTTCTTCTGTATGCTGTCAATTAACCTCATGATGTTCTTGTGTTCCTAGCAGACTACCTTGTCTGCTAAATTTGAATGTTAAATATATTTATTTATATAAAACTACAAGTTTGTGTCAGTGTCTCTGACTTCATCTGGATATTTGCTGCACAATTCTCTGACAATAATGTTCATTATTAATCCAGCAACCAGCAGCCATTGCATCATATACACTCTATTTCATAATCACTTGGTAGAGCAAAAGGGTGGCAAATAGAAGCATAGTGATCATATTGCTATTGTGATAAGCAAGAAAAAAAAATCCTCATCTGAAAATATAACTAGGTAGACTTGGCCACACAACAGAAAAAAGAGATCTATCTAGAGTCCTTCAAGACATTCCCCATGACAATTTTCAGAAATGCGGATGATGACTGAGATGTCAAGAAAGGCAAAGTTTGCAAGGAAGTTGTACATCAAAGATTAAGTTGATGGTTAAGGGTGACAATGACAATGATTCAGAGATTTCTTGTCAGGCCTCCTTGTCAGGCTTGTTAGAATGTAGCAACAATGGCTCTGACTAGTTAGTAAATTCTAGAAGAAGGAACTTGTTTGCTGACATTTGCTTAGACATTTAAGGTATAGTAATGTCTTTTAAAAAGCAGATAAAATATCAAATATTGTAGATCACAATGAGCAAAACATCATGTTCATAATAACTCTGTAGTTAAGCATCTGAAAAATACTTAAATAATTTGTTTTGCAAGCTATCCATGCTTCAAGAAGGTGAGAAGAGAGTTACTAACAAATTTATATAATTTTTCACTGGTGACAAAGAAATATATAAATTTGTGTTAGTAATTTAAAACTACTAAATTCTTGAATTACTTCTTGAAGCACAGATGGCTTGCAAAAAAAATTATTTAAGTATTTCATAAAATATAAATTGTGTGCTACACTTAAAAACGGTCAGATGAATGAAAGCATAATATCACAATTTTAAGGTCAGAAGGGGGTAAAGAACATCATTTTGTTGTTGTTGCTGCTGCTACAGATAGTAATTTAATGTTACATTTCATCTGACTAGTAATGTCCACCTAGTAATATATCCAAAAGCACAGTATAGGGTCTAACAAAGAGTGTGTAAAATATTCACTTAAAAGCAAATAAATATCTAACTTATTTTAAAAATATATTTTAGAACTATTATTTAACATATAATGAGAACATGACAGAAGAGAATTAAACATATACACACAGTCTCTCTCTCTCTCTCTCTCTCTCTCTCTCTCTCTATATATATATATATATATATATATATATATATATATATGTGTGTGTGTGTGTGTGTGTGTGTGTGTGTGTGTGTGTGTGTGTGTGTGTGTGTGTGTGTGTGTATCTTTGGTTATTCGGGTTTTCTCCTGCGTAAGAGGTGAGAAGCACAGAGCCGAAGACACAAGCCTGAAGATGATGAGTGAGACTTCATCGAAACGTTGCCTAGATACTTCCAATCTTACGCGGGAGAAAACCCGAATAACCAAAGTTCCACATACAAATACCCACGAGAACCTCAATATATACATATATGTATGGCATTCGGCTTTGCTTGGGCATTTTCCCACGTCATAGTAGTTGTGCTTTTAAAGTTGTAGCGACGTTTCAGCAGAATCTCATCTGCCATCATCAGGCTTTTGTATAGTGTTCATCTGTGAGTCAGGCTTTTATAGTGGTTTCAGATTTAAATTTGGGGCAGCCTATTGCTGTGCCAGAATGGTTTTTTCTTCATCCTGATTGGTTGGGAGTCTTGGTCTGTGTTTATTGGTCTTGGAGTTCGCTGTGTTCTGCTTGATTGGTGTTTCTAATATCTCCTGTCTGTTTTTTGGCTCTTTTTGTCTCTTGATTGGCTGGCAACATCGTGTTACTTTATTGGAGACCTTTAGTGCAGCTTGGCTCCGGGTAAATGGATGGCTATCATTAGTTAGGAAGCTAGGTTTCATCTGAGTGCCTGGTTGGGGTGTGTTTGAGCTGGAGGTATCAGGGGGGATCTGTCTGTGCCCAGGTGTTTGCCTGGCTTGTGGTGTGGAGATTTTTTTGTTTGTGAGTGCAGGCTTCCAAATGATTGACAGTCTGGTGGAATCATCTCTTCTATTCATGCTTTCTGGCCTTTTTTCAATCTCTATGGCTTCTTTGATAATTCTGTGGCTGGGGTTTTCTATAGTGGCTAGGGTTTTGGTGCCATTGAAGTTGATGCTATGACCTGTGGCTTCCATGTGTTGGACTAGTGAGGAAGTGTGTTCCAGCTTTTTGACTGCATTTTTGTGTTCATCCAGGCGGGTACTTATTCTTCTATTGGTCTGTCCAATGTATGTGGCCGGGCATGATGCACAGGGGACTTCGTATATGCCTTGGTTTTACAGGTCAATTTTATTTTTGGGGTTTCTAAGGATGGCTGCTATTTTTCTGTCTGTTTTGAAGGCAGTCTTGATGTATCTTACTAATTTTGTCTTATGTACCTCTTACTACAGATTGAAAAATATCTTTTTAAATATAGAAATATGCTTTTTGAATATAGAAATATTTACATTTTTGAAATATGCATTGGTTGAGATCTTCCATTTTTTGAATGATTAAAAAAAAAGAAATTCCTCCAATTTAACATAATCAACGTAACTACTGTTCTATAATATGTCAAATATTTGGCCTATACTTCAAAATAACACAATTAAAAAACAATAAGTCCTCTAAAATTAAGAGTAGAAAGACCAAATTATTTTCCTAATGCATAATCTCATTTGCCCCTCATGCAGTTTAGCACTTGTAAAAACATTCTATTATATATGTTGATTAATAATCTTCCAAAGCTTTAAAAAAAAAACATGGAAAATCTCATTTAAGGTGTTATTGTAACGACTAGTATGATCCTGAGCATCAATTCTCAAGCTCAATACATTTTTTTAATCAGACGGCAGTGAAAAAAATGACTCCTAGTTTATGATATAATCAGGGATGGGATCTGACTGATATAACTACTGGTTCTGTTGTTCTGCATTGTGCATGCATGCGTGAATTGCGTGAGTCACATGAGTGCAATTTACAACCTGCTGAGCTGCACAGACAGCTGAGCAGCACTGCGTGCGGGTGTGCAGCAGTTGGGAAAGCCCTTTTTTCCTACTTTTTCAACCACAGCTGTGCCACACAAAGCAGCTGAGATTGAAAAAGCAGGAAATAAAGAACAGATAAGAAGCCAGGCAGGGAGGTGTGCCAAAACAGCAGCAGACATAGAACCTGTTCTATGTCTGCTGCTCTTCAGTACAACTGGTTCTACAGAGATGGACAGAACTGGTAGAATCCCACCCCTGGATATAATGTATTCTAACATTCCAACATCTGCAGATTTTTATTTATAAACAGAGTTTGGGAAGAAAGTAATCTGATATTGACTAAAGGAATCTCACTATTATCTTTCTTTCCCACAACTTTTCCTCCTCCTCCTTTGACTACACAGAAAACTTTCTTCTGATTTGTTTTAAAAGTAAACAAATTTCCTGCAGATACTCTTTCTTAGGGCATCTTTCACTTCCTTATTTTTCAGATTGTATATAAATGGATTGACCAGAGAAGACAAAACTGTGTATGAGAAAGAGAGAAATTTTTGAATGTCCTTTCTAACTGCAGTCTTTGGTATCAAATATACAAAAATTAGAGATCCATAGAAAATGAAAAATACAGTCAAGTGAGATGAACAGGTGGAAAAAACCTTTTGCTTCCCAATACTAGAGGGAATGTTTAAGATGGCAATAATAATATAAATGTAAGATGTAAGTGTCAGAAGAAAAGGAGGAAATGCGAATAGGGAGGCCACCATGAAGCTCAAAATTTGCAGCATGCTAATATCACTGCAGGGAAGTATTAGAATAGGAAAATATTCACAGAAGTAATGATCAATCTCATTGGAGCTACAGAAGTTTAAGTGCAGCATCAGAACAAGCAGAACAGTCAAAGGCATAAATCCATTGATCCAAGAAACAACTGCTAGTTGCATAATGCAATGGTATACATATTGCTAAATATCTATCATAAGACATCACATTCTGCACATACTTAAGAACCAACAAAATACATTTGTATGAAACTTGTTGAAAGAAACTGTTTTGTCTCCAGTCAACAGAGCTGAAATCATCTTTGGAAATATGCTGGAACTGTAGAAAGCCTCCAGAAAAGACAGGTTCCCCAGAAAAAAATGAATAGGGCTTTTAAGATGTGGATCCAAGACAATCAACAGAAGAACAGGAATGTTTCCCATTATAGTCAGAATGTCTAGTCAAAACAAGATTCTTATAAGTAGATAATTTTACTTTGATCTTAAATATTTTTTTATTTAAAGATATAAATTATTTAATTTCAAGACTGAACACATTTTTTATTAAGCCTTGTTTAAAGTATTTATTTTTTTAAAAAAATGTATCAATGTGTTTTTCTCAAATCTATGCAAATCTTAATTAAAAATAAACAAGTAAGCAAACAAAATTGGAACAATAGCATATAAAAATTACAAACTAAAATGAAATAAGAAATAGTCATGTTTCCTGTTAGAGTGTTTTATAAGAATAGAATAAATAGAAGTCTTTATTCTCCAAGTGTGATTGGACACACAAGGAATTTGTCTTGGTGCAAATGCTCTCAGTGTACATAAAAGAAAAGATACATTTGTCAAGCGTAAAGAATCATAAGGTGCAATATTTAATAATAGTCATAGAGTACAATAAGCAATCAAATTATATTGGGAAACAGCTAATATAAACTGTAAGGATACAAGCGACAAAATTATAGCCATACAGTCACAAGTGGGAGGGGAGGAATGATAAGGAGTGATGAGAAGATTAATAGTAATAGTAGTGCAGACTTTGTAAATAGTTGGACAGTGTTGGGGGAATTATTTATTTAGCAGAGAGATGCCGTTCAGGAAAAAACTGTCCTTTTGTCTAGTTGTTTTGGTGTGCAGTGCTCTATAGCACCATTCTGAGAGTTAGAGTTGAAACAGTTTATGTCCAGGATGTGAGGGGTCTGTAAATATTTTCACAGCCCTCTTTTTGACTCATGCCGTATACAGGATCTCGATTGAAGGTAGGTTGGTAGTAATTGTTTTTTCTGCAGTTCTGTGTCTGTCTTTTTGTGTTGCAGAACCAAACTAGACAGTTATAGAGGTGCAGATGACAAACACAATAATTCCTCTGTAGAACTGTATCAGCAGGTCCTTGAGCAGTTTGAGCTTTCTGAGTTGGCACAGAAATACATTTTTGTTTTTTAAATCATTCTTCTTAAATATCAACCTGTATTTTGTTTTTAGAAAAAATGTTTTCTAATAATTGTCTTTTCAATGAAATTATTCAATATATTTTAATTTCTGTATTTCTGTAAGAGGCATAATAACTAATGTATGTTTGTGTTTGTAGATGTGTGTGTATATATGAGAGAGTTATATACGCATCATTATATTGCACACAGACATATATGTTGAGATTTTCTGAATGATGGTCAACTCATAAAATATTTCTATGGTCTTTTTAGAGTTGCCAACAGAAATGGGGGTGGGGAGCAGTGGACAGCTTATACTCCATAAATATTTTCAAAGATAGTTTTTAGGTGACCGAAGTTTCTGCTGTACAAAATTCTAACTGGAGATTAGGATTGATGACTCTTGGCTATGGATGTGTCCCATTGGAGAATATGAATTATGATAGACCGGGGGTGGTGGAGAAAACCAGGATCAAATGTGACAATAAATGATGTGTCTCAGAGTTGGCTACACCCAGGCAGTGCCGACATGTTTACTCTTAATAAATATTATTTAAGTTTTGGAAGTTCGGCTCGAGTCTCATAATTTAAATGGAGGTAACTGCCAAAGCCCAAACATGATGTGTGTGTGTGCATGTGTGTGTGTGTGTGTGCACGCACACCTGTCCATATATCTGCACTTGTCTATTTACAAACACAAACCTATGTTCATTCATTCATTCATTCATACATACATCTCCTTTGTTTTATTTTTTAAATTTATATTTAAAACAACTTCAATTAATTAGTTACATTTATATTCTGCCACATTCACAATAGACTTATGAATGGGAGGTGACTTACTTCTGAGCCTTTGAAAAAAAAATTCATGGTGGACTACTTTAAGAAACTGGTGTTATAAACATTACTTCATGAAAGTTTTCTCTATATTCTAACATTCCCCTAACAGCTTGCATGATAACTACATCTGCGTGATCATGGGAAAACAAAACAAATATGAATATCTAGAGCTTTTGGCCTTAAAGAGAAGATTAACAAATAAAAAGAAGCTTCCATATTGGATATAAAAGATATTATTTTATTTATTTGTCAAATTTAGCTATTGCCATCTCACTTTCAGCAGTGTATGCCCAACACTATTGTCTGAAATATGACTGAAACTTGAGAAGCGAATGGGAGGGATAGCCAATTGGTTCCATTGCTGTAAAACGAGTTCAACCATTGGCCATCTCACTGGGACAGTTCTTCATATGTCAGTGAATCAGTGTAAAACTGATGCAGGGAAGGGTACATGAAGATAGATATATATATATAGAGAGAGAGAGAGAAAGTGGGGGCATTTCTGAGACTGAGATCTAGATGATTTAGTACATACTATAAAGTAGAATTTGATATCAAAGATACAGTATAGATTTCAATTAAATCTATCCAGAGATAATAAGTGATATCTGTTCAAGAGATAATAAGTGATACCTTCATATTGTTCTCATTTTCTGGAATATCATATCCATGAAGTCCATTTGACCTCAACCCTGCTGCTCTTTGGAAAAACTTCAAAAATATGGCCTTTTAAATATGTCATAGGTTTGGGAGATTTTTCATATTACTGCATAATATACATGAAATATTCTTTCTTGGCTTTTTTCTTTATATGTATAAACTCTCTGTGTGTGTGAGAGAAAGAGAGAGAGTGAGTGTGAGTGAGTGTGAGCGAAGAGGTAATTTCTTAAATTATTACTTTTATTACTATCACCAGAAGTTTATTTTTTGCAAGTTAATTATTCATTAATATTTTCATGTGAAACAGAATCCTAATCTTTACTTAGAGTTAAATGTAAGGTACAAATTGCTATCTTTTTTCACTCTTCAATAGGCAATGAAGTTATTGAAGAGAAAAATAAAATTTTACACTTAGGCAAGAAAACCCAAATGTTCAGGTATACAATAGGTGATACCAAAGGTGGTATTCAGCAGGTTCTGACCAGTTCTGGAGAACTGGTAGCAGAAATTTGAGTAGTTTGGAGAACTGGTAGTGGAAATTTTGAGTAGTTCAGAATACCACTTCTGACTGGCTCTGCCCCCATCTATTCCGTCTCCCGAGTCCCAGCTGATCGGCTGGGTCTTCTTTTGTTAGTGGGATGGGAAAGGAATGGAGATTTTAGAGTATCCTTCCCTTGCACACCCACCAAGCCATACCCACCAAGCCACACCAGGTCGACCATACCACGCCCACAGAGCTGGTGTTAATTTTTTTTTAATCCCACCACTGGGTAGTACCCAGCTCAATAGTAGTGAAAAAGATGGCCCTAGAATCAATAAGTAAATATGAACAGCCATGCTTTTTTTTCAGTGATATTACTTACAGCCTTACTACAGCATTTGATACCCATTTAGGCCATGGGAAACCTGTGTTCACAGATTTACAATTAGGGAAATCAGCCTAGTTGTTCAAACAACTTCAACTTCAGTTATACATTCCTTGCGTAAATGTGACAGAAACTCAGTATTGTTATTGAGTTCCTTAGTGCTTAGGTTTATATAATTATGAAGCTTCCAAGATCCAATAGCATGTGAAACCATCCATAAATGTTTAAAACATTTAACATGATCAATTTTATTCTCTGTAACATTTTTTAGTCTTTTTAAAGCAAAGACCACTATTGCAATTTTTTGGTAGTTAATCACCAAACATTGTTCTTTGCAGTTGTTAACAAAGTGAGTGATTAAGGCCAACTGAAATTTATCAGATAATAGTAATGCTTACATCATATAAAAGAACTGGTAAACTGAAGTTGATACAAATTAAATCAGTGAGATGAGTGTTAGGGAAGTTAGATAAAAGGTAAGTAACATGAAGCCCAAAGTACAATTTTGTCCTTCTCTTATCTAACAGATTAGCACCTGTCAAGTTACTCTGATATTACTTTTGATACAAACATTAAATGAGAGGGGCAAATGAATCTATGCTAGTGTTTTTCAATTTTCACCACTAGATTTCTCTGGAAATGAAACCATATGTCTCTGAATGTACCAAGAAAAAAAATAATGGAATATTTTGCTTTATGATGAGCCAAGATGGCATAGTGGTTAGAATGCAATACTTCAGGCTGCCTGCAATTTGGCAGATCAAATCTCACCAGGCTCAAGACTGACTCAGCCTTCGTCCCTCTGAGGTCGATAGAATAAGGACCCAGATTGTTGGGGGCAATATGCTGATGCTGTAAACTGTTTAGAGGGGGCTGTAAAGCATTGTGAAACAGTATATAAGTCTAAGTGCTGTTGCTATTATTGAGTATATCATTCAATTTCATGGTACAAAACTAACACATGAACATAGGTAGGAAAATTAGAATGAAAACCTGTTTGTTCATTACCTCACATAATAGATTCCTTCTTTATACAATCTTGCAATTTACAATCTAGAAGACATGCATACAGCTTACTAATTATGCATAAAAACTAATAAATCTGTCAATTAGTCAGATCTGTTCACTTTCTTGAAGCTGAGGATAATGATGGCTTCAGCAATGTGGGATATGTCCTGTTTGATCCATGTATGTGAAGACAGAGGAAAAAAAACAAGAATTCACAAAGCAAAATTCAGATTAATTTTATTTTGTATATGTGATTGCTTTATTATTAATATATTGTTTGTAAAAGAATATAAGAAGTATTGTAACTATTCTAACTATTATAAAATAATCATAAAATACAATAATCACAAAAATTTCCTAGGATAGGTACAACAATAATATAAACATTTGGCAGCTGATTTTATGGCTGATTAAAACCCCTACAAAATAAATGTTTTAAGGAAAATGTTAAAGTATAATCAGGTGAAACTGATATCTCTCGCAAAGATCCAACCAATATAATGATTGTTGAAAACAAGAAGCAAAGTGTATAGAGAGAGATCAAGGGCTATACAGACCAACATTTTAAATATTTGATTGAAGAGGTGGAAAACAATTGGAATAATCTGTCAACAAATTACTGTATGAATTATCATACAAAGAAAGCAGAAAGTTCAAAGATTTAAAGTAAGATTCTTAACAATATTTTTGTTTTTAACCATCATAACCGTCCTCTTTAAAACCTAAAAGATATAAACTTTCTTGATGTCTTCTTCATGGCATCCTTCACCTCCTTATTTCTCAGGCTGTAAATGAGAGGATTTGCAACAGGGGGAAGGACTGTATATAATAGAGAAAATATTTTTCTAACTTCACTAAGTGCTTCAGATTTTGGTAACAAGTATACAATCATGATGGCTCCATAAAACATAGAAACTACTATCAGATGAGATGAGCAAGTGGAAAAGGCTTTTTTCCTCCCAATAGTGGAAGGAATTCTCAAGATAGTAATTATGATGTATATATAGGAAGTCATGGTAAGGACAAAAGGAGGTAGTGTAAATGCAAAGGTAAAGATAAAACTTGTAAGTTCTACCAAGCTGGTATCACTGCAGGAAAGTTTCATTAGTGGAAGAGTGTCACAAAAATAGTGATCAATTTCATTTTGACCACAGAATGTAAGTTGTAGCATTAAACTTAAAAGGATCAAAGCAGCTATAAGGCCATTTATCCATGAAGAAACTGCTAGCTGGATACAAATCCGAGCATTCATACTTGTTGTATAATGCAATGGTTTGCATATTGCTAAATATCGATCGTATGACATTACAGATAGGAGATAACATTCAGTAGCCACTAGCAAGCCAAACCAAAAAAATTGCAAAAAACAACCATTGAATGAAATGGTATTTTCATCAGTCAATAAGCCGACCATCATCTTGGGTAAAATATTTGAAATATAGCAAGTTTCCAGGCATGACAAATTTCCCAGGAAGAAATACATGGGTGTATGAAGATGTTGATCAATAGCAACTAAAATTACAATGAGAATATTCCCAGCCATGGCTACAATATAAAACACTAGAAAAGTAAAAAAAAGAATAGACTGCCATTGTCCAAGTTTTCCAAAACCCAAAATAATAAATTCTGTGATATTCATCTAACTTCTTCAAGTCATTTATTGAATATTTTTTAAAATGACATATTTTAAATAAACAGATCTTCTATTGCATCCTAGGGGAAAAAGAGAAATGGGATAAAACAGTAACCAATACATTCCATCTGAAAAGGGAACATAATCAATTCTTTCTCTCCTTGTGACATTTCTGCAATAATGATTTTATGCTAAAGGGCAAGTGAGTATTGCATTTTGCATTTTGCAAAAGAGTGCAAACACTCTTTTATTTTGATTTACTAGAACACTAAATATACTATATGAATAAAAGGCAAACCATTGTTCTCAATGCCACATAAACTGTTTATCAAGAAACCCTTTTTAAAAAAAATGATTGCATTCTTTTCATTGACCATTGTCAGAAAAAACTTATGAAATACAAAGAGGCTTACCTCTGTTATATAACAACAAGGGCATCTTTGGGATTCAGAATGACTGTTGCAGCATTTCATTATTTATATCTACACTTTTTGAATATTTGTCTTTCTGGTGATTGGAAGCTTACATAATCATAACTTGCTCTCTTTCTATCTGTCTCTATCCCTCTCAAGAGGACATAAATTATCCCACAGGAGAAATGTTAATCTAGTGCCTATTGCTTCAATTCATTGTGTTAATGCTGCTATTCTTCCTGAAAAATTTCCTACTACTTTTCATAACCAAGTATCTCAAGAAAACTCTGTGTCTCTACCATTTAGTATTAGGCCATAAATCTTGCTTTCATAGCTTTTTTACGAAGATATGCTATTAACTTTGTGACCTCAAAAGCATCAGCTTTCTAATATTCCCAATTTTTACTTCGGACAAAAATATACAAACATTCATACATATACAAACATTCAATAAAAAATGTTGGGCGGGGGGGACACTAATCAATGGTATTCAGTACAGAGACAGCTTATACTTAAATAATCATTGGTAGAATTGAGATAGAGGCAGTGCATCTATCCTCGTGTATCTTGAAGTCCTACAATTTTCAGTACCATCAACCACAATGCCCTTCTGGATCAACGGCTTCTTTGGGAATGGGGGACACTGCTGTACATTGATTTGCCCTCTGCCTTAAAAGTTAATCCTTGTGAAAAGGGGAAAGACCATGCTTACTGCCCCTCTTTTGGGTGCTTCAAGGATTGATTCTTCTCAACAGGGTATTCTTTAGACATGTGCAATACTACTACTACTACTACTACTACAACTACTACTACTAATTAAAAAATAAAATTATTCTTTTTCTTATGAAACTGAATGCTGTAATTGATGTTAATATAACTACATGTGATCAGATTGGCTAAATGACTTGATACTTTTAATTAGTCACCATTACAAAAAAACAAAGAAACAAACACACACTATTTAAAAGATTTATTTATTTTTCTTTGGTATTCCATTGTACATTCATGAGTACTATACACATTCCAGAATAGAATAGAATAGAATAGAATAGAATAGAATAGAATAGAATAGAATAGAATAGAATATCAAAGTTGGAAGGGATCTTGGAGGTCTTCTAGTCCAACTCCCTGCTTAGGCAAGAAACCCTACACCACTTCAGGCAAATGGTCATTCAAACTTAGCTTTTTAAAGTGTATCTTCAAAAACCAAGAAATCAACATAACCCAAAAATTCAGATCATTATAGAGAGTAGGAATAGGGTAAGAATCATATTTATATTGATATACTGATATACTGATTGACAAGAAGAAGTAAGGATATATTGGGAAAGACCATGATTTACAGAAATCACCTGTGAGTGATTTAGGATCTGACCCAATAGATGGAGGACAATCCAATTACTACCCCAAATTAATATAATAATTCAGGTAAAACACTAATAAGGCATGAACTAGGTTTTTAGTTATTTCTAAAGAAAAATATTAATAAGTTCAGAAAATAAAAAATTATAAGTTTCATGCATTTTAATGATGATTTAGATAAGAACTCCTAAATATATATCAGATGTCTGCAAAGGTAAAGAAAAGCAAAACACAAAGAAGCAAGAAAAGCAAAACACAAAGAAGCAATCACTATGACAACAGCACTTGTAATAGAATCAAAACCTACAAACTATAACTCCTTCAAGCACATCTATCAAAGTTTCTGACAACTTGTAAGGCAATGCTTTGGTAAAGCAATCAGATTAGAAACTCCTGGAATATAAATCAATTATTGATTACGGGTATAATCAATTATAATTTGGATCTTTACTATCTGAAGCAATTCAATGTAATGTATATTCCATCCTATATAGTTAGATCATTCTCAGAGGCTCTGCCTTAAGTATCCTTCTGCATAAAGATGGGATGAAAGTGTACTTGATAAGGAACTTGGACACTTTGGCACAAATAGGCCTGATGGGGTTTCAATAACATAATATTGTGATTTTAATGTATAAATAAATATATATTTTTTAAAAAAAACCTTGAAATAATATCAAACCTTTCACATATATATCATTTTTATATCCTAAATGGAGAAGTTGGTTTGTATAGTATCAGTCTACCAATACTATTTCTTAGGGCTTCTTTGACCTCCTTATTTCTTAGACTGTATATAAATGGGTTTGCTAATGGAGGCAATGCTATGTATAAAAAAGAGGAAAATTTTGGCACATCTGCTTTTTCAGTTCTTGGCAGCATATAAGCAATCATAAGAGATCCATAGAAAATAGAAACCACAACCAGATGTGAAGAGCAAGTGGAAAAAGCTTTCTGCCTTCCAGTGACAGAGGGGATTTTTAGGACAGAGCCTATAATATATACATAGGATAAAAGTGTTAAGAGAAAAGGAGGAAGTGTGAAGATAGCAGCTACAATATAACTCATAATTTCCAATAACCAAGTTGTACTACAGGAAATGCTTAGAAGGGCAAAATAGTCACAGAAATAATGGTTTATTTCATTAGATTTGCAAAACGTTAATTGCTTTAACATCAAAATGAGCAATATTGAAAATACAGCAAATCCATTGATCCAAGATGAAGTTGTTAAATGAATACAAGTCTGAGAATTCATGGTTGTCAAATAATGCAGTGGTTTACAGATTGCTAGATATCTGTCATAAGACATCACACACAGTAAACAGCATTCTGTAGCTACCAAAGAACTACACAGATACCACTGCATAAAACAGTTACTGAAAGAAATTGTTCCATTTCCAGTTAGGAGAGCTGAAAGCATCCTTGGGAATATATTGGAACTATAACAAATTTCAAGAAATGAAAGGCTTCCTAGGAAGAAATACATAGGCACTTTAAGATGCTCATTGAAAATGACTAGCATAACAATGAGAAAGTTTCCAATCATGGTTACAATGTAAATTACTAAAAAACTCAGAAAAAGAAAAGTTTGAAATTCATAGAATTCATGAAATCCAAGCAGAATGAATTCATCTATCTTTGTCTGATTCCCCAACATTGTGGCAATTAGGAAATCCACTTCCTATTTAAAAAAGAAAAAGAGAAAAAATGCACAAACTAAAGATATTGTCATAGACATATTCAAGCTTTTTTCTTAGTTTGTTCTTATTTTGACCAACATGTCAAAGTGTTTAATGTCTTATCTATCATCTGACTGACAAACTTTAATTTTTTTTCTATACTTGAAATAGATCCTATTATACCCTATAATAATAGGATTGACAGAGATAGCTGAAAGATGTTATATGTCTGAATTTCATTTGTTTATACTCCCAAAATATTTATATTTATGTATATTTTGCTTTTCCTGACAATTTTATTTAAATGGATTGACCATTGTTCATGATGCAAAACATGGAACTAATCAAAGACTATTTTTGTCATATTATTTTGAAGGATAGAATGTGAATCTATAAATTAATCTAATGCAAATAAAACAGTTTAATGTCCTTTCAACTAATACTGTTCTAAACCCAATTAAATGCATACATATTTATTTTTGTATTGTATTTTAAAAAGAAGCATACATAAGTTTCATTATGATACATTGTTATTATCATAACAACATAAAACACTTTTTAGATGAAAATTCTTGTTTATATGCTGCTTAAAACATTTCTGCTTTCTATGAAGCTATCTTATGTTGAATAATATTTCCACATACAATTACATTCCACATGCAATTACATTTGCATACACAAATATATTAAACAGAAAAAAATCTTTTTGACTCCATCAAAAAATATTAAAAACTACGGTTTACATAGTTTATAATTAAATATAGGATAAAATAGGTATTCAAGGACAAAGCTGGCAATAAATTATATAGTTCCAATGCTCAGAATATAATAATGAATAGATTTTTTGGTTTATCTATACTATATTCTAATAATGATATAACAGAATATCAAAAGTATAATCACTTAAACTAAAACAAAAATATTTTTTTATATTTGTTGGGCACCTGGAATGGTATGTGGGAATGACCTAAGGAGATAGGAGGAAGAGCTACAGACTAGACAAGCATCATGCAAAATATTATCCTAAGCAAGATTCTTTCAAATCTAACCTTACATTCAGCTAGTATTCATGGTTATGCTTCATCTGGACTACCTTGAAAGTTTAAAATCAAGATTGTATGTTTAAACATATTCCTCCTCTACTTTCATTTCATTCCCTGGAACATGAGGGAAGGTCCCTACTGGAATGCTTCCCTTTGCATTTTCAAACTGATATATCTTTTCCATGAATGTAGTCTAACTTTCCTCTTGTCTTTCAATACCATTCCCACATACCTTTACAGCACCTATGCTGCTATCTTTACTATAATGTGCCAATTTAATCTACTAATATAAAATGACACTAATGACACCAAATTTGTGGTGGTTGCTGAAATAACTGAACATCGCTAGCTATATATTTGAAACATTCTACATAACATTCTTGTTTGGAAGACCAATTCTTTAATTATTTCCAAATAACAAACAAAGTTTATATAATGCTAGTTACCATTCTGTTGCTGCTTGGTATTCCCTGTTGAAATATTTCATGGTGAAAAATTCCTTCCTTTTATCTTATTCAGAATAAATATGTACTACCACACGTTAATATATAAAGATGTGAATCAATCTGCCTTTGTTTTAATTAGTTTGTTTTTGTTTTAATTTAAAATAATTTCTTCTGGGCTTTTTGTTTTTATTTTTCGATGCAGAAGAATTTAGACCAATGTAAATGTTGTTGTTTATCTTGATATGATAAAATTTAAACTAAAAGTATAAAATAATGATACCTGAATAGTATTACTGTCCAAGAATGTTGGTTTTTATTAAGGAGAAGATAATGTAGATATGCAACCATCAGATATCTATTTTGAAAGCAAACAAAAATGAACTGGATGGGAAAAAACATAGATTAATATGGAAAGCAAAATATTACATCATTGTGCATTTCTCAAAGCCTTTATGGGAAAATCCCTCAAGAACTTTGCATATCTAAGGCCTCTGTATCCTTAGAAAAATTAATTTATATATTTGGCCAGAATATCTGAAAAATAGTTTTTTTTGTTGTTGTTGCATATGAAGCCAACAGTTCATAAATGTGAACGATAAAGAGACAAATAATAAATAAAACTGCAAAACATATGGCTATTACTGCCTATTCTTTTTGTTGGCTAATTAGTTATATACAGAAATCCTAGCCTGCCAGCTAAGGGAGATAAACAAATAAACAAACTCCCACTGATGTAATTAAAACACCATGCATCAGCATTGTTAAAGGCGGAAACATAAATTGATGAAAAAAAATTGCCTCTTTTAAAGACTTATAAGAGAACTATAAAAATGGCACTTCTTCTTTTCAGGAGAGTAATAATCATACCATATGACCTGTCATTTAGGAAAGAATTAATTGCCATTCACATTTTTAAAAAAAATCCCTAAAATGGGTGTTTTGTTTTATCCCAACAGTAAAGATAGGGTTGATCCTGTTGTTATGCAAGCAATCTGTTTCTTTTCAGAGTATTATAAATAACCAATATATTTTAAACTGCATTATGAGATCCTTCCAGGATTTTCACAAAAACTAAACATAAACACAATGAATTATTCCCCACTCCCCGATGGTGGGGGAGTTATGATTGGAAGCTAATGTACTGTTCATTCTTTTTCTTTTTTTATCTAAAGGTTAATAGGCTAAAGATTCATTCACTCTGCTATTTTAATCTCATGTAACAAAAAAGACAATTTTTTTTCTCTAATGCTTCCCCATTATGGATTGTGGATAAAAAAATTCAGATTGAATTTGAAATCATAAAATACCTTTAAAAAAGTTCTGCCCTTGAATGTTGGATCAAATAGTTTGAATCTGCTTTTGAATCCAGAAATTTCAATCTGAAAAAAAGATAAAAGGCCGGTTCATGCAAGCCCACAATGTGAAGTTTGTAGCTGGGGGGAAAAACAATATGTACAGTATGTTTTAATTTGACAAGCTCTCCAAAACTCTCTAAAAAGGGGGGATTTATGCTGTAGAATTCTCAAAACATAATAATGATATATATTAAATTACCAATCATAATTTATATTAGAAAAAACTGATCTCCATATACATAAATGTAATGTATAATGCATATTGTATATTAGAAAAAACTGATCTCCGTATACAAAAATGAAGTATATTAGGAAGAATACAGATAAAACAAATGTAACCTCTTAGGTAGATGTACACAAATTCATTATTACACTTATGCAGGAATGTAGAAGCATTATTTAATAATAATCATGGACAAAGACAAATTACAACTGATTAGTTTCACTAGATTACAGGGAGATTCCCATTGTGTCAATGTGGTAATCATATTTAGTGAAAGTGGCAACTGTGATGTTAAATTTCTACCGGAATATTACAGTACAAAGATGGGCTGCTGTTTAGTCTATTGCCATGTAGAGTCTTCCAGAACCCTATATACGATTCCCTTACATTTCAAGAGTATGCAGTCCCAAACCAGATTTTTTTTTCCTATATATTACTAGTCATATTCTTCCTGTTGTTGATGCATGAAGAATTGATGCATAAAAAGTTTGGACAGTCTCAGGAGCTGTTAATACAGTTCTCCACAGGAATTATTGAATCTATCATTTGTACTTTTATATCTGCCTGGGGTACAGGAATTAAACATGATAGGTACAGATTCCAACTGATTGTTAGGACTGTAGAAGAAATAATTGCAACCAGTCTGCATTCCATAGAAGTATATTGCATAGTATATTGCATGGGTCAGAAGGAGGGCTGAGAAAATAACCACAGACCCTTCACATCCTGGACATAATCTGTTTCAATTCCTCCCCTTGGGATGCTGTTATAGGGCTTTACATCCAAAAGAACTAGATGAAGAGACATTTTTTCTCTCATGCCATCACTTTGCTGAACACCTAATCCACACAATACAGTCTTCATCCACGTTGTATGACTGTATTATTATTAATAACCTTCTCATCTTCTCTATTACCCTCCCTTGCTGGTACATTATTGTGATTAATACTATTCTGTGGCTTTGCATGTACATGGAGAGATTCTGCACTTGAGACAAATTCCTCGTACATCTAAACACAGATGGCCAAATCTTCTCTTCTCTTCTCTTCTCTTCTCTTCTCTTCTCTTCTCTTCTCTTCTCTTCTCTTCTCTTCTCTTCTCTTCTCTTCTTTTCTCTTCTCTTCTCTTCTCTATCCTCCCTCCCCTCCCATCCCATCCCATCCCATTCTATTCTATTCTATTCTATTCTATTCTATTCTATTCTATTCTATTTTGTCAAACTCAAGAAGTGGCTCACATGGTAAGATGCTGGGCTTGCTCACCACCAAGACTGACAGCTTTGCAGCTCAATTCCCATGAGCAAATAAACTATAGAGGGACAAGAAAGAAGCTTCCCCTGATTGCCTACCGGCATTAAGTTGTCCTGTGGGTAAAGATAACACCGCCCATAAAAATTCCTTTCAAAGAGGCAGCCTCCTTGTTGATCCCTGGCTAACACATGCCATATAATAAATAAATAAATAAATACATACATACATACATACATACATACATGCTTGGAAAAAAAAGAAGTTTATGTGGTGTTTTTCTTTTATTATATATTTATTATATTAATTAGTTTTGGGGACTTTGTATTGCACAAGCTTTTTAATATTACTTTTCAGTGCCTCTTTGACTTCCTTGTTCCTTAGGCTGTATATGAAAGGATTGGTGAAAGGGGGCACAACTGTGTATAACAGAGAGGAATTTTTTTCTATGTTTCTATTGACATTATTCTTTGGTAGCATATACACAATCATGAGAGAACCATAAAAAATTGAAACCACAATCAAGTGAGAGGAACAGGTAGAAAAAGCCTTCTGTCTTTCAGTGGTAGAAGGAATTTTCCATACAGCAGCTATGATATATATGTAAGAGATCAGAGTTAGGAGAAAAGGTGGAAGTGTGAATAGTACAGCCACAATAAAACCAATAATTTCTATCAAGTTAGTGTCAGTGCAAGAGAGATTAAGAAGTGAAAAGTAGTCACAAAAATAATGATCCATTTCATTTGAGCTACAAAACGTTAGCTGTAACATGAGATGAAATAATGTCACAATAGTTATAAATCCATTTATCCAAGATGCAGCAACTAATTGGACACAAGTTTGGGCTTGCATAATTGTTGCATAGTGCAGTGGTTTACAGATAGCTAGATATCGGTCATAGGACATTGCACAAAGTAAGCAACATTCTGTAGCCTCTAAGGAACCAAAGAGATACCACTGTGTGAAGCAGCTGCTAACTGAAATCATGTTATTTCCAGTAAGAAGAGCATAAAGCAATCTTGGAAATATATTGGAACTATAGAAAACCTCCAAGAAGGAAAGGTTCGCCAGGAAGAAATACATGGGTGTATGAAAGCGACGATCAAAGATAACTAGTGCCACAATAAGAGTGTTTCCAGTTACAGATACTGCATAAGTTATTAGGAAGATCAGGAAAAGAAGTGTCTGTGTTTTACTGTATTCCCCAAATCCTAGAAGGACAAATTCTGCAATTTTTGTTTGATTTCTGATCATCATGGAAATAAGAACTTTTTATTCTGTCAAAAAAGAAATATAAAATTAGGGATGTTATCATAGATAACTTGTTTCTTTTTTTTCAGATGGCTCCCTGAAGTTTATATACCTTAAATTAAATACCTTGGAACAAGATAAAGAATCCTGTGAATGGAAATAAGGAATCTGTCAAACATTTTTTCCTATCCCTGTGCTGAGAGATCACATTTAATATTGGAATGACATGTATTTAGACTTTAATCATGTATTTGATTTTAGTACAAAATAAATAAAATATTGTGGGAGTTTCTACAATGCTAAACTATATTCACAATGCATGAAAGAGTTCACTCTTGAACAGATCATCAAATTTACTTTCAAAAGCAACCTGAAAAACAAAGGATAGCTTGTCTGGGATGGTAAGTTATCAGTTTATTATTAAAAGAACGGTTAAGCTCTATGACTTTGGGAACTGCTTTCCTAGCGTTGAGACAAACTGACTGTAAAAAAATTATCCAGTTCATTGGTGAATTTCTGGAGAAATGGTAGTGGAAATTTTGGGTAGTTTGGAAAACTGGCAAATATCACCTTTGATTGGATATTTTACAGTATCCTTTCCCTGCCACGCTCACCAAGCCACGTCCACAGAACCAGTAGTAAAAAAATTTGAATCCCACCACTGTGTTTGTATCTTTTTATTTATTTATAGGTAATAGTTTAGATTTATAAAGCCACTTAATCTCCATTTAAAAAAAAATCTTGTTAGTATTTAAGACTGTTTTCAGAAGAGGACTTCAATGTCATTTTATCTATCTCTCAAAGATAGATAGATAGATAGATAGATAGATAGATAGATAGATAGATAGATAGATAGATAGATAGATAGATACATATCTTTTATGTTAGTCTTTTTATTCTTTTATTTACAATGCAAATTAGATAAGAGTGTCCTGTATATTCACAGTTAATGGAAGATGACATTAGTTCACTGTTTCTAGCCATTACATATTTTTGAACCATCAGATGTTCCTCTATCCCTCCCTCCCTCTCCCTCTCTCTCTCCCCTTTTCCCTCTCCCTCTCTTCCCCTCTCCATTTCCCTCTATGTGTCTTTGAAGATTCTTAGTCACCCAGATCATAGTTGCCTCTAAAGTGCTTTTTTCAAAAGGCGTCTGAACTGTACATATCTATTCTTCTATTTCCCACCCACCCACCCCCACACACACATTGAAGCTACTTCAATGAGAAGTGAAATGTTTTGTTCTTTTTCCTCAAGGAAATAATAGTTCAGTTTGAGACACTCTCTCTATGGCATCCATCTCTATGGAATCCCTTACTGAATGGAAATGTTGCATGTAGATGAAATTTTATATTTTCCCTGTCTCTCTTTAAAAAGTTGTTCAAGCAATATTACTTTTCCATTTTTATAATATAGACTTACTTAAGGTATTTTTTTAATCGATAAGAAACACATTAGGAACAACAAATAGTTATGTAATGAGGAGTGGAAGGGCATTTGCACAATCTAAAAGTTCTTACCTTTCTGCAGCTTATTAAAATGTTTGTCTCTGTGTATTTTTTTCTTTTTCACAAGCAGAACAAAATATAGATTCTTTAGGACAATACAAATTATTTCTTTCTTGGTGACAGAAAGTTATGTTATACTACATTATTCACAAATGTGTAAGAACATTGATGTTCAGCACAAAACATTTTTTACTTAACATTCAATAGATTGACTACCATGATTTAGGAGGAGGGCTTCCTCCACCATTTTCCCCACCCTCTGGAATATCCTCCTTCCAGGTGAGCTCCCACTATTTTGGGCTTTAATGGAGTTGACAGCATTCCTACCTCTTAGCATTTAAGATTTAACTTATTCTATTCTTTCATGTACTCTTTTTATTGATACATCATATTTCATATGGGTTTTAAACTTTTATGTGAGTGCCTGGACACTGCTCAGAGCCACCTTGTGAGTGAGATGGGAAATAAATAAACAAATAAACAAGCAAATAAACAAGCAAATAAATAAATAAATAAAGTCAATTTTTCTTACCTAGGGTTCATCTGTACTGTATATTTAGGAACACATTTTGAAAACCATAGACTTAATCACAAGAATAGCATATTTATGTACATGATTTAATAGTAATATGCTATTGATACAAGTGTGAATAGTTCCCTCAACGGAATATCTCAAAATAGAATCCTCTCAGCATGCTTGTTATATGAAGAAGCAGAAAGAATAAATAAGTCAATCACTGGGGAAATAATGCTTCATAAATGCACATATATTTCCTTAGTCATTGATTTGATATTACTTCTGTCCAGAGATAAAAAGGGATGGTTTCTCCCTGTGGATAATGGAAACTTTTATGACATGAATGTGATATTAAGACTTAGAGACCACATAGGTAGGTTTTCTCTATGACTATCTGTCCCCAACTGATCCTTCCAATCTTCTAACCCTTCACCCAGTCAATACATCCACCTTGATATATTTTTGACTTTCCTTCCACTTTTACCAGCATTAATGTATTCTGTAGAGCAGTGGTCGCCAATCGGTGGGCCACAGCCTACTGGTGATCCACGAGAAAATTTTGGTGGTCTTCAGAGAAAGCACCCCCCAAAGCAATTAATCCAGGCTGTAGGGGAACATAAGGCTGTGCCGCCCAGGAACACAATGCTTGGGTCGCTTGCACTGTGAACAACATGAGGTAGTGAGGGAAGGGGGGAGGGGGGAACTTACCTGGGCACCGGGTTGCTTCTTTCCACTTCTGCTTTTGGCTGCACACAAGGAAAGCAGCAAAAGTCTTTCTTTCTAACCCCCAAACTCTGCCAGAAATGAGTCTTTGCAGCCTCTTAGAGCAGGATGTCTTGCAGGGTTCCAAAGACTCATTTTTAGCAGAGTTTGGGGGATAGAAAGAAAGACTTTTGCTGCTTTTCTTGCATGCAGCCTGAGAACAGAACTCAAAGCAGGCTAGAAATGGGGCTGCCTTGGAGGGGGTGGGGGTGTGTGAGGGAGAGAGAGAAAGAAAATCACCAGCCCTCAGGTTAGATCGATCTCCCTGCCCCCATTCCTCTAAGAACGGAGCTCAAAGCAGGCTAGGAATGCCACCCCAAAGCACCCCCCAAAGCAATTATTCCAGACTGCAGGGGAATACAAGGCTGTGCCACCCACATGGCCCGGGAACACTACATGAGGTAGTGAGGGGAGGGGGGAACTGGTCTGCCCACCGGGTTGCTTCTTTCGTCTTCTGCTTTTGGCTGCATGCAAGGAAAGCAGCAAAAGTCTTTCTATCCCCCAAACTTTGCCACAAATGAATCTTTGGGACCCTGCAAGGCATCCTGCTCCAAGAGGCTGCAAAGACTCATTTCTGATGGAGTTTGGGGGAGAGAAAGAAAGTCTTCTGCTGCTTTCCTTTCATGCAGCCTGAGAATGAAACTCAAAGCAGTCTAGGAATGGGGCTGCCTTGGAGGGGGTTGAGGGGTGTGAGGGAGAAAGAGAAAGAAAATCACCACCCCTCAGGTTAGATCGATCTCTGTCCCCCTCCCTCTAAGCTCAAAGCAGGCTAGGAATGGGCTGCCTTGGTGTGTGTGTGTGTGTGTGTGTGTGTGTGTGAGAGAGAGAGAGAGAGAGAGAGAGAGATCCATCGCTGCTGGGGAATTAAATTCATGGGGGGGTGGATTTGTATGTCTCTGTCTCTTTTCTTTCCAGCCTCAAGGTGGTGGGGGTGGAAGGAAGAGAGAGAGAGAGAGAAAGAGAGAGAGGGAGGGAGGGAGGGGGAGAGGGAGATGGAGGAGGGAAAGATCCATTGCTGCTGGGGGCGGGGGGGAATTTGCATGGCTTGACTTCTTCAGAGTGACCTATATCAGGAAAATGTTAGATAGTACTGTGCATTCAAATGTTTGTCCTGTAATGACTGGAATGAAAATGGAGTGGAAATGGGTATTTCGTGCTTGCTGACAAACTTTCATAAGTGTGAAAGTATAGGGTTAGTTACACATTACTCTTAACAAAGACAAAATACCAGGACTTTGCATCCCCCCCCAAACCCAAAGGATGAAAGAAGCCATCCCTTTCCCTTCACTGTGCCCCACAATTCCCATTTACGTTTATGTTTAACATAAAAAATATTTTTTTTTATATTAAATATATTATCTTTTTAAAATAATTCATATTAGTGGGCCTCGGGATTTAAAAGTATGAGTTTGGTGGTCCCTGAGGTCCAAAAGGTTGGTGACCCCTGCTCTAGAGAAGTAACACTTGCATAATGTATCTAAAGTAGCTTGGTCATTTGGCCTCAAAAAAAAAAAAAACCCTTTATTTTGATTTGTTTTGTAGTGCATTAGTTTGGTTGTCTATGATATTATTAGCAGTTTTCTTCAGCACCAAATTTCAGAAGGATCAACATTCTTTCTATCCCACTTCTACAAAGTCCAGCTTTTGCCCCAATCACAAGTACCACATCTTGCATGTTCTCGTGACTTCAAAATGAACTTAATCATAAATATCATCAGCTACCTCTTCCTATGCCCAAGTGTGATTAAAACAAATTTTAGATAATCCTATTGAAGGGAAGTTGATCTATAATGCCATTATAGCCAAATACTTTTTTTTTCCTAGCTATGAGAGCCACTTCTTTTGTTTTGTTTGACTTCTTCATTCTTCATTTTCCAAGTAGTAAATAAATATCAAATATCCCATTACTGGGAATAACAATTTCCTTTCTAGACTAATTAATTCATGCCAATGATTCCCATCAGGTTTTAAAATTTAAATTTCCAGCAACTGTCAAGATTTCTCAGTTTGTTTATTTGGAGTTTCAGTTGTGTTTATTTTCAGCTCAAGGTTTATGTCACAATTTTACCATTCACCTCAACCATAGAATTTGAAAATTAAAACCAGATATCACACAGATTAATTGAGGTCCACATGTCAATTATACCCAAAGTACTGAGCACCAGAGATGCCTGCTAGATTTTGATGTTTCAATATTTGTTGATTTTCCCCTGAGATCTCCTATTTTCCATATTTTTAGTAGAACTTAGCTTCTAAATATCTTGGGATATCTCGCTAATTTGTCTCCATGTGAGATGCTATCCATTAGTTACTTAATAACTTATATACTAAGTTCAAAGGAGGAAAAGTTGGACTTTCAATGAAGACACAATAAAGACAAAGAACCTGCAACATTCAGAGTTCTGGATCTATTTTTCATCATTAAAGTTACAATATTAACATATAATGAAAGTAGAAATTACTGATACAGAAACATTGCAAGTAAGATTTATGCTTATGTATTAGTTATTTCAATAAAATCAGAAAGAAAGAAAGAAAACAAGTCTTGCAAATCAATATCCTAACTTTAGCTCCTATCATTTTATTATTAATATATATGATTTGCACATTCTTCATTGTTGAAACACATTTAAGTGATTATCAGAATAACAAAAGTAACTTACTTTTCCAACAAAATATTTCATACTAGGATAAATAATGTGCTATTTATTTATTGAAATTTTAATTATTAAATATCTGTAGGTTACCTTTTTTTTTGCCTTTCTTTTTGTTTCTTTGTTACTGGTTCTTGAATATTCTTAAAACTCCAATCACTATTTTTATTGGGTAAATATACCATTTTTGAAAAAAACAAAAGAATGGAAGTTGGCTGGATGCAGAATTGATGTTGCTATTATTTTTCTCCCTTGCAGGGAACAAAGGGTCAGCCCATCTTTCCTGAATGTTAATAAATACCGATCAATGTTCTAATTATTTTGCAAAAGTGATTATCTGATTCATTGGAAATTAGTTTGTATGACAATTCTATTTGTTTTACAACTCTACATACTATCAAAATTTATTTATTTTGGTCATCTTGCAATAGAAGTATCAAGGAATGGGAAGCTAGAAAATCAGTATATGCTCAACTTCCATGTAACTATTTAAAAAAAAGGAGGCTAATCCTGAAAGTTAAAAAAAAAAGTTTGAGAGAACAGAATTGTACTTACTATATCATAATCAACATCATAATCACAATCATAATCATTTTAAACCTCAATTGAAATTATCGTATCAATTATAGAACTTTAATTTCAACTCTGATAGTACTTAAATATGACTATAATCATAACCATCTCCCAAAGAGATAATTTTAATAGGAACTTCATGGCCCCAAATCAGCAATGTTTATATTATGATTTAGAAAGATTTACCAGCTAAGCACGGCTGATCAAACTACTAAACCATGATTTTGTTTTCTCAGAGCAAAGGTAATTAAATTAATAATTCAGTCTATGATATGAAATTTGGAGATATATTCTGTGTATAAGATAAATGAAAGATTCAGGGTTTGCCTATGTTTACTTTCAGGGACTACCTGGGAGGTACATGAGAGCAGAAAGTAAACAAATATTGCCGAAAAAGTGAATTACAAGACAAATTCTGAAAAATTGAATTGTATGGCTATGTCTGTCTTAGACACCAGAAATTAAACCTCACTCAGATATGTCTCTTTTAATTTCTAATTATTCAAAATGAAAAAGAGTGCATTGACATTGGTAATTGTTTCCTACTACAATATCACATCAGTCATTTATCTTAATAGACCCATGGAAAAGAAGATTAAGAATGGATGAAGAACAAAGAGAAAACCAAACTCGTGTAACTCTATTTATTCTCCTGGGATTCCAAAATTTGGAACATCTGTGGTTCCTTCCATTTCTGGCTTTCCTCTTTACCTATATTTTTACAATGACAGGGAATCTTCTCATTTTTGTTCTTGTTGTAATTGACCAGCATCTTCACACACCCATGTACTTCTTCCTTTGTAACTTGGCATGCCTAGAGATCTGCTACAGCTCAACTCTTAGTCCCATACTGTTAACTACACTATTGATGAATGGAAAAGCAATTTCATTCACCAACTGCTTTCTGCAATTATTTTTTTTCGGTTATTGCTTGGGAACGGAATGTTATTTGCTATCTGTGATGTCTTATGACAGGTATTTAGCCATATGTAAACCACTGCATTATGCAACAGTTATGAATACCAGGAAATGTGTCCAGTTAGCAGCAATATCTTGGACAAATGGCTTCATAGGCATTTCTGTAATAATGGCGGCAATGCTGCAGTTAAAATACTGTGGTCCTAATGAAATAGATCATTACTTTTGTGATTCTGTTCCACTTAAAGAACTTTCTTGCAGTGACACATATTTGGTGGAACATACAAATTTAATCTTACTATTTATTTACACTATGCCTCCATTTCTAATAACCTTGGCATCCTATATATATATTATAATAGCCATTCTAAGAATTCCATCCCGTACTGGAAGGAAAAAGGCCTTCTCTACTTGTTCTTCCCATCTCACTGTTGTTTCCATATATTATGGCTCATTAATAACAGTGTATCTTTTGCCACCATCCACTTCAATGAACAAAGTTTGTTCCCTTTTGTACACAATTCTTCCACCATTTGTTAACCCCCTTATATATAGCCTGAGAAACAAAGATGTAAAGAAAGCTTTGAGAAGAGTAAAAAATAAAGTAGCAATTTTCAATCTAATCCAAAATATATTGAGGGGCTTGGTTAATGTTGAAAACAAATGAAAGAAAGGGATGAAGGAAGAGAGGAAATGGGGAGAAGGAGAGAAACAGGGACACAGTGGGGAAAAGAGGGGTCCATCAATTTTCTGCAATTATTGTCAGAATTGGCTTTGATAATAGTTTTGGAACTTTTGCTCATCTATCTCTGGTCTTTTCCTTGAGGGAAGAAGTGGAGTTTAAATGATACCAAACTTTGAGTTCACTTGTATTATTAATAATTCTATTATTTCACTATTAACACTCCTGTTTATAGAAGAATGAAATCACAATGCAGATTGAGCAGGCATTTCCCTTGTCTTCCTGAGCTCCAGATCTTTGGTGCTGCCTGGAAACAAAGTTTAAAACAGTCTGCTTTCGTTTCAATTGTGGATCTCATAAATGATCAGAAATAAAATCTGTGGGTTGGTGTGGCAAGAAATGAGTCGAGCTAGAAAACCAGCATGAATATATACCAAAGGCACACAGAATGCTGTTAACTTCCCACCAAAGTAGTACCTATTTATTTATTCACATTTACATGCTTTCAAACTGCTAGGTGGGCAGGAGCTGGGGCAAGGAATGGGAGGTCATTGCATTGTTGGCACTTGGATTTCAAACATGGGCTGTCAGTTTTCCAGTGACAAGCTCAGCGCCTTTAACTGCTGAACCATCATGCCCCCCTAAATTATAAACAAATAGTTGTAAATTTATACTAATAAAAAGGTTCTACAGTAGGATAGGTGCGAAAATAGAAACTACAATAGGATAGGCAGGAAAATAGAAACAGTAATAGAATTAGCAATAAGATTAATTTTTGCATAATAAAAGGGCCACTGTGGGAGAAAAAACAAACAAATGAAAGTCTTTGTCTTGGTGATCTGTACCTAATTAAAATGAAACAAATATAATACTGTTGTATTCTTATTATTAATTGCTAGATAGATAGATAGACAGATAGATAGATAGATAGATAGATAGATAGATAGATAGATAGATAGATAGATAGATAGATAGATAGATTTTGGTGCATTATCCTTGAGGCTCCCATCTTTCAACCTTCCATAAGGGCTTGAAGACCTGACTCTGCTGGTGATAACTTATATAAGTTAATATGTATTTTTCATATATATTCTGAATATTTTAGTTTTTTAGTTACTTTTACTTCAAATAATAAATAATTGCACTGAGTAGTGAAATAAATAAGTTTTATTATAATCTTAGATCATTACAATATTGTATAGCATAAAATGAAAAAACAAAACAAAAAATAAATACAAATAAAAATAAATCAGAACAAAATAAAACTAATGATGCTTATTTTGCCTAAATATTTCAATATATTTATCAATATTCAATTAGGGAGAATAATATATATATGTGTTTTTGTTTTGTTTTGTTTTTGTCTTTTTTCTTTTCTAATGTTTTGCCTATCTTTGTTTTTGTACAATTTCTTTTCTTTTTTTTCTTTTTGGAATCTGTATTTTTAAGAAAGATTGAATTGCAAGAAGCATTACATACATTTCATCCTCTGGAAAATCAGAATTTGAACCATTCTAAAAATATTATTTGCATTGGGTTATACAAATTTTATCCATGTTTTATGGAATGGGAAAGGTGTATGAACAGGATTTCCTTAGAATAAAAAAAAACAGTCATAGCAACATGGATAATTATAACATGATTGAAAACAAAGCAGATCAAGGAATTGAAAATGAAAATTTTGTTGCAGCTTTATATAAAGAAATAAAAATTGTTCTCCAATCAATTCATGTTAATGGTTAATTGATCTGATCTAAATCAATTTGCATGTGCTTATTCATAGTTCTGTTTTCTTCAGTTTCATATTAACCTGTAGGCATTTTCTGAGGTTCATGAGAAAACCAGGACACCATTAATCAATTAATCATATAATACAATGTCAATCTTTAAAATTACTGCAATGGAAAGCTGATTTTCCAAACCAGAAACTTTTAAAAGCAATTCAATTTTGATTTGCCTTAATGCTGATCCCATAAAGCAATTAATTTTTATCTTTATTATATATTTTATCTTTGTATCATTTATATCTTTTTAATATTCCATCTAACCAGCAAAAGGAATGAAATACACCATTGTGCAATACATCATTTTAGATAAATGATTTTATTTCCTTTCAGAAAAGTAGGCAGTATCTTGGACAATAAGGTTTAACTATACAATATCTCTAAACAAGGAATTTTTCAGGAAGAAATACTTGAAAATTTGCAGCTCTTCAACAATTATTATGTGAAGAATGATGAGAAAATTGACAGCCATAGTAGAAACATAGATGATTAGAAATATTAGAAATACAAAAAACTGTAGCTTGGGAATCTTCCCAAATCCCAGAAAAACAATCTTCCTTCTCCTTAACATATTGAGCATCTGAGAAACTCATAACAAGCTATATTATTTTGATAAATTTTACTATTTGAATATTTTACTAGCTGTGCATTAACTTGGTCCTCAACACCAATAAGATCAAGGAGCTTATAATGGATTATAGAAGGAACAGATCAGACATCCAGCCCTTGCTTATCAATAGAAACCAAGTGGCAAGTGGCCAGTTTAAAGTTTCTGGGTGTTACCCTAAAAGAAGACCTGACCTGGGGTGCCCACATTGCAGCCCTGGTCAAAAGGGCCCAGCAGGTATTTTACTACCTGAGACTTCTCAGAAAACAATAACTGAATGAAAAACTGCTGGTGACCTTCTACCGCTGCCCCATAGAGAACATTTTAACATACTGCATCTCTGTATGGTCTGCCAATTGCACAGTGGCAGACAGGAAAGCACTCCAGAGGGTTAATGTCATTGCCCAGAAGATTATTGCCCTCTCCCCTCTTTGGGAGAGCTTTATAGCTCCCAGTGCCTTAAGAAAGTTCAAAACATTCTAAGAGATCCATCTCATCCTGGGAACCCTTTTTTTGAACTAATACCATCTGACAGATGGTACAGAATAATAAAAACAAGGACAAATAAGCTGGAAAATGGCAGTAGCTCTTTGGAATTCTACTGCAAAAGTGCAGTGTTGGTGTGGTGTCAGGGGTTTTCAGTTCAATGTGTGAAGGGTGAAGGATGTATGTTTGTGTTTATTTTCATGCTCATGGTCATTATGTGTACTGAAGATGCTGTTTGATTTCATTATATGAGGTGCAATGACAATAAAGTCAACTAAATTTAGACATATTTTTCCTGTTTCTGTGTCTTCCTTCTGCACTTCATCTTTGTTTTCTTCTCAATAACTGCATCCATCATAAGTTCTTCTTAGATTCATATAATTAATTTTTCAGCTTTATTCAGAGATGGGCTGCACTTTCATTGACAAGGGGTTCGTTGGTCATGAGTGCATATGCTTTGGGACTGAAATGTAGGTTTAAACAGGCAGTTAATTGACTCAGGCAGCTCCGGTGAGTACAAAAGGGTAGCATGGAACTCACCTGGACAGCCTGGGCAGGGGAAAACAATTGTTATTTAGGAAAAGCATAGTTCAAGGGTAGATGGGTGGGCCCATCCAGAGATCACAGCTAGGGATTCACCTGAACCCTGCCGACCATCCAGCAGCCCACCACTGGCTTTATTAATTTCTGTCTTTAGCACACAACTAATAAAAATGCATCCAATTGTTTCTAAAAGAAACTGACTTTGGCTTAATTGTGCTGAGATACATTCTAGTAAAGAAAAGTTTTCTGATGATAGGTTCCAGCATAGGTCCGAAAACTTGGAAGGCTAAACCCTATTCCTGATAACTAATTCAGACTGGATCTTGCAACATTATCAAACCCTAATTCAATAGCATAAGCCTGCTGCTATTTCCCCAAAAGATTTGCTCTAAGATTGCATTTTCTATATAACAACCTTGACAGTGTTTTTAAAGATATAGTATATTTCAAATAAACAGTTCACAATAAAAAAAACAAAAAACGACAACACCCAAGCAAGGGTGGGATTCAAATTTTTTAACAACTGGTTCTGTGGGTGTGGCTTAGTTGGTGGGCATGTGACTGGGTGGACATGGCTTGGTGGTCATATTATTGGCTGGGAGTGGCAATATCACTCACATTGAGGCACATATCTCCTTGCCTGGCCTCTCATGACTGTGGGGATGCTGCAACAGTCGTAAGTGTGAAAAATGGTCATAAGTCACTTTTTTCAGTGCCATTGTAACTTTGAATGGTCACTTCACACAATCAAAGTACCAGAAAAGGAGGGGAAAAAAACTGCAGAGACGTTCCTGAGTCAGGAAGTCTAGTCCTGCCAAGAATGTAATAAGAGTTAATGGAGAGGCAGTTTCCGTAAGCAATACCAGACTGTTTACTTCCTGCCTTCCTTACAGGATTAGGCCAGTAATTTCTTCTAACAACCAATTCTCCGAACTGCTGAGAATGTTAACAACCAGTTCTAGTGAATAGGTGCAAACTGGTAGAATCCCACTCCTGCACCCAAGTTGTTAAAACAATTTTCACCTGCTTATCAAATTCCCCTATTGGGGAAAGATAGATCAGCTAGTGATATGAAATGGCCCAACTGTAAACTTTTCAGGTAGATTACAGCACTGAGACAGACTTTGGTTGTAATTGTGAATGACTTGTTGAGGACTCTCAACCCCATTTAATACATCCATTCTTCTGGACAAGCTCTGGAGGTTGTGAGTGAGTACACTGGTTTCCCTCCTTTGTCTGTCAAAGACTACACTTGGTAATGTTGAAGCATGAGTGTCTTAGTCCTAGAAGTTTCTCAGTAGTTCAGTCTTTCCATTCTTTTTTTTAACCATTTATATGAAACTGCTTGGAGAATACATGGTGTAGGTTATCCTCAGTATATTGATGATTCACAGTTATACATCTCCAACTCTGGTTGACTAAGCAGTGTTGTTTGGTTATTTGACTTTTTAAAGATTTGAATGGGTGGAATCAGTTTAAACTCAATCCTAGCAAGACAGATGCCTCTGAGCATGCATCTGTCTGTCTGTCTGTCATCTATCTATTATCTGTCTCTGTGTTTGAATATCATCTGAAACATTAATATTTAAACATTTATATCAGCACAAATCTTTACAGTAACTCTGAGTGCCTCCCAAAACTAAACCATAACTGTTTAATGAGACATTCATGTTTTATGTTTTCATTGAAAGATTAAGTCATGCATGTTACTTAAAACATGCTAAAACACGTTACTTAGCCTTTCAGATAGGCATATGCTACTAGCAGGATCAACTTTTATGGTTAGGCTTAGGGTTCTGGATCAGTGGTGGGATTCAATTTTTTTTTTACTACCGGTTCTGTGGGCGTGGTTTGGTGGGTGTGGCAGGGGAAGGATACTGTAAAATCTCCAATCAGAGGTGGTATTGTCCAGTTCTCCGAACTGCTCT